>NC_086450.1:322188509-322506557 GCF_028390025.1 Pseudophryne corroboree | reverse complement strand
TCTTTCTCAGCTCTTTGAAGATAAGAAAAGTCATCCTTGTGCATATTTTTCTCGAAGATTCTCCCAAGCAGAACAAAATTATCCAATTGGCGAACAAGAACTGTTGGCCATAAAATTAGCTTTTGAAGAGTGGCGATATTTATTAGTGGGAGCTCAACACCCTATTTCTGTTATCACGGATCACAAAAATCTTCTGTTCCTCCAGACAGCTCGTTGTTTAAATCCACAGCAAGCCAGATGGGCTCTCTTCTTCTCTTGGTTCTCCTTCAAACTCTCTTACCGCCCACGAACCTTAAATCGAAGCACATCTTTTCAAACAGATTATTTACTCAACTCCTCTGAGAAACAATTTATTCTGAATCCAGCTTAATTTGCCTCAACTCATACTGTTCCTCTGCCTCCTCCGGGAAGAACATTTGTGGCACCAAAACTTCGCAGAAAATTGCTTACGTGGGCTCACTCTTCGTCTTTCATGGGTCATGCCGGTGGTCTTAAGACTCTCAAGGTCATTCAACGATTCTACTGGTGGCCTCATCTTAAAACGGATGTCTTTGAATTTGTAGCAGACTGTTCCAAGTGCGCTCAACATAAAAGTCCACAAACATCTCCCTCGGGTCTTCTTCATCCGCTTCCAACACCTCAAAAGCCTTGGACTCAGATCTCTATGGATTTCATAACCGATTTGCCAGTCTCCAGAGGGCACAACACCATTTGGGTCATTGTGGACCGATTTTCAAAGATAGCTCACTTCATACCCCTCACCGGTCTTCCCTCTGCTCCTCAGCTATCCAAATTGTTTTTCGCAGAGAGTTTCCGTTTGCATGGTCTCCCACAGGAAATAGTTTCTGATCGGTGTCCTCAATTCGTGGCCAAGTTCTGGAAAGCTCTCAGCTCGGTCCTAGGAATCAAGTTGAACTTCTCTTCAGCATATCATCTGCAGACTGACGGACAGACTGAAAGAGTCAACCAAGATCTGGAAACTTTCTTACGGATGTTCATGTCCCCTGCTCAGGATGACTGGATGGATTACCTCCCATTCGCTGAGTTCGCCTACAATAACCTATATCATTCCTCCACCAATTCCACTCCTTTCTTCATTAACTATGGTTTTCATCCACAAGTTCCTTCCTTCGAATCTCTCCCAGCTCTTGAGGTTCCTGATGCTGAATCCGCCTATTCGTCAGTTCACTAAGAATTGGAAACAAATTCACAAGGTGCTACTTAAGACTTCTCAAAAATATAAGACCTACGCCGATCGGAAACGGAGGGCTGTTCCTAGTCTCAAAGTGGGAGATCGTGTTTGGATATCCACCAGAAACCTCAGACTCAAAGTTCCTACCAAAAAGTTTGGTCCGTATCCTATTGACAGAGTGTTGAATCCTGAGTCTTACAAGGTGAAACTGCCTCCCTATTTGAAAATTCCCAATGCCTTTCACATTTCTCTGCTAAAGCCTCTTGTATTAAATTGTTTTCGAGCAGCTTTCCGTAAACCACCCAAGGTTCAAGCCGCTTAAAATGAGGAATTTGAGGTTCATAAGATTCTTGACTCCCGCAAGAGGTATGGTCGTCTCCAGTATCTCATAGATTGGAGAGGATATGGTCCAGAGGAAAGATCTTGGGTGGCTGCAGAGGAAGTTAACGCTCCAAGACTGATTCGTGCCTTTCATGCCAAGAATCCTAGTAAGCAGCATGGGTGTTCGGAGACCACCCTAAAAAGGGGGGGTACTGTCAGCATCCGGAGTCTTACCTCCAGTTCTGATCCCTTCGGCCTTCCTGTTGGTTGGCTGGTGTGGCTGCGACGGATAGGAGCTGCGGCAGCGAGGTCCTTCGGTGCGACTGCCGGGCATCTGGAGGCCGGGATCCGGGTCCTGGGGAGCGGAGCATGGCAGCCGAAGGTGTCTGTTTCCCGATGTCCTGTTGCAGGAGTGCGGTGTCTGGGAGGCCGAGGCCAGAGGTAGTGGCTGTGCGCTGGTTCCACATGTGTCCTCTGTGCAGGGAGCAGCCATGTTGGAGACCAAGCCTAGCCAATATGTATCACAGTTCGCATCCAGCCAATCTGGTGCAGTCTTCCTTTATAAAAAGGGGTGGATGCTTAGCTATGGTGCCAGTGCTTCAAGTTACTTGCTGCTGTAAGGTGCTCAAGCTCTGTACTCCCAGGTTAACCCCTGGAATCCTGGTTCTGCTGTGGCCGCCCGGTGGTCAGTTCTGTTATTGCAGTCCTTTGCTCTAAGTCCACCGCCTCTTGCAGTTTAACCACTGGGTCCATTTCCAGTGGAGGGTCTCCATTTGCTGACGGTGCTCACAGCGATCCTCTCTTCAACATCATATCACAAGTCATCTCTCCATTCAGTGTTCTTCAGCATCGTTTACAAATCACAAGTCATCTCTCCATTCAGTGTTCTTCAGCATCGTTTACAAATCACAAATCATCTCTTCATTCAGTGAACTTCGGCATCGTTTACAAATCATAAATCACTTCTTCATTCAGTATTCTTCATCATTGTTTACTAGTCACGAACATTTCGTCCTTCAGAATTCACTCAGACTTATCTCCTAGCCGTTGTGTATGATCGAAGTCTCATTAAAACTGAACTTATCTTTCCTCAGTGTTTCGTTCTCAGTCATTGATCAGTCGTCAGATCCCCAACTCAAGCCGAGCGTGACATGGTTGGGATAAGCACAGGAGACACAGTTTTACTGACCTGTGAGGGTATAGGATCAAGAGGAGAGGTAGTGGAGTAGGAAGATGAAAAGAGTGTTGATACTTCATCTTCACTTGTGGGATCAAATGAAGAGAAAGTGCCAGAGGGTTCAGGTAGGGAATTGAGCATGTCACTGGCTGAGTTAGAGCATACCATTTCATCTCGGATTTTATCAATCTTATCCTTGAAGTAGGAAGCAAGTTCTTGTGCACTGATAGTAGCTAGTGGGGGAGGTGAAGGAGGGTAAAGAAGTGATTTAAATGTATTAAAAAGTCGATTGGGGTTGGTGGCATGATGAGAGATTGGAAATATGTTTGTTTGGCAGTGTCCAGGGCCTGACGATAGGAGTGGTAGGTGGTCCGGTCATGTGACCGGCACTCGGGATCGTGGCAGTCACCATGCCGACGCCGGCATCGTGAGCGATCAAAAGTCCTACAGTCAGCATACTGACTAACCGGGACTATTCCCACACATGGGTGTCCACCGCACCCGCAAGGGGCTTTTTTGCTCTTGCCTCCCCCACCCCCACTGGCATTCTGTGGCCTGGATCGGTATGCTGACCGCCGGGATCCCCACCGCCAGTCACCCAGCCCCAAACCCGTATGGAGATCACCATTCACATCCTGAAGTTAGCTGAATGACGATCAGAGGAATCTGACAGGCTTAAAACCAAACTGAATAACCCTGATCAGGACTAGGGATGGCCATCAACCATCGATGATTCGAAATCATCGATGTTCTAGGACCGATGACGAATACTTTTACCATCGATTCGGGAGAACCAGATGGTTTCCCGCTATCGATGGTTTTTCTACCAATTTTTTTTTCTTCATCATAGTGTCAGGACACGGATCTTAGTCCCGCCCCCTGACAGCCGCAAGGCCACACCCCCTGGATCTGATTGGTCTACATTTATTTCTACAGTAATACAGGGGTGACTATAGTTAGCCAAAACCATCGATGGTTACCTTACAGATGGTTTAACACCATCGATGGAAAACCCTCCGATGGCCATCCCTAATCAGGACTGCAGCCTCTCCCACCCAGTAAAATCCACCACCTTTGGTGAGCCAGTTGCATTCTGTGTACACTGGCAGTATCTTCCCACTGGAAGCACTGGCCCTCATTCCGAGTTGATCGCTCGCTAGCTGCTTTTAGCAGCAGTGCACACGCTAAGCCGCCGCCCTCTGGGAGTGTATCTTAGCTTAGCAGAAGTGCGAACGAAAGATTAGCAGAACTGCACAGGAAAAATGTCATGCCGTTTCTGAGTAGCTCCAGACCTACTCCTATCTTGCGATGACTGCAGTCTGTTTAGTTCCTGGTTTGACGTCACAAACACGCCCTGCGTTTGGCCAGCCACTCCCCCATTTCTCCAGCCACTCCTGCGATTTTGCCTGGCATGCCTGCGTTTTTTAGCACACTCCCTGAAAACGCTGAGTTGCCGCCCAGAAACACCCACTTCCTGTCAATCATTCTACGAACACTCGAGCGACAGAAAAACGTCGCTTGAGCTTGGGTAAAACTACAAAGTTTTGTGTTAAAGTACTTAGCGCATGAGCGCTAAGTACCATGCGCAGAATTGCCGCTTTTTCACTTGATAACGACAGCGAGCGATCAACTCGGAATGAGGGCCACTATCTGCTAATCACACACAGAAAAGGGAATCCAACGGGGAGGTGTTTTCTCAAGTCCGGAACACTAACAATAGAGCATGCTTATTTCCTTAAAAGCCAGACTTGTAATCATGCGCTGGTCACAGGCAGCAAGACACGGGCACTACAGTCTGTGACCAGAATGCAGCATGGCAGGCAGCGCCTTCCACAAGAGCAGTTACAGATCCAGACCATTTTCAGAATGTGAATGGTTATTGTCCAATACCATATACTCAGGCTTGCTTCCCTGCCAGACACCCGGTGCTAGCTCCGCTCCTGGAACTCCTAGCAGCTTCCCGGGACCTCAGCCTCGACATGGCAAAGGTTGACACATGAAAAGGTTGACACATGAAAAGGTCGACATAAAATCATTTTTTATTTTTTTTTCATACTTTACGACCCACGTGGACTACAATCGGGAATAGTAACCTTGGCCGAAGCATGGCGAGCAAAGCCATGCGAGGGTCATGTTGGGAGGTATGATACCGTATCGCATCACATAAAGGGTAAGTATACATGAATTACTTCTTATCAAAGCTATATATTGCATCAAACTGACGTACTATAGTGATAAGTAACAGTTCAGTTTTTGATTTCTACATGAATAGACCCCATCCCCATCGTATGGCCAACTTCACTAGAATAGGCCGCGTGAGAAGCGGAGTGCGGATGAGCTGTGCGCCAATTAATAAGTGGTTAAGCAAGCAGCCCTGAAACCAACAGACACTGCACTTCTATTATAAAATAACCTGATCATGGTTTATAGTAACAAAAAAACAAAAACGATATTACATGATGATAGATCGTTTATGGCTATCTAATCCCCCCTTGGTGGAAATATCGTAATAATCGATATTTCTTAATGTGATTCACTTTTCTGGTAGCGTCCCTAGACGCTTCCCTTCTCCTCCTGCCAGAGTCGGACGCCATCACGTCACGTGACCACCCTCCTTGGCTTGACTGCTTGCTTGGAGTGAGCACCAGGGAGCAGCAGCAGCAGCAGCACACACATAGCTGTCTGTCTGTCAGCCGCAGCCGGCGCATGCTCAGAGGGCTGCCAATAGCTGTGCGGACCGGGCGGAAGGGGAAAGATGGTATCAGCTGATGCTGAGTAAAATGGCGGCACCCTCGGGAGGTGCAAGAGAATTGGAACAAGGTAATTGTTCTTGATAACTAGCAGAGGAGATGCTGTTTTTTTTTTACTAATAGTTACAGACTAGCAACGTAGCAGTGTGAGTGCAATTGGTTTATTTCTTCTTGCCAGCTGTATCTCGGCAATGAGCGCTGCCTGCTGTCCCCTGTGAACATAGTGGTGACTTCACTATCCACTACACTTCCCAGATCTTTTTCTCTTCCCCCCACCCAGTACACCTTCCAGATCTCTGCCTGCAGCCACCGCTAAAATCTCTGCCAGCTGCCACCACCCAGTCCACCTCCCAGATATCTGCCTGCTCCCCACCACCCAGTCCACCTCTCAGATCTCTTCCTGCTTCCCACCACCCAGTCCCCCTCACAGATCTCTGCCTGCTTCCCACCACCCAGTCCCCCTCCCAGATCTCTGCCTGCTCCCCACCACCCAGTCCACCTCCCAGATCTCTGCCTGCTCCCCACCACCCAGTCCCCCTCCCAGATCTCTGCCTGCTCCCCACCACCCAGTACACCTCCCAGATCTCTTCCTGCTCCCCACCACCCAGTACACCTCCCAGATCTCTGCCTGCTCCCCACCACCCAGTACACCTCCCAGATCTCTTCCTGCTCCCCACCACCCAGTACACCTCCCAGATCTCTTCCTGCTCCCCACCACCCAGTACACCTCCCAGATCTCTGCCTGCTCCCCACCACCCAGTACACCTCCCAGATCTCTGCCTGCTTCCCATCACCCTGTACACCTCCCAGATATCTGCCTGCTCCCCACCACCCAGTATACCTCCCAGATACCTGCTTGCTTCCCACCACCCAGTACACCTCCCAAATCTTTGCCTGCTCCCCACCACCCACTGTACCCTCCAGATCTCTGCCTGCACCACCCACCCACTACACCTCCCAGATCTGTTTCTGGCTGCTCTCCACCACTCAGTACACCACCAAGATCTGACTGCTCCCTATTACACCTTCCAGATCTCTACCTGCTCCCCACCACCCAGTGCACCTCCCAGATCTCTCGCTGCTCCCTACTACACTTCCCAGATCTAATTGCTTCCCACCACACACTACACCAGGCATGTCCAAACTGCGGCCCTCCAGCTGTTGAGAAACTAAACATCCCAGCATGCCGTGACACAGCTTTAGCATTCTCTGACAGCAAAACTGTTTCAGGGCATGCTGGGATATGTAGTTTCACAACAGCTGGAGGGCCACAGTTTGGACATGCCTGCAGTACACCTTCCCGGTATCTGCCTACTCCCCCCATCCATTACACATTCCAGTACTCTGTTTGCTCCCCACCTCCCAGATATGTCTGCTCCTCATTACCCACACCTACCAGATCTGACTGGTAAGCCTATATTTATTTATTTATTTATATATATATATATATATATATATATATATATGTATAGTTAGCTTGACAGATGTTCTTGGATGTGTGCTGTTGGAGCAGCTGCAACCTGTTTCTTTCTGTAGTGTCTAGATTATTATTACAGCCCAACAAATAGTGCTGGGCTTTGTCACACATCATGCAGATAAACAAATTACTAACATAGAATACAGTTTTGTTTCCCAATCACAACAGAGCATGACTAGCTGCCCTATAAAAATAAATAAACCTAGTAAAAGGTTAAAACAGTAGTTATTAAGTACATATAAAGTACATATATTCTAAAAAAATATTTAACCCAATGCCCTGTTTATGTGGCACTGATTAGTACTGCCAGGTATCCGTCACATTAGCTGCGATTACTTTTTTTTTCTTAGTAGAAATGGTTAGACAGGGCGCATATAATACCAAAATCAAAAATGACAAGCTGCTGAGGGAAGTAGCCTGCATGTAGAAATGGACAACAAATGCAATCTCTTCAGGGTTTTTCAAAAATGATAAATGCTTTTATTTATAAGGCACCATAAGAGTTCTGCAGCGCTGTACATAGTGGATGAGCATAGCAAGTGCAAGGGTTTCCAGACAGATGTGTTATATGCCAGAACACATCTTAATAGAGGTTTGGTATGAAATGCCTCGTCAGGATGCCCGTGGTCACATGACCGACACCAGCATCCTGACATTGAAGATCCCTACGTCAGAGGGGCTAAGTGATCCATGCACTGAAGGACAGGAGAACAAATGTAAGCATAAACTGCACCATGCTTTTGCTTAGCAATTTGGCACTTTCATGGTAGTGTTGGTTACCCCAAAATCAAGAGAAAAAACAGCATGATTTTAGGAACCAGCCCTGGGCTTTGCCAGCCTGGCATGATACAACCTTGCATGAATGTCGAGGCAAGCTGGCACTTGGAGAACACCAGGGCTAGCTGGAACCTGTAGTCTTCCAAGGAAAATTGTAAATAAAGACAGGAAATGTGTTTTAGAAACATAAATTAATAAATAAACACACACACACACAGACAGACAGTAACGTTCAGGCTTCTTTAACGAAATACTTATTTCCATTGAGTCCCAAAGTAGTCCAGTGGGATTAGGTAAAATGCAACTGCACTGCTTGCAGTGCCTGAGATAATGAATCTGATATGGGAATACGTAAAGTAAGAGAGCAAGTAGTTGTGGGGTAGATGTAATGTACTATATCTGCACATATCGTATGGGTATAACTTCCTGCTTCGGCCAGGAAGAGGTAGCAGCAAGGGGATGGTATCGTTACTCAGGTGCTTCGGATGCAGGCAATAAGAATACCGAGAGCGGCATCCCAGTGCTCAGGATGGATCCTGACACCTATTTGGTAAGTCAACTACCCCTAACCTTCCTAACTCTCCTTTCCCGCAGCCTATTCCCCCCCCCTCCCCACAACCTAACCATCCCTGGTGATGCCTAAACCTAACCCTCCCCACGCAGCCTAATCCTCACCCCCCCCCCCCCCCCCCCCTGTGCAGCACGTAGCCGGCAACTGCCACAGCCAGGGACAGAGCTGTACCTGCTGTGGTTTATGGGCAGCAACAACTGCAGCTGTCAAAATTGATAGATGCAGTTTTTGGAATGGTCATACATTGCCCTCGCGCATCTGCGTGCTATCTTGTAGATAGCAGCACTGATATAGACATAGGCGCATAGTGTCCCTGTTATACAGCACTCATCTCCTCCTTCATACAGAAGCGGTATCAGTGCACAAAACAGCACTGATACCGGTTCTCCCCCATAATGCCTCTTCTTACGTCTACCCTTGTGTACCTCGGCAAACCGTGAATTGCAATGTAAAGGCTACAAATGCCAGGGTAAATACTGGCTCCTATTACATGTAGTCCACAAATAATGGTCAGCTTTATTTTTGCACTGCAATTTAGTTTTGAGTTTAGATACACTCTCCCAAATCTAAATCTCTCTGCACCACCTGCAGTGCAACATGGTTTTGTCCAAGAGCACAGTTGCTCTTCCTTACTTTATTCCCAAATCAGAATGCAGTCCATTGCCCAGTCAGCTATAATTCCATATGCTTAACATTATTCCTATACTTAACATGAGAGGTTCTCACGGTCTGCTCTCAGGTATACTATATTAACCTATAGTCTCAACTAGTTAAAAGACGGACACAGTGGCCGGGTTATGGGGGGGGGGGGGTCGCTACTTACACAGGAGCTGCTGGGTTTTTGGAACTCCTGCTGCTGGGAGTCAGGGCTCTGTCATACTGAGCAGGTGTGTGTATGTGTGGAGATGAGGAGCAGTGTTAGCCTTTTATATATAGGTGCTGTATATCTGTAATGGGCAAGCTATAATGATGCTGCACTGTATGCACCGGTACTGGCTTGTGTAAGCTCACTAGTCCCCGCACAGCTCCCAGACAGTCTTGAGGTAGAGGAGGTCAGTAGCCACCAGCAGCTGGCCGGAGGGGTCTGGGCATTGCCTGTGCGGGGTGTGGGAGAGGTAAACACAGTACCATGCCCCCCTCCTGCTGGCACGACAGTTGATATTAAGCAGCTGAGCCAGTTATCTGCTTCCTCCTTACCTGCATCATCTGCAGCCCCAGCACCAACCCCTCCTCCTCCCATGGAAGAGGGGGGTGGCTCTGATTATAAGGGGCACTATATGGAGGGGCATGGGGGTGCAGTGTGTATATAAGGGCCGTATATGGTGGGGGGTGCAGAAAAATCTGCATCTCTCTCTCTCTCTCTCTCTCTCTCTCTCTCTCTCTCTCTCCCCACTGTGCCTATCTGCCCCTGCCACACCACTCTCTCCCCAGTCCCCATCTGCCCCAACCCTTCCGCTCTCTCTGTCTCCCCAAGTCCCTTTCTGCCCCTACTCCACACTCCACCCCACCCTATCCCCACTCTCTCTCCCCAGCCCCTTTTCTCCGTATGCAGCAAGTGTAAAACAGTCAGGTCCGTAAGCAGGTTCGGAGGCTGTAACATATCCCTTTACCAAATTTACACTGCATTATGTATAATGCTGAAAAGTTAGGCTACATAAAAGTACAGCTAGAGTTATAGCCAACACTGAACAATAATCAAAAATTGTCATACACTACTCAGAATGATATATAATATAGTTGTTTGATATCAGATGTCAGAAACTGCTGGAAACATCAGGTAGTGCAGATATTATAGGTTATAAGGCGGTCATTTACTAATCAATGTATCCATCTAATGCCACTTTCAGACATGTGACCCAGGAATTTGATGGGTATCCAAATTGGCAAACTCCCCAGTTCTCAGCTTTGTGGCCCTGGCCAGGAGCAGGGTCGTAGATCTGGGACTTAGCCCCGGGATGTTTTATATAAACAGAAATCCTGGCATTCACATGCAAACACTCGGGATATAGCTGCATGTGTTAAAGGGGTATAATTTAATATGCCTTCAATTTAGCATTTTACATTTGAGAATATTTTTGAAATATACTTAAATAAGTCTGAATATAAACCACACCTAAATCAGCTCATGTTTTCTGGTTTTCTTTAATCATGAACAGGCAGAGGTTAAAGTGAGCCGTAAAAGGGCGGAACTGCGTTCCGTCAGTTCCCTTCGGCTCACCTAACCCAGAATGTGAGCCGCATGGGAGTGCAGGCCGTCCGCTGAGGTTGTGTTTCCAGCGGGCGCTGGCACCTTCCCCTCAGTGGCAGCCGGAGCTGTGTCTGTGTGTGTGGTTTTTTTTTGGGGGGGGGAGGTTTTGTGTGTGAAGAGGTGCTACTTTGGGGCAGCTGTACTGGGGGCATAACTACAGTGGGCAGCTCTACATAATTTAAATTGGGGATACTATTGGGTGATCCCGCCCCTCCTTTGCACCGCGTGCCTACAGCGCGCACAATCCCTTTAGAGCTGGGTGGGGGGGGGGGGGTGAGTTCCACCACAACTCCAGGACCACTTGGATAAGTGAGTAATAATCCTACCTGTTTTCACAGACAAAAATCTCAGTATATGAGCTGCTGTGGAGAGGGGGGCTTGCGAGGACTGAAGGTTAAGGTGTGTACACACATTGCGATTTTTCTTACGATTTTGACTATATAGTCAAAATCGTAAGAAAATATAGTGCATATCGCACTATATAGTCCTTGCGATGCCGATGCACAGTCCCGTGGGATCAGCATCGCAAGGAAAAATAGACTGTACAGGCAGCCCGACATTGACTATATCAGTAGGGCCGGGCTCTGGCCACATTGCATAATCAATGTCGGGCTGTACAGCACATCGCACCGTGTGTACACGCCATAAGAAACACTGACCTAAATCTGGATTAAATATCACATATTTATAAATTGACGAAATTGGAAGTACATTTCTTAATTTAAAAGCAAAATAATACAATGAAAAATAGTTGCTGACTTACTAGATCACTTATTTCAAATATATTTTCTGCATTCTGAGATATCCATTAGTCATTGGGAATGTAACCCCTATTCAGCTGCTTACTGTACGTTTTATTGCAGATTTTGGGTCATAGAATTTGACGGAAGATAAGAACCACTTGGCCCATCTAGTCTGCCCCTTTTGCCAGCATTTACCGGGGATTATGAAGGCACGCAAAGCATAATCCACAATTAGTGCCCCTTAGACCCACAAAAAGTACATAGAAAATACAAAGATTTCTGGCTTGTTACCCGTTTTTTGCACCCGTGGCACTATTGTGCCTAATTGGATACCCCCATAAACACAATTAACTTAATGTAATAGTTCTTTCTGAATTTCTGAATAAGAAACTTTTGGCCTAGGGGTGCTGTGAAAAAAATTCTGATACTCTGGGGCGCCGTGATTCAAAAAAGTTTGGGAACCACTGGTCTATATGGAAGATTAAGCTGCTTCGATAGCACATTTAACTGATGTTATAACTACATTATTTTAACCTATGACTAAAATGTCTGCTGTTTTGCAGGGTTAATTATGCCTGGAGGATTTCAAGTGTCTCCCTGAAGACTGGCTTATTTTTTTGACTCTGGGACTTTTTATGCAGAGAGACATGGAGGAGGATGTAAAGTTAGAAAGCGTCAATACTAAGAACAACTCGGGAGCTAAATTAGACCGGAACATATCTGTCAGCGAGTTCTCCTGCAATTGCTGTTATGACATCTTGGTGAACCCCACCACATTGAACTGTGGTCACAGCTTCTGCAGGCACTGTCTGGCGCTCTGGTGGGTGTCCTCAAAGAAGACAGAGTGTCCTGAGTGTCGTGACAAGTGGGAGGGATTTCCTAAAGTGAATATACTTCTTAGGTGAGGAATGTTGCTGGTTAAAGTCTTTTTTGTTTGCTGAACAGAGGACACCTCCTGTAAGATTAAAGTAAAATGTTAGAGGTGCATCTGTTATGCACTATTTATTTCCATTTTCCATATGTAAAAGCAGTGGGGAAAGCCAGTGATCCCCGAATGTAACCAACAACTGTAAAGTGCATATCAACTAAACACAATGGTAGTAGGTGTGTGGCCTAGCATGCATGATAAATCGGACATTGCATTGCTGTAGGGGGTGGTGTAATATCACAGGTGTTGCTGCTCATGTGTGGAGTCGGCACATAAGGCTTGAGCCACACATAGCGATTCAGGACCCGCTTGGCAGAAAGGAGCCTGCACATGGTCTCCTATGCAGCCATCCACACATATGTGACGGTGCCGCATCCATTGAACCCAACCACAGCATGCTGCGGTTGAGCAGAATGACAGGACAACTGGATGTCAACTAGAACACATACATTATAATGTATGCGTTCACACAGTGCGGCTGTGGCACTGGCCGGATCCTATGCAGCAGCATCCAGTAGAACCCAAAACGCTCCTTCCAGCCAAGCGGGAACCGCTAAACTGCTGTGTGTGGCCCAAGCCTCAGTCACCGCCACCAACTTTGCACCCCATAGTTGTGTGCTGGACATTCTGTGATGTTGTTGTAACATAGGGGGAGATGTACTAAGCAGTGATAAGAGTGGAGAAGTTACCCATAGCAACCAATCGGCATTGAAGTAACATTTGTAATTTGCATACTATAAAATTATTATACAGAGCAGCTGATTTGTTGCCATGGGCAACTTCATCACTGGTTAATTTCTCCACTTTTATCACTGCTTAGTACATCTCCCCCTTAATCCTTATGGATGAGCATATCTGAACAATGTGGCTGCTCATCCCTGGGCATTGGTTAGGGACCACAGTGATCACGTTACACACTTTGTGCTGCAATTATGGTGCCACAGCACTTATCCTGGATTCCTTTCTTCTGTACCTTTGTTTCTGGGCCAACTAGAATTGTTTCCAACCTTTAGTCAATAAACATATTTGATATTATATTTTGAATATTTTCTTTATTATGTGAGTAAATGTGGGATTAATTGTGTGAAAGTACCTATTGGAAGAACACCTATATTTTGAAGGTTCTTTATTATGTATATATTTGCCCTGTTTTTTTCCCATAGAAAAAGACCCTGACTACTATTGAAGGGAAACATAGTAACATATGAAAAAAGATAATTTGTCCATCGAGTTCAACCTGTTATTAGTGATCTCCTACACTGTAATATTTTTAAGACTAATTTAACCGTTATGAATGTTTAGCCTTTATGTTTGTTTGTTTTTTATATATTTTTAATTTTATTTTAATACTATAATGCATGATTTACGCACCATAACCCTGTACATCCTTATCCATTAGGAATTTGTCTAGCTCATTCTGAAAAGTAATGACCGAGTCCACCATTACTACCCTCTCAGGCAGGGAATTCCAAATACGTATTGTCTGTACTGTGAAGAAACCTTTCTGTCTCCGTGTGCAAAATCTCCTCTCCTCCAACCTAAGCCGGTGTCCACGTGTCCTTTGTGATGATCTTACCAAAAACAATTCCCCGCTAGCTGTGTATTGACCCCTTATATATTTGTAAATGTTAATCATGTCCCCTCTTAATCTCCTTTTTTTCAATGTAAACATGCCTAGCAACCCTTTCCTCGTATTCTAGCGTCTCCATCCCCTTAATCAATTTGGTTGCCCGTCTCTGAATCTTTTCTAGCATATCTGTTACATTTGCTTGCACTGGATTAAGGATAAAATAACCTATTTTCTGTGAAACTGTTGACGTAACAAGTTTATACTGAAGACTGATGACTAAACTAACAGTATTCAGAGACTTTCATTGACAGAGCACTGAGCTGTAGTTCAGAACTGATAGGAAAGAGCTACTTGTTGCACAAGTGGTGTAATAAATAGAGCGTCCATAAGCCTGGCAAAGGATTTTGAGCAATGCTCCTAGGAGCCTTACTTGATTGGTCCTATTCTGTGGAGTAGTGCAGTCATATTGCTGGCTTGGTGGGGAAAGGTTTAGGGGAGAAACTTAGTACAGCACAAACCTTAGGTAGGGGTCTATTCAAGAAGCAGTGAAAAGAGTGGAGAAGAGAGCAAGTGGAGAAGTTGCCCATAACATCAGTGCTGAGGTAACATCTATAAAGTGCATTCTGTAAACTTATACATACCAGCTGATTGGTTGCCATGGGCGCCTTCTCCACTGGCTCACTTTTCACTGCTTCATGGATAGACCCCTTAATGAAGTGGTGGCTGACTGAAGAAAAGACTACTTAATGAAATAAGCCCCTTGTCGAGAATTGTTTTGATTCTTTTTCAGGCATTTTAATAAAATATTTTCTGTTCATTCAGTGAAGTAGAGATGATTTATGTGGTGGTGGTGATGACAATGCCTTGTGTTACCATTTTACTACAGTAAATTTGTTACATTATAATACGTTTTCCATTCATGAAGTAGTTCAGGTTGGGCAGCAGTAAAATAAAGAGTCTTAAGGTGCATACACACGCTGCGATGTAACCTTACTATTTTGAATATATAGTTAAAATCGTAAAGAAAGTTAGTACAAATCGCACCATGTGTACACAGCTTGCCGTACCAATGCGCGGTCCCGCGGGTTTGGTATCGCAAGAAAAAAATAGACTGTGCAGGCAAGGCAAGGTTGACTACCTAGTTCAAAGTTTGTCATAGTCAAAATCACACATAGCCAAATTCGCACCGCGTGTGTAGACAATATTGGTGCTTTTGGGCTCTGGGGGAGTTCAAGGGAAATCGTGTAGACAATATCTCGCCATGTGTATGCACCTTAAGGTGTGTACTGACTACACAGCCCTATAGAATACACTATTCTCACACCCAGCCTACTTACTGTACTTTTTTTCCAAATACGATATGTCTTTTTCAAGTGGGTAACAAACACCCTGTTTCTAAAAATGTTTTTGTATAAGATTGGCCTGAAGCGGGGGTGGGGAACCTCCGGCCCGCGGGCCGTATAAGGCCCGCGAAACCGTTTGCTCCGGCCCACCCGCTTCTGTCAGTGAGACACGCCGCCGCTCAGTCCGGCGGCAGCGTGTCTCAGCTGTCAGGACAGGGAGGAGAGCGCGGCTATGTGGGTGGCGGCGGCGGCGTGTAGGACTTCAAACCAGCCGCCGGTTCGTGAGCCAATCAGGAGCCGTTTCTGCCGGTCCACGAGCTCTGATTGGCTCTCGAACCGGCGGCTGGTTTGAAGTCCTACACGCCGCCGCCCGACATAGCCGCACTCCTCCCTGTGTGGGGGCATTTGTATACCTGGCACTGTGTGGGGGCATTTGTATACCTGGCACTGTGGGGGCATTTGTATACCTGGCACTGTGTGGGGGCATTTGTATACCTGGCACTGTGTGGGGGCATTTGTATACCTGGCACTGTGTGGGGGCATTTGTATACCTGGCACTGTGTGGGGGCATTTGTATACCTGGCACTGTGTGGGGGCATTTGTATACCTGGCACTGTGTGGGGGCATTTGTATACCTGGCACTGTGTGGGGGCATTTGTATACCTGGCACTCTGTGGGGGCATCTGTATACCTGGCACTCTGTGGGGGCATCTGTATACCTGGCACTCTGTGGGGGCATCTGTATACCTGGCACGGTGGGGGCATCTGTATACCTGGCACGGTGGGGGCATCTGTATACCTGGCACGGTGGGGGCATCTGTATACCTGGCACGGTGGGGGCATCTGTATACCTGGCACGGTGGGGGGGCATCTGTATACCTGGCACGGTGGGGGGGCATTTGTATACCTGGCACTGTGGGGGCATTTGTATACCTGGCACTGTGGGGGCAATTGTGGATCTGGCACTGCATTATTGGGGGCATATGTGTATCACGTCCCATTTTAACTGGCCACACCCATTTTTTTTTAAGGGGCAGACCTACTGGGGGGCAGGGTAATTTTTTAAGTTGAGAATTTTTGTATGGCCCCCGAAGGATTTTATAAATATCCAAATGGCCCTCGGTAGAAAAAAGGTTCCCCACCCCTGGCCAGAAGGAACTGTTATTTTCTATACCATATTTCCTGCTCTTTTCAGTTTTTTATTCATATTTCCAGAACAATTTTTCAGATCAGTTTACATATAAGCCAAATGATTATTGGAATATAGGCTCAGATTTATCAAGCCTTGGTGAGTGATAAATAGCACAGTGATAAAGTGTTAGCCAACCAGCTCCTAACTATCATTTTTCAAACACAGCCTGTGACATGGAAGTTAGGAGCTGATTGGCTGGTACTTTATCACCGTGCTATTTATCACTCTCCAAGTCTTGATAAATGGGGACCATAGTCTGATTTATACATACATTGTTCTGGTTAATGTGCTGTACATAACTCAGGTAACACCTTTTTTATTGCTAATTGTCTACAGAGATGTCATAGAAAAACTATTTCCTGATGCAATTAAAGAGAAATATGAGGACCTTGAGCAAAACAGTGATATTGCCCGGGCCCTGCAGGCTTTCAATAAGTATGGGAATGAGCAAAACCAGACGTCTTCCAGTGCAGGACGAGCCAACCCACAGAGAGGAGGAGGAGGCGGCTTCTTTTCAGGGGTTCTGACTGCCCTAACAGGAGTGGCGGTAAGTGACTTTCCTGCATGCTACTGAAGATGCCCTCAGAATAGTGCCAAATAATTAATTGTGTAATGTTTTATCCACACAAGTACCATGCAGAGTTTTGCTTGAAATTGCCCACTATAGGATTTTTAGGTGATTTAGGCCTGGCATTGCACCAGCAGCTGTATTTACACAGATTTACTAGTACTAATTGGCATCCAGATGTTCCTGCAGCAGGGCACACAGCATATAAGATCCAAGGGTCATAGTGAAAATAGGAAGCTTCAGAACAGAGAGAAAAAGGAAGGAATGATAGTATTGAAGTAATGTTCTACTGTTCTCATACTTATAAGAAAAGAAAAAAGAAAAACAGAAGCAAATTAAGGTGGGAATTCAAAACCGCACTTTTCGCGATCGTGATTAGTTTAGTTGCTTTATGCGACTAACCCAATGGGCGCGATAACGGGCGTCAATTGTACATTGCCCCTGCATCTCCCTTCACTTTAGACGGGAGATTGGGCTGCGATATCGATTGAATTCCCCCCCCCACACATACTGTTGTATTCTTCAAAAGAAGTATGCGAATCCCCTTCCCATTTAGAGGAACGATCATTCCCATGTGGTTCTGCTTACTAGAGTTAGCATGTATTAGGGCTTATCATCCATCCTCTGTTCTGTAATGATTCTGGATACATGTCTTTTATTCCTCTCCCAGGCCACATTCGTGACATTATAGAATAAAAACAGAGAGCAGTTTAGTGCACCTCAATATGGCTAAAAGAATGCGTGTTTGTTCTATCAAATTGCATTCTCCTTACAGTAAATTATTCACAGCATAAAACGCAACAATGTCCTCCTTGTTCTATGTCCACATGCCTACCGGGTGAGAATAAAAAGGAATGCACAGAAGTAGATCAAGTTCCAGAACCTTGTTCCCATTGGCTCTCCTTCATTAGATGGCAAATTCATCAGCAGATTCTGATTTGTCCATGAAAGTACAGTGTTTCACTTTTAATGTGTGTTGTGTACTGTGAATTATTTATTTTAATATACAATAGTCTTCCATACAATATGGGTGTGTGAAGTTTCACTGCCTATGGTGTGTAGTAAGGTACATTAGGGATATACTGTAGCTGGTCACTCCTGTTATATTGAAGTCATTTTTCTGTCTCAGGTTGTATTACTTGTTTATCATTGGAGCAGCCGGGAGTCTGAACATGACCTCCTGGTCCACAAGCAAGTGTCTAAGTGGACCTCTGAAGAGGTGGTCCTTTGGCTTGAGCAGTTGGGTCCGTGGGCTTCCCATTACAAAGACCGATTTTTATCAGGCAGCGTTAATGGAAGGTGAGATAATTGCCAATACTGAATGCTTAGAGCTATGCACCTAACTCTTTAATTGTAAACCCCAACTAGCAGAATGGCAAGTGATCCATGCCGATGACCCATGCCTTTAAGGTGATACCCTATCCAGTATACGTACGGCCATCCAGCCATTTTTGTAGACATGTAAGATGTCACGCAGTATTCTTCTGCAGCAATAGATGACCAGACACAGAGCTGTTGGAGGCTTTGGGTATTGGGATTATCCCTGACAGATAGGTAGAGTAAAGGGAATCTCATAGGAAGTTGGATTCTCATCATTGAAGGTATTAGACAATCCATGAGGATCTGGTATTGAGTTTAATCAACTATAAAAGTAACCGTTCATCATGTGTTCAGTAAAGACACGTCATAAGACGTGGCAGATTGGTAGGACAGTTTCTTTACATACAAACAAATTACAACATTTCCTATTATAGCGAAAGAATTATTAAACAGGTGGACTGCTTCTCTATTGAGCTCTCTTGACCACACTCAAGTGTTGAAATGGAATATAGACAGTAAAATGAATATATCATAAGTTTAAATCTATGCATGTTGGAATATATACAGGGTTTTTTTGTGTGTGTGTGTGTGTGTGTGTGGGGGGGGGGGGGGGGGGGGGGGGTTTTTTCTTTTTTAATCTGACGGTTTTACATTAAATTAATCTGTGTACAACCAACAGCTGAAGAGTCGCATGTTATTTAGGAAGCTTCATGTTTTGCTAGATCTACCAACATTTGTCTACAGCAATGATAACTTCAATGTGTTTATCTACCACCCTGTCTAACTCCTACTGATGTGATGCAGGCTCCTGCTGACACTCGCAGAGGAGGAATTCTCCAAAGAGCCGTACAGTATAGAGAGTACCAGCCACAGGAAGGCCATTATCATGGAGCTGGATCGAGTTAAAACACTAGGAGTCAAACCACCTCAGAATTTGTGGGAATACAAGGTACAGAATTACCATTGGCCAGCATGTGGGTGTTATCTTAGTAACAGAACAAGTAAGGGATGTTAATCAATACACTACTTCTGCTTCTATTACTAAGACTAATTGACACTGTAAATTGAAACAGGTGTGTGAAATTTGGATGGATTATTATGCTGCAGTTTTATTTAGCAAAATGTTCATTATAGTGCCTTTACTAGCTGGATTATGACAAGTGCAGTGGCCTAGAAGGAGGTTACCGGGTCACTGGTTGTAGCTTTGCCTTGATTGTGTTTTCCTTTATTTTCTCTATCGTCCTAGTGGATGCTGGGGTTCCTAAAAGGACCATGGGGAATAGCGGCTCCGCAGGAGACAGGGCACAAAAGTAAAGCTTTACGATCAGGTGGTGTGCACTGGCTCCTCCCCCTATGACCCTCCTCCAAGCCTCAGTTAGATTTTTGTGCCCGGCCGAGAAGGGTGCAATCTAGGTGGCTCTCCTAAAGAGCTGCTTAGAAAAGTTTAGCTTAGGTTTTTTATTTTACAGTGAGTCCTGCTGGCAACAGGATCACTGCAACGAGGGACTTAGGGGAGAAGAAGTGAACTCACCTGCGTGCAGGATGGATTGGCTTCTTGGCTACTGGACATTAGCTCCAGAGGGACGATCACAGGTACAGCCTGGATGGTCACCGGAGCCTCGCCGCCGGCCCCCTTGCAGATGCTGAAACGAGAAGAGGTCCAGAATCGGCGGCAGAAGACTCCTCAGTCTTCTAAAGGTAGCGCACAGCACTGCAGCTGTGCGCCATTTTCCTCTCAGCACACTTCACACGGCAGTCACTGAGGGTGCAGGGCGCTGGGAGGGGGGCGCCCTGGGAGGCAAATGAAAACCTAATTTGGCTAAAAATACCTCACATATAGCCTCCGGGGGCTATATGGAGATATTTAACCCCTGCCAGAATCCACTAAAGAGCGGGAGACGAGCCCGCCGAAAAAGGGGCGGGGCCTATCTCCTCAGCACACACCGCCATTTTCCTTACACAGATCCGCTGGTCAGGACGGCTCCCAGGCTCTCCCCTGCACTGCACTACAGAAACAGGGTAAAAAAGAGAGGGGGGGGCAAAATTGTGGCAAAAATATATTATTAAAGCAGCTATACAGGGAGCACTTATTATAAGGCTATCCCTGTCATATATAGCGCTTTTGGTGTGTGCTGGCAAACTCTCCCTCTGTCTCCCCAAAGGGCTAGTGGGGTCCTGTCTTCGTTAAGAGCATTCCCTGTGTGTCTGCTGTGTGTCGGTACGTGTGTGTCGACATGTATGAGGACGATATTGGTGTGGAGGCGGAGCAATTGCCAAATATGGGGATGTCACCTCCTAGGGGGTCGACACCAGAATGGATGCCTTTATTTATGGAATTACGGGATAGTGTCAACACGCTAAAGCAGTCGTTTGACGACATGAGACGGCCGGACAATCAATTAGTGCCTGTCCAGGCGCCTCAAACACCGTCAGGGGCTGTAAAACGCCCTTTGCCTCAGTCGGTCGACACAGACCCAGACACAGGCACTGATTCTAGTGGTGACGGTGACGAATCAACCGTATTTTCCAGTAGGGCCACACGTTATATGATTTTGGCAATGAAGGAGGCGTTACATATAGCTGATACTACAGGTACCACTAAACAGGGTATTATGTGGGGTGTGAAAAAACTACCTATAGTTTTTCCTGAATCAGAAGAATTAAATGAGGTGTGTGATGAAGCGTGGGTTGCCCCCGATAAAAAAAAATGCTAATTTCAAAGAAGTTATTGGCTTTATACCCTTTCCCGCCAGAGGTTAGGGCGCGCTGGGAAACACCTCCTAGGGTGGACAAGGCGCTCACACGCTTATCAAAACAAGTGGCGTTACCCTCTCCTGAGACGGCCGCACTTAAAGATCCAGCAGATAGGAGGATGGAAAATATCCAAAAAAGTATATACACACATACAGGTGTTCTACTACGACCAGCTATAGCGACAGCCTGGATGTGCAGTGCTGGGGTAGCTTGGTCAGAGTCCCTGATTGAAAATATTGATACCCTGGATAGGGACAATGTTTTACTGTCTTTAGAGCAAATAAAGGATGCATTTCTTTATATGCGTGATGCACAGAGGGATATCTGCACACTGGCATCACGGGTAAGTGCTATGTCCATTTCGGCCAGAAGAAGTTTATGGACGCGACAGTGGTCAGGCGATGCGGACTCAAAACGGCATATGGAAGTTTTGCCGTATAAAGGGGAGGAGTTATTTGGAGTCGGTCTATCGGATTTGGTGGCCACGGCTACAGCCGGGAAATCCACCTTTTTACCTCAAGTCACTCCCCAACAGAAAAAGACACCGACTTTTCAACCGCAGCCCTTTCGTTCCTTTAAAAACAAGAGAGCAAAGGGATATTCATATCTGCCACGAGGCAGAGGAAGGGGGAAGAGACAGCAACAGGCAGCTCCTTCCCAGGAACAGAAGCCCTCCCCCGCTTCTACAAAAGCCTCAGCATGACGCTGGGGCTTCTCAAGCGGACTCGGGGGCGGTGGGGGGTCGTCTCAAGAATTTCAGCGCGCAGTGGGCTCACTCGCAGGTAGATCCCTGGATCCTGCAGATAATATCTCAGGGGTACAGGTTAGAACTAGAGACGAATCCACCTCGCCGTTTCCTGAAGTCTGCTTTACCAACGTCCCCCTCCGACAGGGTGACGGTCTTGGAAGCCATTCACAAGCTGTACTCTCAGCAGGTGATAGTCAAGGTACCTCTTTTACAACAAGGAAAGGGGTATTATTCCACTCTATTTGTGGTACCGAAGCCGGATGGCTCGGTAAGACCTATTCTAAATCTGAAGTCCTTGAACCTGTACATAAAGAAGTTCAAGTTCAAGATGGAGTCACTCAGAGCAGTGATAGCGAACCTGGAAGAAGGGGACTTTATGCTATCCTTGGACATCAAGGACGCGTATCTCCACGTTCCAATTTACCCCTCACACCAGGGGTACCTCAGGTTCGTCGTACAGAACTGTCACTATCAGTTTCAGACGCTGCCGTTCGGATTGTCCACGGCACCTCGGGTCTTTACCAAGGTAATGGCCGAGATGATGATTCTTCTTCGAAGAAAAGGCGTATTAATTATCCCATACTTGGACGATCTCCTAATAAGGGCAAGGTCCAGAGAACAGCTAGAGATGGGATTAGCACTGTCTCAAGAAGTGCTAAAACAGCACGGGTGGATTCTGAATATTCCAAAATCCCAGTTAATTCCGACAACACGTCTGTTGTTCCTAGGGATGATTCTGGACACGGTTCAGAAAAAGGTTTTTCTCCCGGAGGAAAAAGCCAAGGAGTTATCCGAGCTTGTCAGGAACCTCCTAAAACCAGGAAAGGTGTCTGTACATCAATGCACAAGAGTCCTGGGAAAAATGGTGGCTTCTTACGAAGCAATTCCATTCGGCAGATTCCACGCAAGAATTTTCCAGAGGGATCTGTTGGACAAATGGTCAGGGTCGCATCTTCAGATGCACCAGCGGATAACCCTGTCTCCAAGGACAAGGGTATCTCTTCTGTGGTGGTTACAGAGTGCTCATCTATTGGAGGGCCGCAGATTCGGCATACAGGATTGGATCCTGGTGACCACGGACGCCAGCCTGAGAGGCTGGGGAGCAGTCACACAAGGAAGAAACTTCCAGGGAGTGTGGACGAGCCTGGAAACGTCTCTTCACATAAACATTCTGGAACTAAGAGTAATCTACAATGCTCTAAGCCAGGCAGAACCTCTGCTTCAGGGAAAGCCGGTGTTGATCCAGTCGGACAACATCACGGCAGTCGCCCATGTGAACAGACAGGGCGGCACAAGAAGCAGGAGTGCAATGGCAGAAGCTGCAAGGATTCTTCGCTGGGCGGAAAATCATGTGATAGCACTGTCAGCAGTGTTCATCCCGGGAGTGGACAACTGGGAAGCAGACTTCCTCAGCAGACACGACCTTCACCCGGGAGAGTGGGGACTTCATCCAGAAGTTTTCCACATGCTGGTAACCCGTTGGGAAAGACCAATGGTGGACATGATGGCGTCTCGCCTCAACAAAAAACTGGACAGGTATTGCGCCAGGTCAAGAGATCCGCAGGCAATAGCTGTGGACGCGCTGGTAACGCCTTGGGTGTACCAGTCGGTATATGTGTTTCCTCCTCTGCCTCTCATACCAAAAGTATTGAGAATTATACGGCAAAGAGGCGTAAGAACGATACTAGTGGTTCCGGATTGGCCAAGAAGAACTTGGTACCCGGAACTTCAAGAGATGATCACGGAAGATCCGTGGCCTCTACCTCTGAGAAGGGACTTGCTTCAGCAGGGTCCCTGTCTGTTTCAAGACTTACCGCGGCTGCGTTTGACGGCATGGCGGTTGAACGCCGGATCCTAAAGGAAAAAGGCATGCCGGAAGAAGTCATTCCTACTTTGATTAAAGCACGGAAGGAAGTAACCGCGCAACATTATCACCGCATTTGGCGAAAATATGTTGCGTGGTGCGAGGATCGGAGTGCTCCGACGGAGGAATTTCAACTGGGTCGATTCCTACATTTCCTGCAATCAGGATTGTCTATGGGTCTCAAATTGGGATCTATTAAGGTTCAAATTTCGGCCCTGTCGATTTTCTTCCAGAAAGAATTGGCTTCAGTTCCTGAAGTCCAGACTTTTGTTAAGGGAGTGCTGCATATACAGCCTCCTGTGGTGCCCCCAGTGGCACCGTGGGATCTCAATGTTGTTTTGGACTTTCTCAAATCTCATTGGTTTGAACCACTAAATAATGTGGATTTGAAATATCTCACATGGAAAGTGACAAAAGCCCATATCTGATTTTCCATTCGGACAGGGCAGAACTGCGGACTCGTCCGCATTTTCTCCCTAAGGTGGTGTCAGCATTTCATCTGAACCAGCCTATTGTAGTGCCTGCGGCTACAAGTGACTTGGAGGACTCCAAGTTACTGGATGTTGTCAGAGCATTGAAAATATATATTGCAAGGACAGCTGGAGTCAGAAAATCTGACTCGTTGTTTATATTGTATGCACCCAACAAGATGGGTGCTCCTGCGTCTAAGCAGACGATTGCTCGTTGGATCTGTAGCACAATCCAACTTGCACATTCTGTGGCAGGCCTGCCACAGCCTAAATCTGTAAAGGCCCACTCCACAAGGAAGGTGGGCTCATCTTGGGCGGCTGCCCGAGGGGTCTCGGCATTACAACTTTGCCGAGCAGCTACGTGGTCAGGGGAGAACACGTTTGTAAAATTTTACAAATTTGATACTCTGGCTAAGGAGGACCTGGAGTTCTCTCATTCGGTGCTGCAGAGTCATCCGCACTCTCCCGCCCGTTTGGGAGCTTTGGTATAATCCCCATGGTCCTTTCAGGAACCCCAGCATCCACTAGGACGATAGAGAAAATAAGAATTTACTTACCGATAATTCTATTTCTCGGAGTCCGTAGTGGATGCTGGGCGCCCATCCCAAGTGCGGATTATCTGCAATAATTGTACATAGTTATTGTTAACTAATTCGGGTTATTGTTGTAGGGAGCCATCTTTTAGAGGCTCTTCTGTTATCATACTGTTAACTGGGTTTATATCACAGGTTGTACGGTGTGATTGGTGTGGCTGGTATGAGTCTTACCCGGGATTCATAAATCCTTCCTTATTGTGTACGCTCGTCCGGGCACAGTACCTAACTGAGGCTTGGAGGAGGGTCATAGGGGGAGGAGCCAGTGCACACCACCTGATCGTAAAGCTTTACTTTTGTGCCCTGTCTCCTGCGGAGCCGCTATTCCCCATGGTCCTTTCAGGAACCCCAGCATCCACTACGGACTCCGAGAAATAGAATTATCGGTAAGTAAATTCTTATTTTTACAGTTTGATTATTTAGTAGCATTGTCTTGTAAGACAAAAGCACATAATTGCCACAGCGATCTCTTGCAGTCTTCCCCCATCTAGTCTACTGCTTACATCGGGACATAATCTGTTCCCTCCTTATCATCAACTGAGGAAAGAGCACCCAGTGTACTTTCTTCCTGCACAGAAAGCATGTCACAGCCTGCAACAGGGCTAGTTTGTATTGGTTTGGGTTTAGATTTTTTTTATGTTTCTCCAAAGTTTCTGGAATTTGTATTTGGATGTTTAATTGTGTAGACCTCATCGGGTATGCTGCAGTTATGTATTTTATGTCTGAAAGAAGCTGTTGCTTGACCTCACAATACAATGATAGATTGCACTATTTAAGCTTGGCCATATACTGTATACAGTAGAAATCTGACTGCATATACAAGGCAATGATGTGTCATCATGGCTCATACAGAGCTCTTACATAAACAAATGTACAACAGAAATCGTCTTTCTCTAACGTCCTAGTGGATGCTGGGAACTCCGTAAGGACCATGGGGGATTAGCGGGCTCCGAAGGAGGCTGGGCACTCTAGAAAGATCTTAGACTACCTGGTGTGCACTGGCTCCTCCCACTATGACCCTCCTCCAAGCCTCAGTTAGATTTCGTGCCCGGCCGAGGTTGGATGCACACTAGGGGCTCTCCTGAGCTCTTAGAAAGTTATAGTCTTAGAATTTGTGTTTTTTTCAGTGAGACCTGCTGGCAACAGGCTCACTGCAGCGAGGGACTAAGGGGAGAAGAAGCGAACTCGCCTGCTTGCAGCCGGATTGGGCTTCTTAGGCTACTGGACACCATTAGCTCCAGAGGGATCGACCGCAGGCCCAGCCTTGATGTTCGGTCCCGGAGCCGCGCCGCCGTCCCCCTTACAGAGCCAGAAGCAGGAAGATGGTCCGGAAAATCGGCGGCATGAAGACATCCTGTCTTCACCAAGGTAGCGCACAGCACTGCAGCTGTGCGCCATTGCTCCTCATACACACTTCACACTCCGGTCACTGAGGGTGCAGGGCGCTGGGGGGGGGCGCCCTGAGGCAGCAATAAAAACACCTTGGCTGGCTAAAATACCTCAATATATAGCCCCTGGGGCTATATATGAGGTAAATACCCCTGCCAGAATCCCAAAAAAAGCGGGAGAATAAGCCGCGAAAAAGGGGCGGAGCCTATCTCCTCAGCACACTGGCGCCATTTTTCCCTCACAGCTCGGCTGGAAGGAAGCTCCCTGGCTCTTCCCTGCATTTCTACAGTACAGTAAGAGGGAAAAGAGAGGGGGGGCACTAAATTGGCACTGTATACAGTATAAGCAGCTATTAGGGACATAACTCAGTTAGTCCCTGTATATATATAGCGCTCTGGTGTGTGCTGGCATACTCTTACTCTGTCCCCCCAAAGGGCTTTTGTGGGTCCTGTCCTCTATTTGAGCATTCCCTGTGTGTGTGGAGTGTGTCGGTACGGCTGTGTCGACATGTTTGAGGAGGATAATGATGTGGAGGGGGAGCAGATGCCTTTAGCAGAGATGTCACCCCCTGCGGGGCAGACACCTGAGTGGATGGTATTATGGCAAGAAATGAGTGCACGTATAGACTCCTTACATAAAAAATTTGACGACATGCCGACTGTGGGACAGCCGAGTCTTCAGCTCGTGCCTGTCCAAGGGTCTCAAAAGTCATCAGGGGCTCTAAAACGCCCGTTATCTCAGGTGGCACAAGTAGATGTCGACACGGATACTGACGCCAGTGTCGTCGACGATGAGTCAAATTTAATGCCCGTTAAGGGCATTCGCTGCATGATTGAGGCAATGAAAGAGGTGTTAAATATTTCTGATTTCCATCCAGGTACCACAAAAAAGGGTATTATGTTTGGGGAGAAAAAACTACCTGTAGTTTTTCCCCCGTCAGATGAATTAAATGAAGTGTGTGAAGAAGCGTGGGCTTCCCCTGATAAGAAATTGGTGATTCCTAAGAAATTACTAATGGCGTTCCCTTTCCCGCCAGAGGATAGGTTACGTTGGGAAACACCCCCGAGGGTGGATAAAGCGCTCACACGTTTGTCAAAAAAGGTGGCACTACCGTCCCAGGATACGGCCGCCCTTAAGGAACCTGCTGATAGAAGGCAGGAGGCGATCCTGAAGTCTGTATATACACACTCAGGCATTATACTCAGACCAGCGATTGCGTCAGCTTGGATGTGCAGTGCTGCCGCTGCATGGTCAGATAACCTGTCAGAAAATATTGACACACTAGACAGAGACACGATCCTGTTAACAATTGACCATATCAAAGACTCAGTCTTATACATGAGAGATGCACAGAGGGAAATCTGCCGGCTGGCATCTAAAGTAAGTGCACTATCTATCTCTGCTAGGAGATGCTTATGGACTCGCCAGTGGACTGGAGATGCAGATTCCAAAAGGCACATGGAAGTTTTGCCTTATAAAGGGGAGGAATTATTTGGGGATGGTCTCTCCGACCTAGTTTCCACAGCAACGTCTGGGAAGTCAGCATTTTTACCCCATGTCCCCTCACAGCCTAAGAAGGCGCCATTTTATCAGGTTCAGTCCTTTCGATCCCAGAAAAACAAGCGGGGAAAAGGAGGGTCTTTTCTGTCAAGAGGCAGAGGCAGGGGAAAAAGGCTGCAGCAAACAGCAGGTTCCCAGGAACAAAAGTCCTCCCCCGCTTCCTCTTCCAAGTCCGCCGCATGACGGTGGGGCTTCACAGGCGGAGCCAGGTACGGTGGGGGCCCGCCTCAGGAATTTCAGCGATCAGTGGGTTCGCTCACAGGTGGATCCCTGGATCCTTCAAATAGTATCTCAGGGATACAGGCTGGAATTCGAGGCGATTCCACCCCGCCGTTTCCTAAAATCCACCTTGCCGATTGCTCCCTCAGACAGGGAGGCAGTGCTAGCGGCAATTCACAAGCTGTATTCCCAGCAGGTGATAATCAAGGTACCCCTACTTCAACAAGGCCGGGGTTACTATTCCACACTATTTGTGGTACCGAAACCGGACGGTTCGGTGAGACCCATTTTAAATTTGAAGTCCTTGAACACATACATAAAAAAATTCAAGTTCAAGATGGAATCGCTCAGGGCGGTTATTGCAAGCCTGGACGAGGGGGATTACATGGTATCCCTGGACATCAAGGATGCTTACCTGCATGTCCCCATTTACAATTCTCACCAGGAGTACCTCAGATTTGTGGTACAGGATTGCCATTACCAATTCCAGACGCTGCCGTTTGGACTCTCCACGGCACCGAGGGTATTTACCAAGGTTATGGCGGAAATGATGATACTCCTTCGAAAAAAGGGAGTTTTAATTATCCCATACTTGGACGATCTCCTAATAAAGGCACGATCCAAGGAACAGTTGTTAGTGGGAGTAGCACTATCTCAGGAAGTGCTGAGCCAGCACGGTTGGATTCTGAATATCCCAAAGTCACAGCTGGTCCCCACGACACGTCTAATGTTCCTGGGAATGATTCTGGACACGGCCCAGAAAAAAGTGTTTCTCCCGGAGGAGAAAGCCAGGGAGTTGTCTTCTCTAGTCAGAGACCTCCTAAAACCAAAACAGGTATCGGTGCATCACTGCACGCGGGTCCTGGGAAAGATGGTAGCTTCTTACGAAGCAATTCCATTCGGCAGGTTCCATGCCAGAATCTTTCAGTGGGACCTGTTGGACAAGTGGTCCGGATCGCATCTTCAGATGCATCGTTTAATAACCCTGTCTCCACGAACCAGGGTGTCTCTTCTGTGGTGGCTGCACAGTGCTCATCTTCTGGAGGGCCGCAGATTCGGCATACAGGACTGGGTCCTGGTGACCACGGATGCCAGCCTACGAGGCTGGGGGGCAGTCACAAAGGGAAGAAATTTCCAAGGACTATGGTCAAGTCAGGAGACTGCCCTTCACATAAATATTCTGGAACTAAGGGCCATTTACAATGCCCTAAGTCAAGCAAAATCCCTGCTCCTACACCAGCCGGTGCTGATCCAGTCAGACAACATCACGGCAGTCGCCCATGTGAATCGACAGGGCGGCACAAGAAGCAGGACGGCGATGGCAGAAGCCACAAAAATTCTCCGATGGGCGGATAATCATGTACTAGCACTGTCAGCAGTGTTCATCCCGGGAGTGGACAACTGGGAAGCAGACTTTCTCAGCAGGCACGACCTCCACCCGGGAGAGTGGGGACTTCATCCAGAAGTCTTCCAAATGATTGTAAATAAATGGGGTCGTCCACAGGTGGACATGATGGCGTCCTGCATAAACAAAAAACTAGAGAAGTATTGCGCCAGGTCAAGAGACCCTCAGGCGATAGCGGTGGACGCCCTAGTGACACCGTGGGTGTACCGGTCAGTGTATGTGTTCCCTCCTCTACCTCTCATACCAAAGGTACTGAGAATAATAAGAAAGCGAGGAGTAAACACAATTCTCGTGGTTCCGGATTGGCCAAGAAGAGCGTGGTACCCGGAACTTCAAGAGATGATCTCAGAGGACCCTTGGTCCCTGCCGCTCAGACAGGACCTGCTACAGCAGGGCCCCTGTCTGTTCCAAGACTTACCGCGGCTGCGTTTGACGGCATGGCGGTTGAACGCCGGATCCTGAAGGAAAAGGGCATTCCGGAGGAAGTCATTCCTACGCTTATTAAAGCCAGGAAAGATGTTACGGCAAAACATTATCACCGCATATGGCGGAAATATGTTGCATGGTGCGAGGCCAAAAAGGCCCCAACAGAGGAATTTCAACTGGGTCGATTTCTGCATTTCCTGCAAGCAGGAGTGAATATGGGCCTAAAACTAGGCTCCATTAAAGTACAGATCTCGGCTCTGTCGATTTTCTTTCAAAAGGAACTAGCTTCAGTACCTGAAGTTCAGACATTTGTGAAAGGAGTGCTGCATATTCAGCCCCCATTTGTGCCTCCTGTGGCACCTTGGGATCTCAACGTGATGTTGAATTTCTTGAAATCACATTGGTTTGAGCCACTAAAAACCGTGGATCTGAAATATCTCACGTGGAAAGTGGTCATGTTATTGGCCCTGGCATCAGCCAGGCGAGTGTCAGAATTGGCGGCTTTATCATGTAAAAGCCCTTATCTGATTTTTCATATGGATAGGGCAGAATTGAGGACTCGTCCCCAGTTTCTCCCTAAGGTGGTGTCAGCGTTTCACCTGAACCAGCCTATTGTGGTGCCTGCGGCTACTAAGGATTTGGAGGACTCCAAGTTGCTAGACGTTGTCAGGGCCCTGAAAATATATGTTTCCAGGACGGCTGGAGTCAGAAAATCTGACTCGCTGTTTATCCTATATGCACCCAACAAGCTGGGTGCTCCTGCTTCTAAGCAGACTATTGCTCGTTGGATTTGTAGTACAATTCAGCTTGCACATACTGTGGCAGGCCTGTCACAGCCAAAATCTGTCAATGCCCATTCCACAAGGAAGGTGGGCTCATCTTGGGCGGCTGCCCGAGGGGTCTCGGCTTTACAACTTTGCCGAGCAGCTACTTGGTCAGGGGCAAACACGTTTGCAAAATTCTATAAATTTGATACCCTGGCTGAGGAGGACCTGGAGTTCTCTCATTCGGTGCTGCAGAGTCATCCGCACTCTCCCGCCCGTTTGGGAGCTTTGGTATAATCCCCATGGTCCTTACGGAGTTCCCAGCATCCACTAGGACGTTAGAGAAAATAAGAATTTACTCACCGGTAATTCTGTTTCTCGTAGTCCGTAGTGGATGCTGGGCGCCCATCCCAAGTGCGGTCTATCTGCAATACTTGTACATAGTTATTGTTAACTAAATCGGGTTATTGTTGAGCCATCTGTTGAGAGGCTCTATCGTTTCATACTGTTAACTGTGTTTCATATCACGAGTTGTTCGGTGTGATTGGTGTGGCTGGTATGAGTCTTACCCGGGATTCAAAATCCTTCCTTATTGTGTACGCTCGTCCGGGCACAGTACCTAACTGAGGCTTGGAGGAGGGTCATAGTGGGAGGAGCCAGTGCACACCAGGTAGTCTAAGATCTTTCTAGAGTGCCCAGCCTCCTTCGGAGCCCGCTAATCCCCCATGGTCCTTACGGAGTTCCCAGCATCCACTACGGACTACGAGAAACAGAATTACCGGTGAGTAAATTCTTATTTTCTCTCTGTATCATCCATAAGGGATACTGGGGCCACTTAGATGGATGGGGTATAGATGCGGTCCAAAGGAGCCGGTGCACTTTAAATTTCTTCAACAGGGTGTGCTGGCTCCTACCCTCTATGCCCTCCCCAACAGCTCAGTTTGGAAAAATGTGCCCTCAGGACAGGACGCACAATCTGGAGCTCCATATTTTTCTTCAGTTTATTTTATTGTTTGTTAATTTTCAGGTAAGCTGTTTGGCAACAGTTTACCTGCACCGAGGGACACTGGGGAGAGCGACACCGGCCTCCTGGAGGGGTGTGGTTCATCAAATCGACAGTGTCTAGGTCAACAATGTTTAGGTCGACCACTATAGGTCGACATGGATGGAAGGTAGACAGGGTTTCTAGGTCGACATGTGCTAGATCGACAGGTCTAAAGGTCGACATGAGGATTTTTTTATTTTTTTTTGTGTCGTTTTCTTCGTAGAGTGACCGGGATCCCAAATTAGTGCACCGCGTCCCCTCGCATGGCTCGCTTCGCTCGCCATGCTTCGGGCATGGTGCCTTCGCTCCGCTACCGCTTCGCTCGGCACACTTTACCGTTCCAATCGTAGTCCACGTGGATCGTTAAGTATGAAAAAATTCAAAAAAAGAAAAGAAATGTGAGAAACTCATGTCGACCTAGCACATGTCGACCTAGAAACCCTGTCGACCTTCCATCCATGTCGACCTAGTGACTGTCGACCTATAGTGGTCGACCTAAACATTGTCGCATTGTCGACCTAGACACTGTCGATCTTCAGACCGGATCCCCACCTGGAGGTGCTGAGTCAGATCCCGCTGACAGGACAACAGTCCTGAGGCTCAGTGTACCGCAGGCATTGCGCTCTCGCGCACACACCTGCAGCACACCCCCAGTACAGAGCCTGAAGGTCGACAGAGTGGTGAGTGACAACCAGGGACACCGGTTCTGTGTGCGGCATAATCGCGGGGCGGGCATACAGATTTCCCTTGGGGTGATACCATAGCCCCCCGTGTAAACTGGCCAGCGATTGTAAAAATAGTGATAATGCTGAAATATCCTTAGGAAAGAAAGCTATACCTTAAACACACCTTAAGTACACTTTACCATGGAGCCGCTGCAGCCGCTGTACTTAACACACACTCTGCGCACTTTGTACGCTATTAGCGTACAAAGTCCCGTACTGCGTACGGACTTTGCGTACAAACGCCGAGCTGACGGTACAAAGTACTCACAGCGCGTACACACCCAGAGATACACCACAAACCCTGAACAGTTATGCAATGCAATGAAAATACGATTTAAACCTTAGCAGGGCAATGAAGACACGACACCAATTGTGATTTTACCGCTGGGTTCCGACACCACAGTGGATTATTGCTAAAAGGGGGGTTACAATACAAACAATACAATATAATATAACAGAGTAAATGGCTACATTCAATGGTACCTACGGGAGTGGATTCGCTTGCGCTTCCCGGCCCGGTCCTCGGTCATCTGATAGATAACGTTGTGAGTCTTGTGTCAGACCAGGCCTGCAGCAGCTCTCTTTATACAATTCTTCCAAAAAGCAATACAATAGATACTGTAATCTTTGTCCATTGGACACAGGAATGCACATTTACAGTACAGGAGAGGTCATAGGTCGGTTTGAATAGGTAGGCGATGTCTTTCCCAACTGCTCTTGTGGGTGGTCTCCTGGATTCCCGCCGCATACATAATGTACAGTAAATACAGTTTATATCTATATTCTGCTCCTGCACATAACTATCCGCAGGAACATGCAATCTTTCTCAAACTAACACCGGAATGTTACCCTTAAAATACCCTTCAGCTGGATACCAAACACCACCTTATGACCTTGTTCTGTCCCCTCCTATTCTGTAAAGGTGAATCCCTTTGTTTTGTTACCATTTAAACTGTTGTTACTTTCTGATGTGGTGAGGGATACTATGTGTACATTGTGCACTATTTGGATTAAATATGTAATGTGTTTTGATAGCCTTCTGTGCGTTCACAAATTCTACCGTAAATACTCATACCACGCGCTAATGCGCAGGACCGCGGGAGCGACCATACGCAAATTGCGGATATGCGCACGCACGACAGAACAAGTGCACGCAGGGAGGCCATCTGTGTGTAGTTTGTACGTGATGTGTGTACTGCAATATTTTTCGACTTTGACAATAGGTGTTGGTGGCTCATTTTACACACATTGGGGACTTTTGCCAGTCTAAATATACATCCAGCGCCATTGCAAGGGGCGGAGCTTCCTCAGAGCGGGACCAGCGGCTTCCTGGCGCCATTTCCTGCACGCTCAGCGTTGCTGCAGGACTGCCAGCTCCTCCAAGTGATTTTCCACGGCCAGACACTGGTACAGGGGTGTAGTTAAGGGGGAGAGCCTGCTGTGGGACCCTTGAATTAGGCTCCTCACGCAAATTGCCTCTTTTCTAACAATTGGTAGTTTCGGGCTGTGTGCTGGTTCCTCCTCTGACTCTCTCCACACATACTGGGCTAGGCAGGCTTGCTTGTACCTGTGTATGTGTGTGTGAATGTAAATGTCCTCTGTCAGCGTGGTGAAATAAGTTGTGTGCACTATTTGTCACACCAGGTTTTCCCTCCCCTGCAGATTCTCTCATGTTTGAACAATGCAGTCAGCCTTCACAAGGTAGTGGGGCATCTGGGGGTGATTTGCAGGAGCCAGCTTGGCTCAGTTCTATTAAAACTATCATGACTGACATGTCCAATGAATTGACTACTGCCAGACAGGAAATGCAGCAGTTACAACAGTCCTATGGCTGCTCTGACAAAAGATAGGGCAGACAGCAGACGTGTTTCTCCTCTTCCAAATCCATTACCCCAAAAAAGGAGGTTTCCTGATAACCTCTCGGATTTCAAGGAGGAGGTGCCAGAGGTGGAAGAGGAGGAGGAGCTGGATTCTAATGCTGAATTAGACTATTCCTCTACTGTACAGGGTGTAGACTCGCTTATCATTGCAATAAGGGATGTTCTAAATATTCTGTGCAGAAAAAGGTGCAGGTCACATTTCCTGACTCAAAGGAACTGGACGATCTTTTCAGGGAGCCGTGGGCTACTCCTGACAAGAAATTCCAAGTGCCAAAAAAATGAGTGGCCGTCTTTCCTTTTGCTCATGAGAGGCGAAAGGTCTGGGAAACTCCCCCTGCTGTTGATGCGTCAGTATCACGTCTGTCAAAAAAGACTACTGCCGGTTCCAGGGGCTACAGCCTTAAAGGAACCCGCAGACAGGAAAATACAGACAACTCTAAAATCTATTTATATTGCAGCAGGGGCCTCCCAAAGACCTGTTATTGCAGGTTGTTGGTTGACTCACGTCATACCTACTTGGGCTGGTAATCTTCAGGAGGGCCTCACTGGGGATAAGTCCCTGGCAGATATGGTGATGCTGATTCAGCACATCCAAGAATCTGCCTGCTTCATCTGTGATACCATCAAAGGAATTGGCATTATAAATGCCTGTACCTTTACCATGGTGGTTTTTCCACGTAGAGTGTTGTGGTTGCGTCAGTGGGTGGCGGACACGGAGCCTAAAAGGAGTGTGGAAGCCTTGCCTTTCACTGGTGATTGGCTGTTTGGAGTGGAATTAGATACCTAGATTTCGAAGGCTACGGATGGAAAGTCCACGTAGCTCCCTTCTGTTGCTCCACTGGGCCTTCACTGCAGTCCTTTCGGACAGCGCGCTTTAAGGGTAAGGCTAGAGGTGCCTCAAATGCGGCACGAGTCTCCAGAGGTAAGTCACGTAAACCTGCCACCACTGGGTCTCAGGACCAGGGCGTCGGCTCTGTCTCCTCAAACCCCTCCGCATGACTGTGTCCCTCTACTCCAGGGGGATCTCAGGGTGGGGGCTCATCTGAGATTCTTTAGCTCTTTTTGGAACAGCTACTGCCGGGATGCCTGGGTAAAAGACCTGATCTCCCAGGGCTACACACTGGAGTTCGAAAGTTCTCTGCCTCACAGGTTTTTCAAGTCTGGTTTACCGGCTTCAGAAACCATGCGCCTCACGGTACAGGAGGCCATTCAAAAGTTAACTCTGACCCAGGTCATTGTTCCTGTGCCACTTCAGCAACAAGGCAAGAGATACTATTCCAGCCTTTTTGTAGTACCAAAACCGGACGGTTCAGTGAGGCCCATTTTGAACCTCAATTCATTAAACCCATATCTGCGGGTTTTCCAGTTCAAAATGGAGTCTCTGAGAGCAGTGATCTCAGGTCTGGAGGAGGAGGAGTTCTGGACATAAAGTACGCTTACTTCCATATTCCGATATGGCCGCCTCATCAGGCCTACCTCGGGTTTGCTCTGTTGGGATACACTACCAGTTCCAAGCGCTACTCTTCGGCCTATCCACGGCCCCAAGGGTCTTCACCAAAGTGATGGCAGAAATGATGTTCCAACTCAGGATCCAGGGTTGAACATTGTCCCATACCTGGAAGATCTGCTGATCAAAGCAAGATCAAAGGAACTACTGTTGGACAGCATCTGCTGCATGACATCCCTCTTGTCACACCACGGTTGGATTCTGAATTTTCAAAAATCCCACCTGGAGCCAACCCAGCGTCTCCAGTTCCTCGGAATAATCCTGGACACGGTGGCTCAGAAGGTCTTCTTTATTAAAGACAAGGCGAAGGCACTTCAGGAGTTGGTTCGGGCAGTTCTGCAACCAAACAGGGTCTCTGTACATCTTTGCACCCGTCTGTTGGGAAAGATGGTGGCCTCCTTCAAGGCTATTAAATTTGTCAGATTCCATGCAAGGACATTCCAACTGGATCTCCTGAAGAAGTGGTCTGGTTTGCAACTGCAGATGCACCAGGTCATACGTCTGTCACCGCAGGCCAGGATTTCTCTTCTGTGGTGGTTGCAACCCTCCAACCTCTTGGAGGGGCGGAGCTTTGGGATCCAGGATTGGATTCTCTTGACCACGGATGTGATCCTTCGGGGCTGGGGAGCTGTCACCCAAGGGGCACAGTTTCAGGACAGGTAGTCAAGCCTCGAAGCCTGCCTTCCTATAAACGTACTGGAACTCAGAGCAATATACAACACTCTGCTACAGGCTTCTCGTCTGCTCCAAGGTCAAGCCATTCAAGTTCAACCAGACAATGACGCGGCGTTGGTTTACGTCTATCGGCAAGGAGGGATGAATAGCAGGGCCTGCATGCGGGAGGTATCAAAGATTCTCCTCTGGGTCAAAAGGAATGCAAGGGTGGATTCAGCCATATTCATTCCAGGAGTAGACAACTGGGAGGCAGACTTCCTAAGTCGTCACAATCTACACCCAGGAGAGTGGGGTCTCCACCCGCAGGTATTTCGACTGATAACAGTTCGGTGGGGCTGTCCGCAGATCGATCTGATGGCATTTCGGCTCAACAACAAGCTTCAGTGCCATTGTTCCAGGACGAGGGACCTTCTTGCCTCGGCACATGGTCACGCTGACAACGCCATGGGTTTACCAGCTGGTGTACCTCTTTGCTCCGATTCGTTGCTTCCCTGGGTTCAAAAAAGAATTGGAAGAGAGGGAGTTCAGGCAATTCTCATTGCCCCCGACTGGCCTCGAAGGGTTTGGTAAGCAAATCTTTTGGCCATGGCAATCGAAGACCCCTGGCCCCTGCCACTTCGGGAGGATCTTCTTCTGCAAGGACCGTTCATCTACCCGGACTTACTGCGGCTTCGTTTAACGGCATGGCGGTTGAGCGGAACTTTCTACCTGAGAAGGGAATTCCGGGTAAAGTTATTGCAACCGTGATTCAAGCCAGGAAAGCTATCACGTCGAAGCATTACCACCATATCTGGAAACGATACGTCTCCTGGTGTGAGGGCTGAAAATATCCACTTGCGGATTTCAACCTGGGGCGCTTTTTGCGTTTTGTGCAGGCTGGTGTGGATTTGGGACTGAGGTTGAGCTTTCTTTAAGGTTCAGATCTCGGCCTTGTCCATTTTCTTTCAGAAGAAATTGGCTGCTTTGCCTGAGGTACAGACGTTCCCACAGGGTGTCCTTCACATCCAGCCTCCTTTTGTGCCACCCACGGCACCTTGGGATCTACATGTGGTTCTGACCTTTCTACAGTCCTCTTGGTTTGAACCTCTGATGTCGGTGGAGGACAAGAACCTTACGTTGAAGACTGTCATGCTCCTTGCCTTAGCTTCCGCTAGGCGCGTTTCAGGACTTGGCGCTTTGTCCTGTAGGAGTCCCTATCTAGTCTTTCATGAGGAAAGAGCGGAACTCAGGACTCGACAACAGTTCCTGCCTAAGATGGTTTCTGCTTTCCACCTAAATCAGCCTATTGTGGTTCCGACGGCTTCGACCACTTTCTCAATTCTCAGTTCTTGGATGTGGTGCGAGCCCTGAGGATTTACGTCGAGGACTGCTACTGTCCGAAAATCAGATTCCCTCTTTGTGCTGTATGATGCTCACAAAAAGGGTCGTCCTGCTTCAAAACAGTCTATTGCCTGTTGGATTAGGCTTACCATTCAACAGGCCTACGCTTCGGCGGCCTTTCCTATTCCTCGGTCTGTCAAGGCCCACTCTACCAGGTCTGTGGGTTCTTCCTGGGCGGCTGCCCGTGGTGTCTCGACCTTGCAACTGTGTCGGGCCGCTACCTGGTCAGTGACAAACATGTTTGTCAAATTTTACAGGTTTGTTACCCTGGCTACTGAGGATGTCCACTTTGGATGTACGGTGCTGCCGGCATCTCAGCATGTTCCCACCTGTTCTGGGAGCTTTGGGACGTCCCCATCGTACTAAGTATTCCCGGTATCCCTTATTGATGATAGAGAAAAGAATATTTTAATTACCTACCAGTAAATCCTTTTCTCGGAGTCCATAAGGGATACTGGGCGCCGGCCTCTGTGCTTCGCCTTCCTGCAAGCTTTTGTCCTTGTGTGAAGTTGGTTACGTAGCTGTTGCTGTTTTCTGGTTTCACTAGCTGTTGCTAGTGTGTTTGTTCTGCTGTGTGCTGGTTCGTTAATCTCACCACTGGTTGTCTTGTCATGTTTCCTCCTCTCAAGTATGTCCGTCTCCTTCGGGCACAGTTTTCCTAGACTGAGCTGTGGGGGAGGGCATAGTGGGGAGGAGCCAGCACACCCTGTTGAAAAAATTTAAAGTGCACCGGCTCCTTTTGGACCCCATCTATACCCCATCGTACTAAGTGTATCCAGTATCCCTTATGGACTCTGAGAAAAAGATTTACCGGTAGTTAATCAAAATCCTCTTTTTTTTTTGCAGTCCTTGTTTTACTGCTAGATCTGTGGTGCTCCCTTATTTAATAGTAGCTTGGTTCTAAAAATCTAATCACTAATAAAAAGGTTGAGCTTTTGGTCAAGGGCCTAGGCTGCTGTAAGTGTACACAATGGATGAAATTAAATTATTTAGCTCGCCGGCAACCACTAGATGATGCTCAACGGGGCAATTCAATTGTAGCTCCACTCGTGCGCAATCAGCTGTCTGCGCATGCATTTCAGTTCGCACCCCCCGTGGGTGGCGAACCGGAATGAGCGAAAAGGGACCCCGTTTGGGTGCCCAAATGGCAATTTTCACGCCACGGGCAGTACTTTCCTTGGGTGTAGCCATTTGACGGCTAAATCTGGGCTGTCTAGGCGCGATCAGCATGGAAAACCCCCCAATTGACTATAAATTTGGATTGCACCTCCAGTGTGTAGAACTTCATAAAGTACAAAAATGGTCTTGTCACTTTTTACCGTATCTGCTACAGGTGCTCCTCGGGTAACGCCAAGAACCATGGATTAATATTTACTTACATTAAGATGTCTCAAATTCACATCTCTATAGATTTACCAAATTTTTAACACATTTATATTTACAACCGTGAAAACCAGAGAAGAACGGGTAGAACAGCTAGTATATTTAAAAACACAAATATTTTGTGGAAAACATTAGACAAACCACTGTAGTACCATCTACATTTTCCAGTTACTACATTGCAAATGTAATATTAAACTCTGGAAGGGTTTCTTACATATGTTTTGTTTTAGCATTGAAAGTTTCAGCAGCATTTTTAAACCTTTTGCAATAAGTGCCGGTGTAAACCTGTTGGAACTCATACAGGCATATTTATCTTGTACTTTTTCTTATTCTAGGCAGTAAACCCTGGGAAATCCCTTTTTCTTTTGTATGCCCTGAAGAGCTCCCCACGGCTCAGCATGTTATACTTGTACTTATTTGATTACACAGAAACCTTTCTACCATTCATCCACACAACGTGTCCTTTACAAGAAGAAGAAAATGAGGAAGACATTATCACCAAATTCATTGTAAGTGTTGAATCATTGACTTTGTTCTCATTTGTGGTTTGCTAAGGTGTTTAAGGAAGGGATATCCATTTACCTTGATTTTTCAATTGTAACCTGTTTTTTTGTATTCTAGAAAAGCAGTTATTTGGCCATTTAGCGGATGCAGCGCAGCTGTTTCCAGTGACTTTTAGGGGTTTATCTACAAAGTGTTGGATTTTGCAAGCCATCGCTTCTTGACAAGTTGGAGTTCAAAATTTTAAAGGCCAGCGTGTTTTTTCACTTATTATTGGCAATTTAAATTTTGAGCTCAGGCTTGCCAAGAAGCAGCAGCTTGCAAATGTTGTCGCCTGTACATATACTACTCAGTCCCTGCAAACACGTCTTCCAAAATGAACTACAGGTTGAGTATCCCATATCCAAATATTCCGAAATCCGGAATATTACGAAATACGGACTTTTTTGAGTGAGAGTGAGATAGTGAAACCTTTGTTTTTTGATGGCTCAATGTACACAAACTTTGTTTAATACACAAAGTTATTAAAAATATTGTATTAAATGACCTTCAGGCTGTGTGTATAAGGTGTATATGAAACATAAATGAATTGTGTGAATGTAGACACACTTTGTTTAATGCACAAAGTTATAAAAAATATTGTTTAAAATGACTTTCAGGCTGTGTGTATAAGGTGTATATGGAACATAGATGCATTCTGTGCTTAGACTTAGGTTCTATCACTATGATATCTCATTATGGTATGCAATTATTCCAAAATACGGAAAAATCCGATATCCAAAATACCTCTGGTCCCAAGCATTTTGGATAAGGGATACTCAACCTGTAATATACACCTCTTCTCATGTTTTTGTTTTCTGTTTTGCTGGCTGCTAATGTATCTAAGTGAAGGTGATTAAGGTGTGGAGAACAATCTAGTAGTAGCATTTGTATTCCAATTTAACTGCCCTTTTACAAATCCTCTCATCTCTGGGTGGCAAAATCTTAAGAAGACTTTTTCATGTTATGAAACCTCCTTCTACAAAGAAACCATCCCTCCTATGCCTTATGCCAAAAACTAAGTAGAGCAGATGATCTCATTCTGCCCCCGTTCCATCTTCCATTTTGAAGAGCCCTGAGTTCCTTGGTTATCCACCTAGTGCCAACAAAGGGGCCCATGGAGTACAAATTATACAGGTACAGGAGGTGAAATGCATTCCTTAAACCAGTGGTTCTCAAACTGTGTGCCGTGGCACCCTGGGGTGTCTCGGTACACTCGCAGGGGTGCCCTGGGTTGGTGTTCCAGGACCAACTAAAATTTGTGGTCCATGTAATAGGAACAATCAGTGTTTCAGTGCGAATCATAAAATATGTGGACAAACAGGAGCGAATGCTATCCATCACCACATAACTGAACCTAAGAATGATATAAAAAGTACTTTTACTTTAATAAATAAAATTCAAAATTTCTCATCAAGAAACTTTTGGTCTAGGGGTACCATGAAAAAAATTCTGATACTCTAGTACGCCGTGATTCAAAAAACTTTGGGAACCACTGCCCTAAACTATCAGAAATAAAAAAAAATATATACGTGCATGTGCTTCACAAGACCCTCATGTAGTCTGTGTATTATAATGTCTCCCCACTGATATCCCTCCATTGTTTGATGTGTTTTAAGCACTTAACCCTCCGTCAGGTGCACCTCTGGGACTCCCGGGTTCAGGCGCAGTGCGCCTGACGGGCGCCTGTTAGAAAATCGTCATTAGCACCTAATTAACTCAATTCTAACGCTCTTAAAGTGATCAATGACCTTCATTAGGACGTACAAAGAGAGACATCATAGGTTTTACGGGCCATTTCAGCAGAAAATCTGAAGCAAAAAAGAGAAAACATGAATATAAATTTGGGTGCAGTGTGCCTGAGTGGCCACCCTGGACAAACCTACATATTTACACAAAATATCCACAACCTTTGTAATTTTCATTCATAAAATTAGCAAAATAAACAATTTATAGATGAAAATAAAAGGAAAAACGAACCTTCAAAAGTCGGAGGAGTTTGGGTGCAGTGTGCCTGAGAGGCCAGGAGGGTAACTACTGCACTCCACGCAGGTGGCGGGAAATAGGAAGGTACTAGGTACCCTCAGGGTGGATAGGGGAGCGAGAACAGCTTTGTGGCGCCTGTCAGGCCAGCTGCGCCTAACTGAGGGGGAATTACTTTTACTAATGTTTCATCTTGCCGTTTATTGTTGGCACTGCATTTTTGCTGTATTTATATGTGAAATGTTCCATTTTTGGTTTTGGGGTGTCTCCGGTTGCCCTGACCTCAAGCTTTTCTTTCTGTTCAGTTTTAATATTCACTTTTATATTGTGAGATGGATTTAAAGTTTTCCTTCTGTTATCAATGTTGCTTTTCCAAGGCTTTTGATACACAACATTTTTGATCTTCCCACCTCCCATTTCTGTCAGTTATTTTAGTTTGTCGATTTATGGTTATTTCAGTCAGTTATTACAGTTCATTAAAGTTTTTATTCAAATCCATCCAGTGGAAGGCCCAGGTCAAAGTTCTGCCAAGCATTCACCAACAGGAGGTCCAACTGGGACCCCAACCCCCTAGTATTTCTTCTGGGATCAAAATTTACTACTATGTGAAATTTTCTTCCAAATCCATCCTTCCAGTGGCAGGCCCAGAACAGGCTCCCTGGGCCAAAGTTCTGCGTAGTGTACATCAACGGGAGGTCTCAGAGTCTGAGCAGTAAAAAATAAACTACAAATCCCATATCGCGCCTCTTCCTTCTCTGACCAGGTCCCAGTAGCCGCCTGCAGCTCCCCTGACCTCTGCTATCTGCAGGGACAGCAAGTGAGCGGAGCTGTGCTACGAAGAGAGATTGGTGGCGGGTGGTACGGGTACAATGCCCTGGTCTGGTGACGCCCCTCTCTACTGGGCTTGTCACGGCACCCAGGGCACGTGCCTTGCGCTCCACGCCATAGTAACGCCACTGCACATATGATACAGATTTATTTATAAGACTACACTTACATTTTGATACATCACAAACCAAACAAAACAAAAATTGGTTCCACTTGCTTGTTAATGCTTTCTATGCCTAGCATGGATTGCACATTTTCCTCCTGACAAAAATGCATCATGTTTGTGGTTTCAACTAGTTAGCAATGCATGTTTTGTATAGACTCTTCACTAGCCACTTGTGTTTTATATCCTTTTGGATACAGTAATTTGCTAAACCGAAATACAATTAAATGTTTACTGTATTACTTAAAATATCATATATACAAATAAAACTGACCTAAGTTAAGATGTCCAGATGTGAAATGTAATGTACTATAACCTGAGATGTCATTTGCTGAGTAGGGACTGTGAGGGATATACTGTATGTTGTGTAATTTATCTGCAGGTTTCTGTAGCCTTAAGTGCATTGCGTGGCAGTTCTGGAGTGCGGGTAAGGCGGTATTAAGACTAGAAAAGTGTATTGTCTTAATTAAGAATGACCTGAATGCTAACAAAAACTAACTTGATGAGTTTGTACTGATTTTTATGTGACTACTGACTCTGTTTATGATATGTAGCTCTCTACCAGCTGCAGTCCCAGACAGTTCATTCTGCATAACACTACCTTCTCCCACCGGCAGGCGTATTCTCTGCACAAAGGCAGTCTTCATTGTAACACCAGCCTCTTATAACACTAGTTTTGCCCTGTGTTTGAGTCTGGCATTATAGAGACTGAGTGCTGTACATAGAGAAATTCTACGTAGAGGACACTAGGCTTTTGGACATTATATAAAAATGCATGTGTATTACACAAAAGAGGTGAATGTTTTTCTACAATATGAATATTTTAGTTCAGAGGTTCTCAAATGCAGTACTCAAGGCACTCCAACGGTCCAGGTTCTAGGTATAACCATGTTTCAGCACATATGGTAAAATCAAATTAACTGAGGTGCTAATTTTAAATCACGTGTGGTTCAGCATGGGTAGACTTAAAGCTTGGACCGTTGGGGTGTCTTGAAGACTGCGTTCCTTTTAGATATATGTGATGCAGGGAATTAGGTGGCATGTACAGTTTTGTTGATTTATATGTATTCAGTGTTTTTTTTAGTTGCATAAAATAATTGATCAGAAGATCAGGCAAGTGGAGACAGTAATAGCACCAGCAGCTCTGGACTAATCAGCCTTCTATTTGAGTGCTTTCTTCAGGTTTTATTTCTTCTATAGCTGAGGAATAAAATGTGATGTACATATACAGATGTGACACTGTTCAGCTCACCCACAATTGTGGGTATTCACGGCAGGTTGTGTGCGTATAGTCACACCTGCGAACAATCTAAAATGCACTGAGCGATCGCGGGTGCGACTATATGCACCTTGCCACGAATAATCGCAGTTGTGGTAAAATTGCACCCGTGACTCTAGCCTTCCCCTCTGGTGTGTGTGTCTCAAACAATCCCTTAAGTAACCAAATTGGCAGCTTGTTGCAATCTACCCCAACCATTGTACATCGTCTTTACCATTGGAAGCAGTGTCTTTATATAATTTGGTGAAGTTGTTAATTTTTCGCATCCCAGTACACACTTGTACAATCATTCTTGAGATGCGATTGTTCTTACAATATCACTGACGTTTGAAAGTCCCAATGGACATGCATGCACACTGTTACAGTCGTCTTTGCTGTTTTGTGGTGCTCATCTCTCAAAACCATTAGCTGATATGGTTGTGACTCGGTACACACACAACAGATCCATAGCTACACAGTTGGAGGAGCATTGAATGGTTGGTAGTGCACACACATTTCCAACTTTGCCGACATTGTACAATCGTGTTGCATAAATTTTAGCATGAACATAAGACAAATTCAGCAGACGCGATCTGTTCTGTTAAGCTAACACATGATTGGGTGCATACACACTGTTACAGTGGTTGTGAATCGTATGATCTGCGAGATGATTATGCGTGTGCCTAGCTTACTGTGTATGACTATAGATACACTTACATACAATTCAGGGTTCCATAGATTCCAGCTATGTGTTTTATCACAAGCCCTTTGATCTAAAATATGTCTGAAAATCACTGGAGCAAATCAGGAAGATAAAGCAATATAGTCAGGCTTTAGGTGGCACTTGTGTAAGGTAGTGAGTTCAGGACTGGAGGTGCAGGCCCCTCTTACCAGTAATACTGCTTTCCTATGTTAGATGTCATTTAAAGCATGTTCTCTTTCCTGCGTTTTCCTAGGATCTGCAGGAACCGACATGGACCCAGTGGCGGGAGTTCATTGTCAAGTACTTTTTTCTTCCATATCAGCTCCTTGCTGAGTTTGCCTGGGACTGGCTAGAGGTTCACTACTGGACCTCACGATTTATTATTGTAAACGCGATGCTGCTTTCTGTGCTGGAACTGTTCTCATTTTGGAACTTGTGGTCAACGAGCCAGTTGCGGTATGTACTCTACGCTCTTTCACAACATAGCATTGCACAGATCTTTTAATGATACACTTATTGGGCTTAGGGGATCTCAAGATTTATGTCTACTTGTGAAAGTTTACGCTGCTATAGAGATTTTATTTATATATATATATATATATATATATATATATATATATATATATATAATATTTTTTTGTTTTTTTTTGTTGGTATGTACCGGCAGCATACCCAATAATATCCAGCATATAGGGGGAGATTTATCGAAGCTTGGAGAGTACCAACCAACAGGGGTTTATTTTGGGGTCCGAGCGCCCCTGGCAAAGTAAGGACTGGTGCCCCCTTATATTATAAATAGAGATGGTGTGCGCCTTTGACACATTTAAAAAATAAAGGGGTGTGGCCACACAGTAGTACAACCTTATTCACATTACACTGCATGGTAGTGCCCCTTATTCACATTACAACACAGAGTCGTGTCTGTTGATCTCATTACACCACACAATAGTACCATTAAGCAGGAGATAGGAGGAAGACAAGGGGAGACTTGAAGAACAGGGAGTGATGGAAGCAGCCAATTTGCTCAGGTGAACAGAGATCTGGCATGAAGGTGAAAAAACAGGAGGCAACGTGAAGACGCTGGGAATAAAAGGTGGAGAAAAGAGGAACACAGGGAAAACCAGGGAGATGGGAGGAAAGAGAATGTCAATAACCAACAAGAGCTTGCTAAAAGAAGGGAACCAGCAGTCCAAATCAATGATTAAAAAATTTAATTAGCCACCAGGATAAGTGTCATCTTGCATATAGAAGCCATGAAATGCTTAACAAATACCAGTCCAGTGTTACATCTGTGAATTTAACTTCAGACAAATGCATACTCCAAACAGCTGTTTTGGTGCCAGCGCACATTTCTCAAGGGACTATAGCACAGTTATGCAAATGGAAGGCTTAAATATATACGACGCCTTAATTATGTTCACATGTGTGTTCACTACCTGGGCCGGCTCAGATCTGGCAGATCAGCTCGGCTCTCCATCAGGAATCAGATCTCCTGATTCCAGTTTCCAGCGGCAACAACAGGTCTCAGAGAGGAGGAGCCGGAGGTGAGGAAGGACGGGGAGGAGAGAAGGGTTCTCCCTCCTCTCCTCTGGCCGTAGAGCCTCTTCCCTCATTGTTACTGATGTCGCTCTCCTCACTGGACAGGACGCTGACAGTTTCACTACCCCCTGGCAGTGTGTGGCACCGCCAGTCAGAACCCCAAGCCAAGGGGTAGATACGCCGCTGTCAACGAATAATCTTCTGTCACTTTACAGGCTGTGTTTATAAAATGACAGATCCTGTTTGGTTGGTACTTTATCTCTTTCCACTTTTATCTTTGTCCAAGCTTTGATAAATCTCCCCCATAATGACATAAACATCACAGGTGTATTGTGTACACCTCCTATCTGCTGTGATCATTTTATTACAGTGAGCAAGACTTTGCTGCAACGCTTTGAGAGGAAGCCTTCCCTTCAGTTATAAGACCTCATTTTATAGATCAGAAATAGACTTAGAGATTAGCATTATGAATTATCGGTTGACAGAATTGATATAAATACCAAAGTAGGAAATTATAGAATCACGTGCATATATGCATTATCAAACCTATACAGACCATTCACCAGAATGATAAGAACACCAATGATTAAGTACAGTGTTGTCACATGATCATTATCGATTTGACTCAATGTGTAGACCCAACTTTCCTATTGATGCTTAAATAAGATAATATTTGGAACATAATGAGAGTATAGTAAAATAAGTTTTAAATATGTTATTTAATGCTCTCAAATGATTTTAAGTGGTTAGCATTCAATCTATTCGTGGCAAATGAAAATTTTAAAGCATTTGTACCACAGGGTATATAACACTACAATACACTTCAGGAATAATACATTGCTTAACCTGTTCTATGTCCACAGGTGGTAATCCTCACCAGTCCTCATTTAATCCATAGGGTTGTAAAGCACAGGTTCTCAAACTCGGTCCTCAGGACCCCACACAGTGCATGTTTTGCAGGTAACCCAGCAGGTGCACAGGTGTATTAATTACTCACTGACACATTTTAAAATGTCCACAGGTGAAGCTTATTATTTCACTTGCGATTCTGTGAGGAGAACTAGAAAACATGCACTGTGTGGCGTCCTGAGGACCGAGTTTGAGAACCTGTGTTGTAAAGCATTGATCCTTGTAATGCAATAAACCTCCCTTTAATGCTGTTCCCTACAAGCATTGAATATATACCGCCACTAGAGCATTCAACTTTATTCGGACACATTGTAAACATTACGTTTTAAGATTAGTAACAGCAGTGTCCTATCTCACTGTATAGTCCCTGTGTTTGTTTGTTTTTCTTTAATCTCTGTGTCCATTCTCTGGCTTCCTTCTTTATATCTGAATTTGGATTACACATGAATTACGGGAGAGTCATTACAATTGTAAATACCTGGATATAATAATGCAAAAAGCAAGTGTTAAAAGTGGAGAGGCGAGCCATTGGAGAAGTTGCACCTGGCAACCAATTATCATTGACGTAACATTTATAATTTGCATACTATAAACGTATACAAGGCAGCTGATTGGTTGCCATGGGCAACTTCTCCACTGGTTCACTTCTCCACTTTTATCACTGCTTAGTACATGTCCCCCTAAATATGATATACGAACACCAGTGCATAGCTACCATGAGTGCTGGGTGTCCATTGCGCATATTGCTGTAAGTCAAGGGTACCCTACACCCAGAGCGCAGTCTCACCAGATGGCTGTTAGCGCCATGTTTCCAGTGCTTTCTTATAAAATATGAGGCCAGCATCTGCACAGAAGATAGCATCCATGCCAGAGTCCCTGCTACCTATTTCGCAGACACTGGCATCATGTTTCTTTTTCATCCGCTAGGGGTCACTGGAGTACTCTTGGGATATGGCCGGGGCGTCAGCAGGTACAGGCACATTTTAATATTTAAATTAGTAACCTTTCACCCCCTCCATACTCCCAAGGTACTTTAGTGTTTTTTGTGCCTTCACAGGGATAAGAGCACGTGCTGGAAGTCTTAAAGACTTTCACTTTTTTTTATTTTTTCTAAAAATTTTGATTTTGTTCTCCTCACAGTCCCTTCCCAGCTTACTAAGAAGCGTGGGTCCGGGACTGTGTGCTGCTGAAACCTGCAGCATAGGCTTGTCGGTGCTCAGGAAGAGGAGCCCCGCCATAGATCTAGATCAGCTTGTGCTGAATTCAGCCCTGGGCTGTAAGGAGCTGGACGCCACTTATATGAGAAGCCCCGTCAGAGCCTCCACACAGTCCACATCTCCGTTACAGGTGTGATCTGTTTTACTGTAGAGCAGGGCGGTCAGCTCATATTGCCGCGCCCGCCATGTGTGCCCGTACTGTGCGCTCCCCTGCCCAGCCGCGTTCGGTCACACTGCCGCTGCTGGGCGCCTGCTGATCCCCGCCTCCCAGCGCTTCCAACAGTGGCCGCGGACAGCTCTCACTGCTGCCGCGGTCCGCACAAACAGGAAGCGAGGACATGCTGACGGGCGCGCACAGCGCCTGATGCTGCCGCGGCCCGAACACAGCCTTGTGAGAAACGCCCGCGGACAGCTGCTGCCGCGGGCTGCACATAGTGATAGTAAGAAGTAATTTCGGCTGTGGACAGCTCCTGCAGCATCCGCGGGCCAGCCGTAACCGCTCCCCTCCTATCCAGTGTTCCTGGCTCAGTGGGAGATAGCGCTGCCACTGCTGGCCACCCACACCACAGCTGCAGTAACAAGCGGTGGGGGGACAGTGGATTACAGTACAGGCTATTAAGCCTACATAAATACACAAGTGCCTACAATAAGGGAGGTGGCCAGGGGGGTATCACAACTGAGGGCCTGAGCTGACGGGAGGCAGCCTCAGTTGTAGGGGCTGAGATGTACCGGAACCTGGGAGGTTGTATCAGACCCCTGGACATGTAAGTACAGGTTGAGTCTCCCTTATCCAAAATGCTTGGGACCAGAGGTATTTTGGATATCGGATTTTTCCGTATTTTGGAATAATTGCATACCATAATGAGATATCATGGTGATGGGACCTAAATCTAAGCACAGAATGCATTTATCTTTCATATACACCTTATACACACAGTCTGAAGGTAATTTTAGCCAATATTTTTTATAACTTTGTGCATTAAACAAAGTGTATCTACATTTACACAATTCATTTATGTTTCATATACACCTTATACACACACCCTGAGGGTCATTTAATACAATATTTTTAATAACTTTGTGTATTAAACAAAGTTTGTGTACATAGAGCCATCAAAAAACAAAGGTTTCACTATCTCACTCTCACTCAAAAAAGTCCGTATTTCGGAATATTCCGTATTTCGGAATATTTGGATATGGGATACTCAACCTGTAACATGAATAATAACTGCCCGAAGGCGTGACCACGACAACTTGGATAAAAGTCAATGATGTTTATTATGACAACTCCGCAACACAGCAGCAGTAAAAGAAAACGTAAAAGTCAGCAAATAATAAATACAGTTCCTGGGGGTACTACAGGATGGCAGGAGCCACAGGGCACTGGTAGTGTGAGATAGTTCTTATGATCTTCTAGATGGAAAGTCCTTACCAGGCCCGACTGTAGCAATGGAGATAACCCAGGATTGTGCCAGCTGGTGTTCCAGGAAAAGCTGGGTTGCTGAAGGTAAAACAGCTGCTGTGGATACTGGCTGGAACCAGACTGTTGTTAGCACGGAGTGGATACTGGCTGGAACCAGTTAAATAATAAATGAACTTGGGAGCGATGAAATATGAACTGAAATGTAGAACTTGAGAGCGGAGAAATAATAATACCGGTGGAGAGTGGTAAAGTGTAGAAAGGACACCGGCCCTTTAAGGGAAGCTGTACTCTGCTGAAAGCTGAGCTGGAAGCAGGTTATGTTGTAGCTGGAAACAGATGAATCCACAATGGATTGGAGAGTCAGGCTACACCGCAGGTGGAATGCTGGTGCGGGTCTCTATGGTGGAAGTCTTGAGACAGGAGCTGGAACCTGGAAGACAATCACAGGAGAGAGACAAACAGGAACTAGGTTTGACAACCAAAGCACTGACGCCTTCCTTGCTCAGGCACAGTGTATTTATACCTGCAGCAAGGAAGGGATTGGCTAGGCAATTATGCAGATTAACAATACTGACAACAGATTGGAGGAAATGATCAGCTGACAGAATCCAAGATGGCTGCGCCCATGCAGACACTTGGAGGGAAGTTTGGTTTGTAATCCATGTGGTAATGAAAACAGTAATGGCGGCGCCGGCCACTGGAGACAGGAGACGCCAGGCTGACAAGTGCACATCCAACCACGCGGACACAGCGGAGGCCGCGGCTGACGTAATCGCCACTCTGACACTCTGCATGCAGAAGCTCAGGGACGGCGGCGGAGGCCGCGGGAGACGCCATGCCAGATGTAATATGGCGTTACTGTGACAGCGTCTCAGAGAGACAGGAGAGGATACAGGAATGTACACATCAGGATAACAGATGGGATCCGGTCCTGGAGCGCTGAGCCAGCCTTAGGAGGCATCTGATGGGTAAGAAATGGCGTCCAGATACCCAGATCGTGACAGCACCCCCCCCTTTAGGAGTGGCCCCAGGACACTTCTTTGGCTTTTGAGGAAACTTGGAATGGAATCTCCGGACCAAGGCAGGAGCATGGACATCAGAAGCATTGGTCCACGACCGTTCCTCAGGACCATAACCCTTCCAGTCAATAAGATATTGTAGTTGACCGTAACGGTGACGTGAGTCCAGGATCTTGGCCACTTCATACTCAACGCCTCGTTGAGTTTGGACTTTCGGAGTTGGAGGAAGTGAGGAATGAAACCGATTCAAGATCAGCGGTTTCAACAGGGAAACATGGAATGTCCTGGGTATTTTTAAGAAGGGAGGCAACTGGAGTCTGTAAGCAACAGGATTGATGACTTGTTCAATCTTGAAAGGACCGATATAGCGAGGTGCAAACTTCATACTGGGAACTCTTAACCTCAAATTCTTCGTGGATAACCATACCCGATCACCCACCTTGAGAGCAGGAACTGCTCGACGCTTCTTATCCGCAAACTTCTTGTACCTGAACGATGCCTTGAGCAGAGCTGATCGTACGCTCTTCCAGATATTGGCAAACTGATGCAAGGTGATATCCACTGCGGGAACAGAAGTTGCTGGAAGCGGTTGGAACTCAGGGACTTTAGGGTGGAATCCAAAGTTAGTGAAGAATGGTGTTGAAGCAGATGAAGAATGATACTGGTTGTTATGACAGAACTCGGCCCAGGGAAGTAATTGAACCCAGTCATCTTGAGAGGAGGACACATAGATGCGGAGGAAGGCCTCCAAGTCCTGATTCACCCTCTCGGTTTGACCATTGGTCTGAGGATGGTAAGCCGTGGAAAACTTTAGCTTGACTTGGAGGACTTGACATAAACTTCGCCAGAATTTGGCTGTGAATTGAACTCCTCGATCTGAGATAACTTCTTCAGGAAGACCGTGGAGTCGGAAGATCTCTTGTATGAATACTTGAGCCAACTTGGAAGCTGACGGAAGACCGGTGAGAGGAATGAAGTGTGCCATCTTGGTGAACCGGTCAACTACCACCCAGATGGTATTGAACTTGTTGCACATGGGTAAGTCTGTAATGAAATCCATCGACAAGTGGGTCCATGGTCGACGGGGAACGGATAGTGGAACCAGTTGCCCCGCAGGCGACTGGCGGGATACTTTATGTTGGGCACACTTTGGGCAAGATGCAATAAACTCCAAGACGTCTTTTTTCAGAGTTGGCCACCAATAGGACCTAGAGATAAACTCCAGGGTTTTTTGGATACCTGTATGTCCGGCAAAACGGGAAGCATGGGCCCAATGCATGAGCTTCTTCCTTAGCATCGGCTTCACAAAACTTTTCCCTGATGGGGGCGTAGAGTCCATCCCTACCGTGGAGAATGCCAACGGATTTATAATAGGATGCTTGTCTGAAGACTCTGACTCATTTTCTTGCTCCCATGAGCGGGAAAGGGCATCGGCCTTGCGATTCTGAGAGCCCGGACAGAACTGGAGTTTAAAGTCGAACCTGGAAAAGAAAAGTGCCCATCTGGCCTGACGAGGGTTGAGACATTGTGCGCCCTTCAGGTATAAAAGGTTCTTGTGGTCTGTAAGTATGGTGATTAAATGAGAAGCTCCCTCCAACAGATACCTCCACTCTTCTAGAGCGAGCTTGATGGCTAGCAACTCCTGGTCGCCAATGGCATAGTTGCACTCAGCTGGGGAGAACTTCCGGGAGAAGAAACTGCAAGGATGTAAATGGCCATCTTTAGCCCTCTGAGATAACACCGCTCCTACTCCAACGGAGGAGGCATCCACCTCTAGGATGAAAGGAGAGTCGATGTCAGGCTGTTTCAGGACAGGCGCAGAGATGAACCTCTGTTTTAAAAGATGAAAAGCTTGCATGGCTTCTTCAGACCACTTGGACGGGTTAGCACCCTTCTTGGTGAAAGCAGTAATAGGCGCCACAATGGTGGAAAAGTCTCGTATAAACTTTCGGTAATAATTGGCGAACCCTAAGAACCTCTGGACCCCTTTGAGGGTTAAGGGTACCGGCCAATTCTGAATTGCTTGTAGTTTCTCAGGATCCATCTCTAGTCCGGAACCGGACACAATGTACCCTAGAAACGGAATGGACTTGACTTCAAAGACGCATTTTTCTAATTTGCAATAGAGATGATTGACACTGAGACGGGACAGAACCTCTTTAACCCAAAAACGATGTTCCTCTAAATCGTTGGCAAAAATGAGGATATCGTCTAGATAGACCACGACATGACGGTATAGAATGTCTCTGAAGATCTCATTGACAAAATGCTGGAAGACAGCTGGAGCATTGCTCAATCCGAAGGGCATGACGAGGTACTCATAATGACCGTCACGGGTGTTAAAGGCGGTCTTCCACTCGTCACCCTCACGGATCCGGATGAGATTGTATGCACCTCGCAAGTCCAGCTTTGTAAAGATGGTAGCTCCGCTAACTCTGTCAAAGAGCTCAGTAATCAGGGGTAAAGGATAACGGTTCTTGATGGTAATGTCGTTCAAACCTCTGTAGTCGATGCACGGCCGCAGACCACCATCTTTCTTTTTTACAAAAAAGAAGCCTGCGCCGGCTGGGGAAGAAGAAGGTCGAATGAACCCCTTTGCTAGGTTCTCTTTAATGTATTCCTCCATAGAATGCGTCTCAGGCAGAGACAACGGATAAGTTCGGCCTCGAGGTGGAACCTTCCCTGGAACGAGATCAATCGGGCAGTCCCATTCTCTATGAGGAGGAAGGATATCAGCAGAAGCTTTACTGAACACATCCGTGAAATCTTGATATGGAGGAGGTGGAACATCAGACGACCTGGGGGAGGAAGAACAGACAGGCAATACTTTAAACAAACATGTCTCTGCACAGGAGGAACCCCATGCCAGGATTTGCGTAGTCGTCCAATCAATTGTAGGATTGTGAAGACGGAGCCATGGAAGGCCCAGGACCACAGGATGTGTGGCTCTTGGAATCACTAAAAGTGAAATAAGTTCGGAATGAAGAACTCCCACTCTCAGACAAACTGGTAGAGTCCTTAGAGCAATAACAGTATCAAAAATTTTACTGCCATCCACGGCAGTTAAGGAAAAGGAGGAATGAAGTCTCTCGGTGGGTAGGGATCACCGTTTAACATAGGCTTCAGTAATAAAGTTCCCAGCTGCTCCGGAATCAAGGAGAGCAATGACGTTCCGATAACGTTGAGCAACTTGAAGCGAGACTGGGAGATTACAATCATGAGGAGATGGAGAGGAGATCATTACTCCTAGCCGGCCCTCTCCTGGGCGAGCTAGGGTTTGGAGTTTTCCCGGACGTTCGGGACAGGCATTGATGGTGTGAGACGGAACTGCACAGTAAAGACAAAGAGACTCAGAGAGACGTCTTCGGCGCTCAGCAGGAGTTAAACGGGAACGGCCAATTTGCATGGGCTCATCTTTAGATGGTGACAGTTGACGAGGAGGAGGAGCAGAAGATTTTGGAGCAGATGATCTTCCACGCTCAGTTGCTCTCTCTCTGAAACGTAAATCAACTTTCGTGCAGAGTGAGATTAGCTCATCTAACTTAGAAGGTAAGTCTCTGGTAGCTAACTCATCTTTAATAAGCTCAGATAAGCCATGCCAGAATGCAGCATACAGGGCCTCGTCGTTCCATGCCAGTTCGGATGCCAGGATCTGGAACTGTATCAGATATTGTCCTACAGTACGTGACCCCTGGCGTAAACGGAGAATCTCGGATGAAGCTGAGGTTACCCGGCCTGGCTCGTCGAAGATGCGCCTGAATGTTGACACGAATGCAGTGTAAGAAGATAGCAGGGTGTCGGACCTCTCCCATAACGGTGATGCCCAGTCAAGGGCGGAGCCACTGAGAAGAGAGATGATGTAGGCAATTTTTGTACGGTCACTGGGAAAATTGCCAGGTTGTAGCTCAAACTGAATCTCACACTGGTTGAGAAATCCCCTGCAGAATCTTGGAGATCCGTCAAATTTTGCTGGCGTTGGAAGATGAAGACGTGGAGCAGAAATGGGTAAGGTGGGTGGGGTTATAGCTGGAGTCACTGTGGTTGACGCACCAGATGCGCCTGATCCACGGAGAGTTGTCAGAATCCCATCCAGCCGAGTAGAGAGATCCTGGAGACAGCGGATGATGTGGCCCTGTGCAGCCTCCTGATGTTCTAGTCGGGCTGCCAGTTCTTGCATCGGCCTGGCCGCTTGATCCTGGTCTCCGGCTGGATTCATTAGGTCAGTGCTTACTGTCACAACCGAGGGCCTGAGCTGACGGGAGGCAGCCTCAGTTGTAGGGGCTGAGATGTACCGGAACCTGGGAGGTTGTATCAGACCCCTGGACATGTAAGTAACATGAATAATAACTGCCCGAAGGCGTGACCACGACAACTTGGATAAAAGTCAATGATGTTTATTATGACAACTCCGCAATACAGCAGCAGTAAAAGAAAACGTAAAAGTCAGCAAATAATAAATACAGTTCCTGGGTACTACAGGATGGCAGGAGCCACAGGGCACTGGTAGTGTGAGATAGTTCTTATGATCTTCTAGATGGAAAGTCCTTACCAGGCCCGACTGTAGCAATGGAGATAACCCAGGATTGTGCCAGCTGGTGTTCCAGGAAAAGCTGGGTTGCTGAAGGTAAAACAGCTGCTGTGGATACTGGCTGGAACCAGACTGTTGTTAGCACGGAGTGGATACTGGCTGGAACCAGTTAAATAATAAATGAACTTGGGAGCGATGAAATATGAACTGAAATGTAGAACTTGAGAGCGGAGAAATAATAATACCGGTGGAGAGTGGTAAAGTGTAGAAAGGACACCGGCCCTTTAAGGGAAGCTGTACTCTGCTGAAAGCTGAGCTGGAAGCAGGTAATGTTGTAGCTGGAAACAGATGAATCCACAATGGATTGGAGAGTCAGGCTACACCGCAGGTGGAATGCTGGTGCGGGTCTCTATGGTGGAAGTCTTGAGACAGGAGCTGGAACCTGGAAGACAATCACAGGAGAGAGACAAACAGGAACTAGGTTTGACAACCAAAGCACTGACGCCTTCCTTGCTCAGGCACAGTGTATTTATACCTGCAGCAAGGAAGGGATTGGCTAGGCAATTATGCAGATTAACAATACTGACAACAGATTGGAGGAAATGATCAGCTGACAGAATCCAAGATGGCTGCGCCCATGCAGACACTTGGAGGGAAGTTTGGTTTGTAATCCATGTGGTAATGAAAACAGTAATGGCGGCGCCGGCCACTGGAGACAGGAGACGCCAGGCTGACAAGTGCACATCCAACCACGCGGACACAGCGGAGGCCGCGGCTGACGTAATCGCCACTCTGACACTCTGCATGCAGAAGCTCAGGGACGGCTGCGGAGGCCGCGGGAGACACCATGCCAGATGTAATATGGCGTTACTGTGACAGCGTCTCAGAGAGACAGGAGAGGATACAGGAATGTACACATCAGGATAACAGATGGGATCCGGTCCTGGAGCGCTGAGCCAGCCTTAGGAGGCATCTGATGGGTAAGAAATGGCGTCCAGATACCCGGATCGTGACAGGGGGTTAATACAGGCAAACACCCCAGGACAGTGGAGTGCTGCTTTACATATGTTATTACTGTATAGGAAAGGCTGAAGAACATGGTGTGGACGCCATTTTCTCATGACTTCCTGTTTCTTCTTACAGGAGTTTTGGTCGATCCTACAACACACGGCCACCAGAGGGGGCAGGCGTGTTTTGGGACATTAGTGAAGCACAGTTTAAAAGAACTCAGTGTGTACCAAGTGCAGTGCATTTGGTCTCATACACACTTTTAATAAAAATATTTACAGAGTCGTGAGGATTTGTGTTTCACTGTGGTACTGTCTGTTGGTGTCTTACTGTCGGTGTACATCATGAGTAAAGCTAAAGCAAAATAAAAAAAGCAGCTTGTCTGCGCTGTCTGTGATAGTGTGTTACCTGATGGAACTTCCACCTGCACAGTGTCTTGCAAATAAGGGTCCAAATACGAACCCCTACCCTGATCCTCCTTGGGCGATGATGGCAGGTGTGATGTCTGAATTAAAATTAGAGCTTGCCGCTGTACGTAAGGACCGTGAGGCGGCTAAGTCTGCTTCAACAGTATTACCGTATGAGCTGCCCGATTGGGCTCAGGATATGTCACGGACTTTACAGAGTTATCAAAAGTCCACGACTAGCCCAATTCCTAAAAGTAGTCATAGTTTAGCTCATAATTTACCGGTTTCAACTGTGTTGCATGCTGACGATTCAATGCCAGACCTTATGTCTCAGGAGGAACAAGAGGAAGGTGAATTGTGCCAGGAGTCAGATAGTGAGGTTACTGATAGCCCGGCCATTGATAATCTCATCAGGACATTACGCCAGGTTCTAAATGTTACTGAGACTGAGGAACCTCTTTCAAATGATGAAGTTTTATTTGCTAAAAATCAGAGAACACCTGTGTGTGTTCCTTTTTCAGATTCTCTTAATAAGCAGTTAACGGACACATGGAAGCATCCAGATAAACGGGTTGCTGTGCCTAGATGGTTTCCGTCTAACTACCCGTTCCCAGAGTCTGACAACTAAATGGGAAAATCCGCCAACAGTGGATTCCTCCGTGTCAAAACTTTCTAAAAAGTTAACCATACCAGTCCCAACTGCTACGACTCTTAAAGACCCGTCAGAGCGTAAGCTAGAAGCTATGCTGAAATCAATGTATACAGCAGCCGGGGTGTTGCTTTGACCTGCTTTAGTGGGAGTTTGGGTTAACAAAGCTGTAGTTGCATGGGCAACACAGCTCAAGTTGGGCCTACAACAGGATCTTCCTTTAGACCAGATTATACTTCTTGCTGATCACATCTGTGAATCTGCTGAGTATTTGGGTACGGCTTCCCTGGACGTCTGCCACGTTTGTTCTCGTCTTTCAGCTTCACTAGTTGCGTCCCGACGGGCGCATTGGATGCATTCTTGGCGGGCAGAGGCAGAGTGAAACGAGGAATTGAAGCGTTGCCTTATGCTGGCGAGATGTTATTTGGTTCTGAATTGGGCAAATGAATTTCTCAGGCTATGGGGGAAAAATCTGTTTTCCTGCCATTGCCCGCACCAGTTCCTAAACGCAAATACGCTGGACCGGCGTTCAAATCTTTTAGACATCAGTCCTTTCGAGGCTGTGCTAGAGGAACAACCATACCAGGTAGACGTGGTAGATGACGTGATTTCCAACAAACCAATACCCGTCGTCGGGACACAGCTGACAAGCCAGTTGCATGACGGGCTTCCAGACCATCTCGGATCTTCAGTTGTGGGAGCATGCCTTCAAACGTTTCACTTGGCGTGGTTTCAGACATCCACAGATGCGTGGATCCGCAATTTAGTGTTCAAAGGTTACAAAATAGAGTTTGATTCTCTACCACCGATGCGGTTTTTCAAGACAAGCCTACCTGTGTCAGAGGACAAAAAGGCGGTTCTGCAGACCGCAATGCAATCTCTCGAAGATTCAGCAGTTTTGATCCAGGTTCCAGTTCACCAGCAGGGACAAGGTTATTATTCCAGTCTTTTTGTGGTACCAAAGCCGGACGGCTCAGTCAGACCGATATTGAACCTGAAGGGGCTCAATCAGTACGTCACTTACTACAGATTCAAGATGGAATCCCTGCGGTCAGTGATTGCAGGTTTGGAGCCACAGGAATTCATGATTTCGCTGGATCTCAAGGATGCATACTTACACATTACAATTTGGCCACCGCATCAAGCGTACTTAAGGTTTGCCTACAATGTACTAGTTCAGCACGGTTGGATTGTCAACTTAAAAAAATCAAGCCTTGTTCCGTGTCAAATACTTCAATTTCTAGGAATGATTCTGGATACGGTGGATCAATGGATTTACTTGCCAGAACAGAAAGCACAAAGTATTCATCATCTGATGCAGTTAGTGCTCAAACCAAGGACAGTCTCGGTGCATTTGTGCATTCGACTGTTAAAAAAAAAAAAAAATGGTGGCATCTTTCGAGGCACTCCAGTTCGGAAGATTTCACTCGCGTACATTTCAACTGGATCTTCTCGCACAGTGGTCAGGCTGTCACATGCAAATTCATCAAATGGTGCGGTTGTCTCCAAGGGCCAGAATATCACTACTCTGGTAGCTTCAAGTACAGCATCTCACCGCGGGAAAACGATTCGGAGTCTGGAATTGGATAATTCTGACGACAGACGCAAGTCTCAGAGGTTGGGGAGCAGTGGTCCTACATCGTCAATTTCAGGGTCTCTGGTCAAACAGATTACTATCAATAAATGTCCTGGAACTCAGGGCAATCTACAACGCTCTGCGTCAGGCAGTTCAAATACTCCAGTCTCAGACTGTTCGGGTTCAGTCAGACAACGCAACGGCAGTCGCCTACATCAACAATCAAGGAGGAACTCGAAGTCGCATGGCCATTTGAGGAGTTGCTCGAATCCTGAATTGGGCCGTACATCACCAAGTGATATTGTCGGCAGTGTTCATTCCCGGAGTGGACAACTGGGAGGCAGATTATCTCAGCCGTCAGGATTTTCATCTAGGAGAATGGGCTTTATATCCACAGGTGTTCCAGATGTTGGTCCAGCGGTGGGGTTACTCACAGGTGGATCTGATGGCATCTCGCCACAATCATCAAACACCCCTTTTTGTGTGTCCAGAACAAGAGATTCAAAGGCAGTGGCAGTGGATGCTCTCACAATAGCGTGGCCGTACAGCCTCATGTATCTATTTCCACCATTTCCGCTGCTTCCTCGGTTGCTAAAGCGGATCAAAAGAGAATCCACGACAGTCATACTAGTGGTGCCTCATTGGCCTCGGAGAGCGTGGTTCTTGGATCTCCGCGGTCTACTCACAGACGATCCGTGGCCACTTCCGCGATGTCCAGACCTATTACAACAAGGTCTGTTCCTTGTTGTAATAGTGGCTGTTGAGACCACTCTCTTAAGACGAGAGGGCATTCCAGAGTCGGTTATACCAACCATGTTACGTGCTAGGAAGCCAGTTACAGCAGCTCATTATCACAGAATTTGGCGAGCTTATATCGGTTGGTGTGAAGCTCGGAACTTTCCGACATCTTCTTTTAAATTATCCCGTCTTTTACTATTTTTAAAGGTGGGGTTAGATGGAGGACTACGTTTAGCGACGCAAAAGGGGCAGGTCTCTGCCTTGTCAATTTTCTTTCAAAGGCGCTTGGCTCTTTTGCCAACAGTTCACACTTTGCTGCAGGGTGTCCTCAGAGTTCACCCTCCATTCATACCACCACATACGGCTCCATGGGACTTGAATCTAGTTTTAGATTTTTTGCAGTCTTGAAGTTTTGAACCCTTACAACAAGTGGATGTTAAGTTTCTAACATGGAAAACAGTTTTTCTCCTTGCCTTAGGCAAGGTGTGTTTCAGATTTGGTTGCCTTGTCACGCAAGCCACCGTATCTGGTGTTTCATAATGATAGAGCGGAACTTCAGCCGAATCCCGCTTTTCTACCAAAGGTAGTATCTTCCTTTCACATTAATCAACCAATCGTAGTTCCTGTTTTTACAGAAGGTTCAGGAACTCCAGCTACTTTGGATGTGGTACGCGCACTACGCGTTTATGTAGCCCGAACATCAACGGTACGTAAAATGGATAAATTGGTTGTTCTCTCTGATGCGGTCAAGATAGGTTGGCCAGCTTCCAAACAGACCTTGGTTAGATGGATTAATCAGACTAATCGTCAGGCTTACTTTCATGCTAGTCTACAACCGCCTGCATCCGTTTCAGCACATTCCACGCATTCTGTGGGAACGTCATGGGCAGCAGGTCGTGGAGCTTCTACAACGCAACTTTGCCGTGCGGCTATATGGTCATCAGTGCACACATTTGTGTGCTTTTACAGGTTTGATACGTTTGCAGCATCAGCATCTAGCTTTGGCCGTCTAGTGTTACAGGTGCCAAACAGCTCTCCCGCCCAAGGGGGAAACTTTTGTACATCCTAAGAGTATTCCAGTGACCCCTAGTGGAGGGTTACTAATTTAAATATTTAAATGTGCCTGGCCCTGCTGACGCCCCGTCCATATCCCAAGAGTACTCCAGTGCCCCCTATGGATTAAAAGAAAAGGATTTATCTGGTAAGTACCAAAATCCTATTTTCCGAAGCTCCGTTTGACTTCACAAAGAGCATTGTAAATGTCACTGGAGCCTATGCAGGAGATGGCAAAAACTCTGACACTGTGCTATAGCCTTCTCTTTTTATGCACAGGCGCCATCTTTCTGGAGGTGAGGAGGCCAGTGTCGGACTGGGGCATGAAGGGCGCACTGGGGGAATGCAGTGATATGGGCCCATACTTAGGGGTGTGGACAGCCTACAAAGGGGGTGTGGTCAACCCCCACAGAGGCTTAAAATATACAATAGACCTGTGCAGTGTAATGCAACATATCTACCATGTATAATATAAGTGCACAGTCTGGAACATGATCCCTAGAGGAAGGAGTGGGCCTCCAGGCAGTGGGGCCCACCGGTGATTTCCCCTTGTCCCCCTGTGGGCCAGTCCGACCCTGGAGGAGACTCATCATTTCTTAAAACACCCCATCACGTTTTGCCAGCCTCTCCACGCCACCGTACTACTTTTATGATTGTGAAATCATCTACAAATCAAAACACTGTGTCTCTGTCTGAGGTTTCTGAGCGTTGGGAACCAGGCAGCTTTCAGCACTTGAGGGGAAGGAGGAAGCACAGAGGGAGACATTCTCCAATCACCAGATCACAAGTGTGACTGGGATTTCTTCAGACAAAATCAACTTGTGTCTCTAAATAACCTAAACTAAATTCTCCAATCCGTAGACCCTGTGTTGTTTTGTTATTTTTTTTTTTTTGGGAGGGGGACACACAAATCTTTCTTTTTACAATTGCTGGGAAACATATGTGCCACAGGTGATGCTGATAAAATGTTAGATATGACCCTGGTTTTCTATGGCCTGCATATAAAGAGATTCTATCATGTTTCTTCCCATACTCCTTTTAATGCATTTCATCACTATGATCTCAAAATGTAATTGGCTTATTTCCCTCTTTATAGTGATTCCGAGAATGTTACTCCAGGGCTGATGTAGTTTATAAAGTCCAGGAATAAAGTTAACAACCCTAGCTACATGTTTGTTTCTTTCCTTTAGGGTAGTGGTAGGGGGTGGGATAGGGCTTGGGATGACTGGAAAAAAGTTACATTTGTAAAGTTTTACATCTGCTGTGAATTGTAGTAATATTGCATGGTAAGCAATGTGTAAACCTTGAGGCAGTTTCCCAAACTCCGCCATTACAGTCCAGGTTTTAAGTATATCCATGCTTGTGCACTGATGTTATAATCAGTTGCTAATTGTCACCTGTGTGTAAGCATGGTTATCCTCAAAACCTGGTCTGTAATGGCTGATTTTGGTAAATTCTGCCTTGAGGGGTGAACACATTGCGAGTAAAATGTAAATACCTTGTGGTATTACTTCCTTTTAATTTGCCAGTGTGTGTTGCAAACATTTGACAATGGTTCACTAAAATTTTGCACAGGTGCCAATTATTTCATTTATTCTTAAATCAGTGATTAGTAATTTACTTATTTATATGTGTCTGTGTGTCTATGTATGTGTATGTGTGTGTGTGTGTATATATATATATATATATATATATATATATATATATATATATATACGCACACACACACATTAAAATCTGTTGCTTTGGCGTTTTGCATCAGGTGTTTGCATATAACTAATGCGCCATGCCAGCAATTGTAGAATGAAAGCGTCATCTTGTTGTGTCCAGCCACTGTCGTGTTTTCATCTACACGCACAGTTTATTGCTCATGTAATGATATAAGTTATAAACGGAAGATTACACAGCCATTTAATCATGCAGGTTTCTCTTTTTAGGTCCTTCCCTCGACTTATGTGGGGGCATTTTTGGAAGATGTCAACACAAGGACTTTTTGTTGCAATCTTCTGGCCTGTAATCCCTCAGTTTGTCTGCAACTGTCTGTTTTATTGGGCGTTATACTTCAACCCAATCATCAACATTGATCTGGTAGTTAAAAAAATTCGGAGATTGGAAACCCAAGTAATGTGAGATCTTAAAGCACTTATCAGGATTGGTGTCGGGACACTGAATTAAAGGATGGATAATACCCCCTCGTTATTACAGTCACTGTGTGATCTGAGGTTTCATTCATTTTAAAAAGAGACTGTTAGAAATCAGAGGCACTATGAAGGTCAAATTATTTTCAGCAGATTTTTTTTCTATGTTTAAGAATCATTTTTCTCCTCCTGCCTTGTCATATTGTCAGCCTGTTTGTTGTGTATTCTAGCAAGGTAAGTATAAACGTTTGGGTCAGTTTGCCACTTGTAGCCTAATTCTTCAGCATCCCGCTGTATGGTTCTGACATTGAAGTATTTACTGACTTTTAGCCACAGAAAATTTGAAACTCCGCTATAAATGATGTGCAATAATACCTAAAAAGTACCTGATGTCGCTAAGCTTGTGTATAACGAAAACCACAAAAACAATCCGATACTCTGAAGAATGCTGTGCAAAGGCTTGTTTGTTTGTTTTTTTGCCAATTCAATATGATCAGCTTGTGTAAGGGAATCCATTTGGTTGCCTCCCGGGTTTTTCTGCACTGCGTGTCATTCCTACATCTACTGTAGGTACTTGCAGCATCACATTTAGTAGATGGTCTAAGACAGTCTAGACTCTAGAACATAGTTATTAAAAGTCACTTAGGAAGATCTGCAGTGTCCTTTCTCAAACTATATTAAAGCATATTTTTTGTGCCCTGAATTGTTTTAATAAATCTTAATCCATAGGACAAAATGCGTGTGATTAATTTAAATGCAGAAATTTAATGTGTAGTCAAATCATAATTTTGATTTTAAATTTGTCGAGAATACATTTTTACTAGCTTAATGACGAATCTTATCCCCCCCCCCCCCACACACACACACACACACACACACACACACACACACACACACACACACACACACACACACACACACACACACACACACACACACAAACCACACACCCACCCACCTGCCCACAGCAATTGTATTGCTTCCCACAATTTCATTGAGAAATTGCTTGGATAAGAATAAAGATGCATATTTAACATTGTAGTACAATGAAGGACATTGAGGTTTTTTTTTCTTATTTATTTTACGATTGTTTGAAGAAGTCTTGTTATAATGATGCAATGAAAATAATTTAACTTATTATCAATTTCACTATGCCTTTCAGAATTAATTCATCAGAGTAACTCTGTTACTCTTGGGTACACTGGATGGGATCAGATTGCTTGATCTAAGCAACGTTCTGTTGTAACGCACAGTGGATGTTTTCTCTAAACACTTAAATGTGCTATAAACCCAGATTTACTTATTGTCTTTCAAGGTGACTCTAAGTCTGCTTGCAGAATTATATTTTGTACAGTTGCCATTGTATATACTGTTCTTAACATTTTACTCCAGGTAATCCTACAGAATACACTGGGGGAATGGAATAGTGATATTAGTAGGGACTGACATCACTGAGGTGCTCCTTGGTCTGAAGGGCTAAATTGTAACACCCAACTAGATACAGCCTTGGTAAATGCATGCCTACAGGACCGGAGGTAGCAGTAATTGATGTTTGGCGTATATAGTCACTCCTGCGCTGAAACGATCAAGCAGATACCATTTGTGAGGTTAGAGTGCCCTTAACGAAATTACCTAAATCTTTTGTTTACTGTTAAAACTGGAGATATGTAGTAAAAACATTACACAATCTTGTATGTGTAAAGGGGGGTACTCACGGAGCGATCGCTGCTTAAAATCTAAGCAATCTGACTAGATTGCTTAGATTTTAAGCAGTGATCTCTCCGTGTGTACCCCTCACAGCGATAGCGATGCGCAGCCCTGCGCATCGCCATCGCTGGTGCTAGATTGGCCTGCATGTAGGCCAATCTAGCGGGTCGCTCACTTCACCCGCTGGGGGAAATGAACGCCCCCGCTCCCCCCGCACGCTCAGCACACATCGCGCTGTGCTGAGCGGCGGGAGAGATGTGTGCTGAGCGGTTCGCTCAGCACACATCTCTCAAACATCGGCCGGTGAGTACTGGCCTTAACACCCATCTTGCTTAGATACAAACATTACATTACCTTACAGTTTCAATCCTTGATGGGCTGACAGTTTGCATGCTAAGATTTATGTATTCCCGGTAATTAATTAATTTAATCAATAAAATAAAATATAGTTCCCAAGTAAGAAAAACTCCAGGCAAACAAAATAGGTTCTGTAAATGCCATTAGCACTAACTACTGGAACTGTGGCTGTTCCATGTCCACAACAAAAGCGTCCAGTCTACACGGGACTGCTGTCAGTGCAGCCTACTATGTAAGACGTTGCAATCCGCTGTTACGCTGACTGTACACTTTCCCTTTCCATGTTATCCTGACCCTTCTGTCTGGCATAGCAACTCTTACCAAGGCTAATGATTATCTCAAGAACCACAGCAGCTCTGGGCACTTCACGCTACATATCTACTAAATAGATTGGGAGGGATTTATTGATGGAGATTTCTTTCAAAATTCCTTTCAGTGTCAAAGAAGAAATATACGTTTGCCCTTATTTCTAAAATTTTTCATTGCATCAGTAGTCTAAAGGCGGGTACACACTACCCGATGATTAAATACCTGCGGTGAACGACTATACATTAAATGATATAGCGTTTAACGATATAGTACGTACACAATGACCGTTATCGCTCAACGATAACATTTAGTGACGTTACCACCGGCATTCCCGAACATGCAGCTCAGCCTGACATGGACGGGTTGAGCTGCATGTCGGCTCAATATTGGTGAATTCTGAATGACGTGGGAGCGCGCATCGTTCACCAATATCACCCCCATACACACTGGACAATTTCAGGCTAAAAATAAACGATAACGACATACATGTTGTTGTTATTTATTTTTTAGCCAGAAATCACTTTGTGTTTGTACCCCCCTTTAGACTAAACGTAGCCAATCCAGAGGGTGCTTATGTACATCTTTTAAAGGTTTACTTATGTGTGCTTTAAAGATGATTTTTTTTTTTAACTAGCCAGTATGGTCTATACACAGAATTGCAGTTTTGTGGCTGGAATGTAGTAAAGATTCTGAGTAAAACACATGTATTGAAATATAGTCCTGTTTTTTCCACTGACGTAAACATCAATCATCATTTTATTACATTTGTAGCAATTTACTCAGTCTCTGATATTTCTAGATCTGTGCAATGTATTTTTTTTCTTGTTGAATGTATGTATGTAATTTATTGAATACCAACGAAATGACCTTGCTCTGGGTGACTAATGTATGGTCACCGTTGCTGCACATCTTCCTAACAGTCCCCTGATTTTGTATGCATGTACTGTGAAGTTCCATATTGCTGATTTTTGTTTTATTTTTTTGAGATTTTTATTTTAATATTTGGGTTAAATTAAAAACTGAGTTTTTGGTCTTTTGGGATGTGTACGATGATTGAGAAGTCCTCTGCCTTTTTGTGATAACCAGGTGAATCAAGCGATTTTCTTTTGGAATGCCTGGAATATAATGACATAAACATGCACTGATCAATTGTACTGAGAATAAACATAAACTAGTAAACTCCAATATATTGTTGGTGTTTAGTCTACGTGGTGCAAAAGTTTGCATGAGCCTTTAAATGGGATGTCATTTTTGTCATAATTGTTTATCTTAACTGCTAAATAACAAGTTAGCTGTAATGGAATTGCATGATGTGTCCCATCAGGCTTTTCTGTGCACCTTATGTATCAGGAGAAGTTGAGAATACTCATTTTGCCAACACTACATCTTCTGTTTTTGTGGCCTTGGGGCAGATGTATTAAGCCTGGAGATGTGCTAAGTGCAAGGTGATAATGCGCCAGCCAATCAGCTCCTAACTGTCAACTAACATATTGTAGCTGATTGGCTGGTGCATTATCACCTTGCACATATCACTTCTCCAAGCTTAATACATCAGCCCGCTTGTCCTTTAGCACAGTGCTGTGTACATAGGCAAGATCAGGCTTTCTCTTAGGAATCCATGATATTTATTTAAGTTTCTCTAACGTACTAGTGGATGCTGGGGACTCCGTAAGGACCATGGGGAATAGACGGGCTCCGCAGGAGACATGGGCACTTTAAGAAAGAATTTTGATTCTGGTGTGCTCTGGCTCCTCCCTCTATGTCCCTCCTCCAGACCTCAGTTTGAATCTGTGCCCGGACGAGCTGGGTGCTGTTTAGTGAGCTCTCCTGAGCTTGCTATAAGAAAGTATTTTGTTAGGTTTTTTTTTTTTTTTCAGGGAGCTCTGCTGGCAACAGACTCCCTGCATCGTGGGACTGAGGGGAGAGAAGCAGCCCTACTCTCTGCAGATAGGTCCTGCTTCTTAGGCTACTGGACACCATTAGCTCCAGAGGGATCGTACACAGGATCTCACCCTCGTCGTCCGATCCCGGAGCCGCGCCGCCGTCCCCCTCGCAGAGCCGGAAGACAGAAGCCGGGTGAAAGAAGCAAGAAGACTTCGAAATCGGCGGCAGAAGACTCCAGTCTTCACTGAGGTAGCACACAGCACTGCAGCTGTGCTCCATTGCTCCCACACTACACCCACATACTCCGGTCACTGTAAGGGTGCAGGGCGCAGGGGGGGGGGGGGGGGGCGCCCTTGGCAGCAATTAGAGACCTCTTTGGCAAAAGTTTGCATATATACAGTTTGCATATATACATTGTACATGAAAGCGGGACAGAAGCCCGCCGTTGAGGGGGCGGGGCTTTTTCCTCAGCACTCACCAGCGCCATGTTTTTTCTCCACAGCACCGCTGAGAGGAAGCTCCCCAGCCTCTCCCCTGCAGTTACACGGTAGAAGAGGGTAAAAAGAGAGGGGGGGCACATAAATAGGCGCAAAAATCAATATAAACAGCAGCTACTGGGTTAACATTAAGTTACTGTGTTATTCCTGGGTTAATAGCGCTGGGGTGTGTGCTGGCATACTATCTCTCTCTGTCTCTCCTAAGGGCCTTATGGGGGAATTGTCTTCAGATGAGCATTACCTGAGTGTGTGGTGTGTCGGTACGTGTGTGTCGACACGTCTGAGGTAAAAGGCTCCCCTAAGGAGGAGATGGAGCAAATATGTGTGTGAGAGGGTGCCTGTGTTTATTTTGAAAAATTCAAAGCGATGTCATCTTCATGCAAAACTGAAAGGTTAAGAAGATTGCCTAAAACGCATTGCAAAGGAAGACCACTTTTGTTCATTGAAACAATAAAACATCTGGTTTACTTCCTGAAATTCTACAATGAAAGATCCCTGTAAGATGGCCGCCATATGGAACGCAAAGTGGAACGCAATTGTCACTTCCGGCCATTAAGAATGAAAGTCAAAGATCGGACTCTCTACCGATAACATATAGTCTGAACACGTGACCGGAAGTGGAACGCATAACCACTTCCGGTATCGGATAGCGGAAGGGAAAGTCGTTTCGCTTCCTTGTGAAAGTTTCGTTTAAGTTTGTTCATTATTTGTCTGTATAGGTAATCTTATCTTGGGGATAACATACATTGTATATTTGATATTACATGTAAGAATAGAAAGGGTTCTGTAGCTGTGGAATACAAACGGAAATACATAATGAACCGCACACGTCACTTCCGGTAGACCAAATCCGGAAGTTGTGGAAGCCTAATTGGCTTGTTAACATAATTGAAGTGGGTATAAATATCTGTTGAATGAGGGTCCATGTTATCCAAGCTTGAAAAAGGATAACAATCTCCAAAACGCGTCGTTTGGACGACACGGATGCCTTTTATCTGCATTGCCTGACTCCCTACTCTACCTTCAAATGGAATAAGCCTATTTGCGGTGGTGCCACACTAATTCCACCGGGACCGGATTGCCTTTTCCTAAAAAGGCTCTCTGCCCACCGCAAATCCCATTTAGGGTGAGATACTTTGGGATTGACATTTTTATTGTATATATGTGTGATTTTTATTCTATGTTTTATGCATTAAAGTACTGTGTTTTTATCCAAAAGCCAGTTTCTAGCATCTCTGTTACAAGGGCGCCTATGCACACATCCATCTTTCTTTCTATTTTGTAGGGTGTCTCCGTCGACCACGCCGACACCTGTTTGGATATGTGTGCTAAGTGCTAAGGTGAATTTATTGCACAAAAGATTAGAGAACAGACAGGGAATCTACCCATGTCTGTCCCTATGTCGCAGAGACCTTCAGAGTCTCTCAATGATCACTATCCAAAATAATAGACACTGATATCGACACAGAGTCTGACTCCAGTGTCGACTACGATAATGCAAAGTTACAGCCAAAATGGCAGAAAAGTATTCAATATATGATTATTGTAATAAAAGATGATTTGCATATCACTGATGACTCATCTGTCCCTGACACAAGGGTACACATGTTTAAGGGGAAGAAAGCTGAGGTAAATTTCCCTCCTCTCATGATGAAAAAGAGCAGGAATTTCCAGACAAGAGACTGCAGTTTCCCACAAAGAATTCTCAGGGAGTATCCTTTCCCTACTAGGGCCAGGATACGATGGGAATCTTCCCCTAGGGTGTCACGTTTGCCCAAAAGGTAGCCCTGACGTAACAGCTATCCTCAGGGATCCTGCAGATAGCGTGCACATTCTGGTACACTACTCAGACCGGCGATTGTGTCGGCATGGGTTTATAGCGCTGTGGCAGCGTGGACAGGTACCTTATCAGCAGAAATTGAGACCCTAGTATGTGTGTGTATATATATATATATATATATATATATATATATATATACAGATAGATATATATATAGAGATATATATATATATATATATATATATATATTTATATTAAAGATGCTGTCTTAAGAGATATATATATATATATATATATATATATATATATATATATATATATATATATATATATAAAACATGCCCAAAGAGACATGAGTCTACTGGGTCCTAGAGTCAAAGCTATGTCGATTTCTGCTTGACGTGTCCTGTAGAATATGCAATGGACAGATGATGCCGACTTAAGAGGCATATGGAAGGCTGAGGATTGTGTGGAGAAGGGTTCTTGGACCTGGTCTCCACAGTTATAGTGGGTAATGCTGATATTTTGCCTTATATTCCTGCACAGCCTAGAAAAGCACGACATTATCAAATGCAGCCTTTCGAACAAAGTCCGAGGTGCGTCTTTTCTTGCCAGAGGCAGGGGCAGAGGAAAGAAGCTGCACAACACAGCTAGTTCCCAGGAACAGACGTCCTCCACCTCTACAAAATCCACCGCATGTTGCTGGGGCTCCACAGGCGGAGCTAGGCCCGATGGGGGCACGCCTTCGTAAGTTCAGCCACAAGTGGGTTCACTCCCTGTTAGATCCCTGGGCAATAGATATTGTGTCTCAGGGATACAAGCTGGACTTTGAGAAGATGGCCCCTCACCGACGGCCCTGACGGCTTCCCCCTACGAGAGGGAAACAATGTTAACTGCAATTCACAAATTGTATCTTCAACAGGTGGTGGTCAAGGTTCCCCTCCTTCAACAAGGAGGGGGATATTATTCGACCATGTTGTAGTCCCGAAACCGGACGGTTCGGTCAGACCCATATTGAATTTAAAATCCCTGAACATATACCTGAAAAGGTTCAAGTTCAAGATGGAATCGCTAAGAGCGGTCATTGCAAGCCTGAAAGGGGGAGATTTTATGGTGACTCTGGACATAAAGGATGCATACCTTCATGTCCCCATTTATCCACCTCATCAGGCGTACCTCAGAATTGCGGTACGGGATTGTCATTACCAATTTCAGACGTTGCCGTTTGGTCTCTCCACGTCCCTGAGAATATTCACCAGGGTAATGGCGGAAATGATGGTGCTCCTGCGGAAGCAAGGTGTCACTATTATCCCATACTTGGACGATCTCCTCATAAAAGCGAGATCAAGAGAGCAGTTGCTGAACAGCGTATCACTTTCTCTGGAAGTGTAACGGCAACACGGCTGGATTCTATATATTCCAAAGTCGCAGTTGGTTCCTACAGCTCATCTGCCTCTCCTAGGCATGATCCTAGACACAGACCAGAAAAGGGTTTATCTCCCGATAGAGAGAGCTCATGACACTGATCAGGAATCTATTAAAATCAAAACAGGTGTCAGTGCATCACTGCACTCGAGTCCTGGGAAGGATGGTGACATCATACGAGGCCATTCCCTTCGGCAGGTTCCATGCGAGGACCTTCCAATGGGACTTACTGGACAAGTGGTTCGGATCACATCTTCAGATGCATCGGTTAATCACCCTATCCCCCAGGGCCAGGGTGTCTCTCCTGTGGTGGCTGCAGAGTGCTCACCTTCTCGAAGGTCGCAGATTCGGCATTCAGGACTGGATCTTGGTGACCACGGATGCAAGCCTCCGAGGGTGGGGGGCAGTCACACAGGGAAGAAATTTCCACGGGCTGTGGTCAAGTCAGGAGACTTGCCTTCACATCAACATCCTGGAACTAAGGGCCATATACAACGCCCTACGTCAAGCGGAGTCCCTGCTTCGCGACCAACCGGTTCTGATTCAGTCAGACAACATCACCGCAGTGGCTCATGTAAACCGCCAAGGCGGCACAAGGAGCAGGGTGGCAATGGTAGAAGCCACCAAAATTCTTCGCTGGGCGGAGAATCACGTAAGCGCACTGTCAGCAGTGTTCATCCCGGGAGTGGACAACTGGGAAGCAGACTTCCTCAGCAGGCACGACCTCCACCCGGGAGAGTGGGAACTTCATCAAGAAGTCTTCACGCAGATTGCAAGTCGGTGGGAACTGCCACAGGCGGACATGATGGCATCCCGCCTCAACAAAAAGCTGCAGAGATATTGCGCCAGGTCAAGAGACCCTCAGGCGATAGCTGTGGACGCACTGGTGACACCGTGGGTGTTCCAGTCAGTCTATGTATTTCCTCCTCTTCCTCTCATACCCAAGGTGCTGAGAATCATAAGAAAAAGAGGAGTGAGAACAATACTCATTGTTCCGGATTGGCCAAGAAGGACTTGGTATCCAGATCTGCAAGAAATGCTCACAGAGGACCCGTGGCCTCTGCCTCTAAACATAGAATTTGTCGGCAGATAAGAACCACTTGGCCCATCTAGTCTGCCCCTTTTTTTTTTTTTTTAACATTATTTTTATCTCTAACCTTATTTGATCCTTATTTCTTTGTAAGGATATCCTTATGTCTATCCCATGCATGTTTAAATTGCTCTACTGTCTTAGCCTCTACCACCTCTGATGGGAGGCTATTCCACTTGTCCACTACCCTTTCTGTGAAATAATTTTTCCGCAAATTTCCCCTGAACCTCCCCCCCTCCAGCCTCAGTGCATGTCCTCGTGTCCTATTGCTTCTCTTCATTTGGAGAATGTTTCCCTCCTAGACTTTGTTAAAACCCTTGATATATTTGAAAGTTTCTATCATGTCCCCCCTTTCCCTTCTCTGCTCCAAACTATACATATTGAGATTTCTTAGTCTTTCTAGGTATGTTTTGTAATGTAGGCCATGCACCATTTTAGTTGCCCTCCTTTGTACAGTTTCTAATGTATTAATATCCTTTTGAAGATATGGCCTCCAGAACTGAATACAGTATTCTAGATGAGGCCGTACCAATGACCTATACAGTGGCATTATTACTTCTTTCTGCTGCTGATTCCTCTCCCAATGCAGCCAAGCAACTGACTAGCCTTCCTCATTGCCTTGTTACATTGCTTACCTGCCTTTAAGTCATCTGAAATAGTGACTCCTAGATCTCTAAGACAGGACTGGTGCAACAGGGGCCCTGTCTGTTCCAAGACTTACCGCGGCTGCGTTTGACGGCATGGCGGTTGAACGCCGGATCCTAGCAGAAAAAGGCATTCCGGATGAGGTCATTCCTACGCTGATAGAGGCTAGGAAGGATGTGATGGCTCAACATTATCACCGTATATGGCGAAAATATGTGGCTTGGTGTGAGGCCAGGATTGCCCCTACAGGGAAATTCCAGCTGGGCCGTTTCCTTCACTTCGTACAGTCGGGAGTGACTTTGGGTCTTAAATTGGGTTCCATTAAGGTTCAGATTTCGGCCTTATCCATTTTCTTTCAAAAAGAACTTGCTTCTCTGCCTGAAGTTCAGACGTTTGTAAAGGGAGTGCTGCATATGCAGCCCCCTTTTGTGCCTCCAGTGGCACCTTGGGATCTTAACGTGATGTTGAGTTTCCTGAAATCACACTGGTTTGAACCACTCAAAACGGTGGAAGTAAAATATTTCACGTGGAAGGTGGTCATGCTATTAGCCTTGGCTTCGGCTAGGCGTGTGTCAGAATTGGCGGCTTTGTCACATAAAAGCCCTTATCTGGTTTTCCATGCGGATAGAGCAGAATTGCGGACCCGCCCACAATTTCTGCCGAAAGTGGTTTCATCCTTTCATATAAACCAACCTATTGTGGTGCCTGTGGCTACTACTGACTTGGAGGATTCCGAGTCACTGGATGTGGTCAGGGCTTTGAAGGTTTATGTAGCCAGAACGGCTAAGGTCAGGAAAACAGAATCTTTGTTTATCCTTTATGCTTCCAACAAGTTTGGGGCGCCTGCTTCAAAGCAAACTATTGCTCGCTGGATCTGTAACACGATTTAGCAGGCTCATTCTGCGGTTGGGTTGCCGCTGCCTAAATGAGTTAAGGCCCATTCCACAAGGAAGGTGGGCTCTTCTTGGGCGGCTGCCCGAGGGGTCTCGGCATTACAGCTTTGCCGAGCGGCTACTTGGTCAGGTTCAAACACCTTTGCAAAGTTTTACATGTTTGATACCCTGGATGAGGAGGACCTTGTGTTTGCTCATTCGGTGCTGCAGAGTCATCCGCACTCTCCCGCCCGTTTGGAAGCTTTGGTATAATCCCCATGGTCCTTACGGAGTCCCCAGCATACACTAGGACGTTAGAGAAAATAAGATTTTACTTACCGGTAAATCTATTTCTCGTAGTCCGTAGTGGATGCTGGGCGCCCGTCCCAAGTGCGGACTTCTTCTGCAATGCTTGTATATAGTTATTGCTTAAATAAGGGTTATGTTATAGTTGCATCAGGGTTTATCTGATGCTCTGTGATTGTTCATACTGTTAACTGGGTAAAGTTATCATAAGTTATACAGTGTGATTGGTGTGGCTGGTATGAGTCTTACCCTGGATTCCCAAAATCCTTTCCTTGTACTGTCAGCTCTTCCGGGCACAGTTTCTCTAACTGAGGTCTGGAGGAGGGGCATAGAGGGAGGAGCCAGAGCACACCAGAATCTAAATTCTTTCTTAAAGTGCCCATGTCTCCTGCGGAGCCCGTCTATTCCCTATGGTCCTTACGGAGTCCCCAGCATCCACTACGGACTACGAGAAATAGATTTACCGGTAAGTAAAATCATATTTTTCGCTTATGTCCTAGAGCAGGCATGTCCAAACTGCGGCCCTCTAGCTGTTGTGAAACTACATATCCCAGCATGCCCTGACACAGTTTTGCTGTCAGAGAATGCTAAAGCTGTGTCAGGGCATGCTGGGATGTGTAGTTTCTCAACAGCTGGAGGGCTGCAGTTTGGACATGCCTGTCCTAGAGGATACTGGGGTTCATTTAGTAACATGGGGTATAGACTGGTCCACTAGGAGCCATGGGCACTTTAAGAATTTGATAGTGTGGGCTGGCTTCTCCCTCTATGCCCCTCCTACCAGACTCGGTTTAGAAAATGTGCCCGGAGTAGCCGGTCACACTTATGGAAGCTCCGGAAGAGTGTTCTGCATTTATTTTATATGTTTATTATTTTCAGGCAGGGCTGGTTGGCACCAGCCTGCCTGCTTCGTGGGACTTAGGGAGGGGGACGGCCCAACCTCTTGAAGGGTTAATGGTCCTGTTCCCCGCTGACAGGACACTGAGCTTCTGAGGGAACTATTCGCAATTCCACCACGTCGAGCGTACATTTCCGCAGCACGCCTCCACCCCTAACAGCCAGAAGTAAGAAGAGTGGTGAGTACTAAGCCAATGTCCCGGTTAGCGGGTCGCCGGCCATTATGGCGGCATGAGGGTACAGAGACGCACGGCTTCTAAACAGGACGGAATGCGTACACTGTACACAGTACCCAGAATGGCAACGCAGCCTTAAAACGGTTTCTCTCCATTTTAAGCACCAGATTCCTCAGCCAGTATAAAAAAGTGGGAAGACCGCGCACCATTGAAGGGTCGGGGCTTCACTATGAGAGGATCCAGCAGCTCACCAGCGCCATTTTCCCTTTGCAGTGGACACAGACGCTGACAGGACAGGGACGCGCAGCTCATCCGGTGTGACTCCAGATTACCTCAGCGGTACCAGGTGGTCATAGCAGGGGGGATCAGGGTACTTAGTCTGCGACCAGCTACGCTTGGCATTAGCGATAAGGGCGCGGTGGGGGCTTGCTCCAAACAACTCTGCGTCTCCCTGAAGGGCTCTTTGTGGGTTAATTGTGCTTAACCTTTTCCTGTGTGTGTGTGTGCTGTCATATTTACATTATGTCAGGCAGAGAGTTCTTGCACAGCGGAGTGTTGATCTTCACCAGGGGGCTCACTACTGGGTACTCAGGGTTCACAAGCTAGCGGGGCTGAACCGAAGTGGGTTAATTTTCTCAAAGGAATGATTTCCACTCTTTCTACAAAATTGTCCCGCAATGAGAAAGAGACGCAATACTTAAAACAAACTGTGGATGAGTTTATGAACAGAGACTCAGTCCCAAAAAAAGTGTCTCAGTCCCCTCCCATTTGTCTGCAAAAGCGATCTCTGGCCCATATCCTGCAATCTGACTCTGACGCTGATGGGTCAGACTTGGAGGAGGGTGAGGTGGATTTGGGGGGGATGCTGCTCTGTCACAGGTAATAGAGGCTATAGTTCTGCATATTCCTGATAAGGTGTCAGAGGAGTGTGAGGAATTTTATTTTAATGTAAAGAAGAAGTCCTCATTTACTTTTCCTGTGTCAAAGGAATTGAATACCCTGTTTGAAGAACCATGGCTTAATCCTGATGAGAAGTTTCAGATCCCTAAAAGGTTGCTCTCATCTTTTCCGTTTCCTCTGGAGGATAGAAAAAAATTGGAAAATCCACCGATAGTGGATGCATCAGTCTCTAGGCTGTCACATAAAATTGTATTGCCTGTTCCTGGTGCAGCCTCCCTAAAGAACACGGCTGATCTTAAGATTGAGACTACACTCAAATCGTTGTACACAGCTGCTGGGGTGGCCCAAAGACCCACTAATGCATGTGCGTGGATCACTAAAGCCATTGCGAAATGGTCAGGTAACCTAATTGAGGGGTTAGATTCCTTATGTAGGGGGGATGTTGTCTTACTCATGCAGCATATACAGGACTCTGCAAATTTTATGGTGGAAGCCATAAAGGAAATAGGCGTGCTTAACGCACGCACCACCGCTATGGCAGTGTCGGCATGCAGGGGCTTGTGGCTGCGCCAGTGGACTGCTGACGCAGACTCCAGGAAAGGAGTGGAAGGCCTACCATTCACAGGAGAGGACTTGTTTGAGGATGAATTAGACAAATGAATCTCAACAGCTACTGCGGGTAAGTCTACGTACCTTCCTTCCGCAACCCCCCCCCCCAACCAAGAAGACTTATTCAGCTTCTAAGTTACAGTCCTTTTGGACGGCTAAGTTCAAGGGCAAATCCAGAGGTGCTTCTACGTCCTCCAGCAGCGCAAGAGGTAAACCACGCAAATTAGCAACAGCAGGTGCTCAGGAACAGAGCTCAGGCTCTGCTTCCTCAAAGACTTCAGCGTGGCGGTGGACCGCAATGCCTGGAAGGTTGTCAGGTGGGAACCTGACTACAATTCTTCAGTCAGATCTGGTCAAATTCGTGCCAGGATCCCTGGGTCATAGATCTTAGACTGGAGTTCCAAAAGCTCCCACCTCACAGATTCTTCAAATCAGGCTTGCCAGTTTCACAAGAGGCAAGTATAACTTTACAGCATGCCATCCAAAAACTGGTACAGACTCAGGTAATTGTTCCAGTTCTACCTCGTCTACTAAACAAGGAGTACTATTCCAACTTGTTCGTAGTACCGAAGCCGGACGGTTCGGTAGGACCGATTCTGAACCTCAAGTCTTTGAACCCGTACTTACGAGTGTTCAAATTCAAGATGGAGTCTCTGAGAGCGGTGATCTCTGGTCTGGAGGAGGGGGGAATTCCTGGGGTCTCTGGAATCAAAGATGTGTACCTTCATATTCCGATCTGGCCGCCTCATCAGGCTTATCTCCGGTTTGCACTGCAGGACTGTCACTACCAGTTCCAGGCCCTGCCATTTGGTCTCTCCACGGCACCGAAGGTGTTCACCAAGGTGATGGCGGAGATGATGGTTCTACTCCGCAAACAGGGAGTAAACATAATTCCGTACCTGGAAGATCTCCTGATAAAAGCGCCGTCCAGGGAGAGGTTGCTGGACAGCATTGCTCTCTCAACCAAACTCCTCCAGGATCACTGGTGGATTCTGAACTTTCCGAAATCTCACTTAGAGCCAACACGGAGGCTCCCATTCCTGGGAATGATACTGGACATGGAGTCACAAAAGGTGTTCCTTCCATTGGAAAAGGCATTGGTAATCCAGTTGATGGTTCGGGATGTCTTGAAGCCAACCCGATTGTCTGTGCATCTGTGCATTCGCCCTCTGGAAAATGGTGGCTTCTTACAAGGCACTTTAATGCGGAAGGTTTCACGCAAGACCCTTCCAGCTCGATCTGTTGGACAAATGGTCCGGATCGCATCTTCACATGCACCAGAGGATCCGTCTGTCGCTAAAAGCCAGGATCTCCCTTCTGTGGTGGCTACAGTCTTCTCACCTCGTCGCAGGATGGAGGGTCGGAATTCAGAACTGGATTCTGTTAACCAGACGCAAGCCTCAGAGGTTGGGGAGTGCAGTTTCAGGGAAGATGGTCAAGTCAGGAAGTCATCCTTCCAGTCAACATTCTGGCATTCAGGGCCATATACAACGCCCTTCTGCAGGCCTCACATCTTCTTCAAGATCGGGCAATTCATGTTCAGTCGGACAATGTGACGTACATAAACAGAGCAGCAATGTCAGAGGTGTCAAGAATTCTCCTCTGGGCAGAAAGAAACGCTGTGGCGTAGTAAGCGGTCTTCATTCCAGGAGTAGACAACTGGGAAGCAGACTTCCTCAGCAGACACGACCTGTACCCGGCGGAGTGGGGCCTTCATCCGGAAGTGTTCAGGTGCTGGACAAGTCGATGGGGATATCCACAGATCGACATGATGGCCTCTCGTCTCAACAAGAAGCGGTATTGTTCCAGGTCAAGAGACCCACAGGTTCCTCCACTTCTCCTGATCCCATGAATTCTAAAACAAATAAAAAGGGAAAAGGTTCAAGCAATACTCATTGCTCCGGACTGGCCAAGAAGGGCCTGGTACGTGGACCTTCTGGAGATGCTCCTGGAAGATCCATGGCCTCTACCTCTTCGTGAGGATCTTCTGCAACAGGGCCCGTTCGTCTATCAGGACTTACCGTGGCTACGTTTGACGGCATGGAAGTTGAACTGCTGATTGTAGCCAGGAGAGGGATCTCTAACAAGGTTATCACAACTATGATCCAATCCAGGAAGGGGGTAACGTCTAAGCATTACCATTGTATTTGGAAGAAATACATCTCTTGGTGTGAGAGCAGAAATTAATCCATGGTGGAATTTCATCTGGGTGTTTCCTGATTATTTTTTTTCTGCAGGCAGGCGTTGATGTGGGCCTGCGTCTGGGCTCCATAAAAGTCCAGATTTTGGACATGTCCATTTTCTTTCAGAGTCCTACCAAGATGATAATCGGACCTGCTTTCCAGTACTTTCCTGTGCTTCTGGACATCCTTGACTGTGAAAGGGACCACTGGGGAACACGCCTGACGGAGTCACATGCAGGGTATTGTTCCCGGGAAATACCTTGCATTCATAACACCTGCGGCTCCGATTATCATCTTGGTAGGACTCTGTTTCCCATGTTGGGTTCTGTTTTTGTCTCACTTTTAATCATTGTGTAGTATTAAATTCATATTTTATTCACATCAAGCCGGTACATTACATTTTATTGAGAAAATAGAAGTTCCTGCAAAAAGTGTAGCATTGGATTTGCGCCAAAGTGGGAGGAGTCACTTTACCATTTTCAGTGAACTCGGAACTCGTCAGCAATTTCTTCCTAAAGTGGTGTACGCATTTCACATTAACCAACCCATTGTGGTTCTGGTTGTCACCAACATCTCTGCTACTTCAAAGTCTTTGGATGTTGTGAGGGCTTTGAAGGTGTATGTGAAAAGAACAGCTCGTCACAGAAAGACGGACTCGCTGTTTGTTCTTTATGATCCCGATTAAGATTGGGTGTCCTGCTTCAAAGCAGCCAGTTGCACGCTGGATCATACTTACTATCCAGCATGCTTATTCCAAGGCAAGTTTGCCATGTCCAAGATCTGTACAGGCCCACTCTACCAGGTCGGTGGGTTCTTCCTGGGCGGCTGCCCGGTGTGTCTCGGCTTCACAGCTCTGCCTAGCAGCTACTTGGTCAGGTTCGAACACGTTTGCTAAGTTCTACAAGTTCGTTACTTTGGCCTCTGAGGACCTTCAATTTGGTCAATCAGTTCTGCAGGAACCTCCGCACTCCCACCCGGTTTGGGAGCTTTGGTACATCTCCATGGTACTAAGTCGACCCCAGTATCCTCTAGGATGTAAGAGAAAATAGGATTTTAATTACTTACCGGTAAATCCTTTTCTCGTAGTTCGTAGAGGATACTGGGCGCTCGCCCAGTGTGTCGTTCTTCCTGCACTGTTACTTGGTTAAGAATTGTTGGTTCAGCTGTTGCTGTTCCTGTTTCAAGTTTCGGTTAGCTTGGCTTTCCTCTTGTTGTGTGTGCTGGTTCGGAATCTCACAACTATCCTTATCTATCCTTCTCTCAAAGTATGTCTGTCTCCTCGGGCACAGTTTCATAGACTGAGTCTGGTAGGAGGGGCATAGAGGGAGGTGCCAGCCCACACTATCAAATTCTTAAAGTGCTCATGACTGCTAGTGGACCCGTCTATACCCCATGGTGCTAAATGGACCCCAGTATCCTCTACAGACTACGAGAAAAGGATTTACCGGTAGGTAATTAAAATCCTATTATTTATATAGCACATATATTAGACAGCCGGTTATGGAGAATATAGTACTCTTTCACAACTGTGTCTGCCCCATTGGAGCTTACAATCTGTATTCCTTATTACATGGGCTCATATACTAGCTTTGTATATGGTTTTGAGTTTGGAATGAAACCAAGGAAAAAAAGTGAGAACATACACACTCCACATTGTTGTATTAGTCAGAAATTGAACTCATGTCCTCAGGTCTGTCAGGCAGTAATGCTAACCACTGCACACACTATACTTGCCATAGTGACTTCAGTTTCAGCTACACCGGTGGTTCCCAAACTCTGTCCTCACGGACCCCCAACAGTACCCGTTTCCCAGGTTTCCTCACAGAATCACATGTGAATAATTAGCTCCACCTGAGGATCTTTTAAATGTTTCAGTGGGTGATGAGTACACCTGTGCCCCTGCTGGGTGACCTGGAAAACATGAAAGGTTGGGGGTCCTTGAGGACGGAGTTTGAGAACCACTGTACTACACTCTATTCCATATAAAGTTGCAGTACACTAGGACATAACAATGCTATTAAGCAGTTGAAAATGGAACACTATGTAAGAACTCTACTTTTTTGGGACAAATGTATACACACTGGAACTACAGAATACACTGAATCATTAATTTGGGACAACGCAATAGGTGCCCCTTAGTTACCAGATAATGGGATAGTATTCTATATGTGGTAATCCTTGTTTGTCTGTGAAGTGAAAACATAGATCCAGGCCTTTAACTTCAAGGGGGAATTCCGCTAATTGATGCAGCTGGGCTATTCAATTCGCCCCAAAGGTAGTCTGCAGTAGATGGAGGGGGGGATTGAGCCCGAGCAGGGCCGAAAATAAATCTCCAGTAAATAGCCTGTTTTTGGGTGCCATGGCTATGTTAAGGGAACTTATCCTGGATTCTATCGGTTAGTGCCCATTAACGCTGTAAGTTACTGTGTGAAAAAAAAGGGTCTCTAATTGTAAAGCCCCTGGCATGAAAGGCGGAGGCTACCACCCTATTTCATACATGGTAAATTATTGTATCTTATTGATTCCAATTGGGTAATTTATTTGGTAAAGCAACCAATACCATACTAACAAGAGAGGCGTGAAGTTTGTTTCAGATTCCAGTTAATGCATTTTCAGGCTGAACTTTGTTACAGTGAAGAAATCTTATGATGATTAAATTATTTCCACCTTGCCAAGTGAATGTCCTCTGGTCACCTTGTCTGTGACGTCTGATACAGTAAAGTGAGGGCAGAATCCATGCGCCAGCTCGCAACACCAGCCAGCTAATTAAAGACTGGACATCATATAAATTCTTAGCAGAATAGAAACATTTGTGTTATAGTAGGGACCAGAAATCTGTCACCTCCAGCACTGCAAAAGACCATGTCCTTTAGAAACATAAAAATGAACGCCTTAATATACCAACCACATTAACTTTGCACACTAAACAAGAGCACTTGCACCTTGATTATTCAATTATTGCATATTCCAAAACAGACAAACTCATGGAGGTACTTATTACACTATTCATTTTATATGTGTGATCTCATTAAAAAGGGCCCAGAGGTGGAATTCTAGTGACCATTACCTAGATAGCTACCGATGAACATTTACAAATGACACGGTTGAGTCACATTGTTATGACCACCAGCTAATATCCAGAGTAACCGCCGTGTGCAGCACGGACAGCAGCTAGATGTTTGCTGAACTGTCATTTTAGACACACGTCTGGTAGCTCCCAGGTTCATTAAGACTGTGAACTGCTCCTTTGTAGCCAACGTTCACCTCTCACATCAGTGGTATGTGGTGCTCTGCTGTTTCTATGTCGGTTATTTGCAATGGTGGCATTTATCCAGTCACTATACACCTTCACCACAGCAGCACGCGAACAGTTCACAAACTGCGCTGTTTCAGAAATACTGCCACCCTTGAGCCGAAAGACGATAATCATCCCTTTTTTCTTTTTTTTTTTGCAACTCTGATAAATCGCCCCAATAACCCATGACAGCGAGATATATGTGTGCAGACAGCCTATCGCACACCTTATATACCCACCAAGCCAGCACATGACACATGGCGTACTTTATGGGCTGCGCGCTGCCAACGTTTGATGTAGGAGGTGGTCATAATGTGACGTGACCCCATAGTGATGGATCAAAATCTATTTTAATTGACATTGGCCCTCATTCCGAGTTGATCGCTCGCTAACTACTTTTTGCAGCCATGCAAACGTATAGTCGCCACCCACGGGGGAGTGTATTTTCGCTTTGCAAGTGTGCGATCGCATGTGCAGCCGAGCGGGACGAAAAAGTTTTTTTGCAGTTTGAGTAGGTCTGAACTTACTCAGCCCTTGCGATCGCTTCAGCCTGTCCGGTCCCAGAATTGACATCAGACACCCGTCCTGAAAACGCCTGGACACGCCTTCGTTTTCCATACCACTCCCAGAAAACGGCCAGTTGACACCCATAAACGCCCTCTTCCTGTCAATCTCCTTGCGAACTGCTGTGTGAATGTAATCGTCGCTAGAAGCATTGCACAGCAACAATGCTGTTTGTATCCGTACGACGCGCTTGCGCATTGCGGTGCATACGTATGCGCAGTAGTAACCAGATCGCTGCGCTGCGAAAATTGGCAGCGTGTGATCAACTTGGAATGAGGCCCATTGTCTGGAAAGCTAATTTAAGCCGCTAAAGACCTTGATCTTAGGGAGCTCAGTAGAGCTAGATGTGTAGTCTGGGGGTATATTGGGGAATAAGGAAGAGGCTTCCTCAGTGGGACTACAAATGATTCGGTGGTGGTTCATTGAAGATGAGGGACTATGATAAAGGTAAGTCAAATTGTAACGTGTAACTTGGAGAAATCAGGAGACGCATGCGTGTGAAATCTTACTTGGTGTCCAACATTGATAGAAAGCTTAAAGTGGTGATCCTGTTTCATTTAAAAATATTCTTACACTTTTACCACCATACTAAATGTGTTTATTTGATCTTGTTTGCTCTTCATTCAGTAAATATTGTATCCATAATTTGTATTAGTTTAAAGTCTGTTTTGTATCTTATAGATGTAACTAAGTGCGTTTGGAACCATCATGAATGTTATACTGTATGAAATTGGAACATGAATAATCCCTTATCCAGTTTATCAATTAAAATAAATGATTTTATTAGTATGGAAAGTAGCTGGTACAATGGCCCTCATTCCGAGTTGTTCGCTCGCTAGCTGCTTTTAGCAGCATTGCACACGCTAGGCCGCCGCCCTCTGGGAGTGTATCTTAGCTTAGCAGAATTGCGAACGAAAGATTAGCAGAATTGCGAATAGAAATTTCTTAGCAGTTTCTGAGTAGCTCGAGACTTACTCATACATTGCGATCAGCTCAGCCCGTTCCGTTCCTGGTTTGACGTCACAAACACGCCCTGCGTTCGGCCAGCCACTCCTCCGTTTCTCCAGCCACTCCTGCGTTTTATCCTGGCACGCCTGCGTTTTTCCGCACACTCCCAGAAAATGGTCAGTTTCCGCCCAGAAACTCCCACTTCCTGTCAATCACACTTCGATCACTTCAACGATGAAAATTCTTAGTTCGGACGTGAGTAAATCTACTAAGTTTTGTGCTAAAATACTTAGCGCATGCGCACTGCGTACCATGCGCATGCGCATTTTTGCCTTAATCGCTCGTTGCGAAAATCGGCAACGAGCTAACAACTCGGAATGACCTCCAATGTGCTGAGTTTAAGCAGTCATGTTAATAATAAAGTGCACTTTCCAAGAGCAGTGATGCCATCAATGATGCTGCAGCGAGAGTAATAATTGCACTGTTAACAGCTAGGGACCAGCAGCTCAAAGCAACCAATGTGTACTGTAAACAGTGTTCTTTAAAAGATCACAAAAATCAGAGATGAACAAATCTGAGGACTACCCCTCCTGTTAGCGTGTAAGCTCCCACAGGTAGGGTCCTCCTTCCTCATGTTCATCTCCCACACTATCCCTGCAGTCAGTACTCCTTGTCTTCTAGGCCACTCCAGCAATTCTAACTTCCTGTGATTCACCATCCCTTGGCTGTAAGGATACAGTGAGGCTCCCATCCCTCTCCCCCTTTCTACATTCTACCTGGTTTGCCAGTTGCTTGCTTTGTGGTGTTCCTACAGTGGGGGTAATTCCAAGTTGATCGCAGCAGGATTTTTTTTAGCAATTGGGCAAAACCATGTGCACTGCAGGGGAGGCAGATATAACATGTGCAGAAAGAGTTAGATTTGGGTGGGTTATTTTGTTTCTGTGCAGGGTAAATACTGGCTGCTTTATTTTACACTGCAAATTAGATTGCAGATTGAACACACCCCACCCAAATCTAACTCTCTCTGCACATGTTATATCTGCTTCCCCTGCAGTGCACATGGATTTGCCCAATTGCTAACAAAAATCCTGCTGCGATCAACTTGGAATTACCCCCAATATGTCGGCGTACATTTACTGAACCTTTGTTCTGTCAAGTTTCACTGTTCCCTGTATAGTGCTGCAGAAATTGTGGCACCTCAAAAAAGAATTGATTATAATATCGGTCAAAATCTAAGTATGGCATGTATAATTCAAGGTAGCAAATTTCGGGCATCAGTTTTAAGCACATTGGTTTGAAGCCACGATGTGGCAGTAGCTAATTATGTAGCCTACCTAAAGGCATACTGGGTCTAATTCAGGCCTGAATGCTAGGCTGTGTTTTCGTACAGCCTGCGATCAGGTCTGAACTGCGCATGCGTATGCACCACAATGCGTAGGTGCGTCGTTCCGCAGTGACGGGGATCGGTGGGCAGCGACTAGATGTGCAAGAAAAGTGATCGCAAGGTGACTGACACGAAGAGGCCGTTTGGGGGGTGGCAACTGACCGTTTTTAAGGCGTGTCCGGAGAAACGCAGGAGGGACCAGGCGTTTGGAGGGAGGGATTCTGATGTCAGCAGGACTTGGCACCTGCCCACACTGCCAAAAGTATCAAAACCTGGTTCAATGACCATGGTATTACTGTGCTGGATTGGCCAGCAAACTCGCCTGACCTGAACCCCATAGAGAATCTATTGAGCATTTGCCAAGAGAAAAATGAGAGACATGAGACTGAACAATGCAGAAGAGCTGAAGTCCGCTATTGAAGCATCTTGGTCTTCCATAACACCTCAGCAGTGCCACAGGCTGATAGACTCCATGCAAAAGGGGCCCAAACTAATGGGACCTACACATTTGTCGATCCGCCGCCGAGCTGGCCGATGGCGGATACGGGCGACCCGGCAGCGTGGAGGGCAGTGACGAGGGTGTGAAGTTTCTTCACTCCCCCCGTCACCCGGCTCCATAGCAGTGCAGGCAAATATGGACGAGATCATCCATATTGGCCTGCATGCACAAGCGACGGGGCACCAGCGATGAACGAGCTGGTGCCTCCACAAGGAAAGATATGAACGGTATCTCGTTCATTAATGAACAAGATCATTCATATCGTTCAGTATTCTCTCCCAGTGTGTAGGGCCCAGAAGTACTGAGTACATATGCATGATTATACTTCTCAGAGGGCTGAAATTTCTGTATTTAAAATCCTTTTCTCTTACGTCCTAGAGGATGCTGGGGACTCCGTAAGGACCATGGGGTATAGACGGGCTCCGCAGGAGATAGGGCACCTAAAAAGAACTTTGACTATGGGTGTGCACTGGCTCCTCCCTCTATGCCCCTCCTCCAGACCTCAGTTAGATCTTGTGCCCAGAGGAGAATGGGTGCACTGCAGAGAGCTCTCCAGAGTTTTCTGTGGAAAAAGAATTTTGTTAGGTTTTTTATTTTCAGGGAGTCCTGTTGGCAACAGGCTCCCTGCATCGTGGGACCGAGGAGAGAGAAGCACAGCTGGCTTGTAAAGTTGGGCACTGCTTCTAGGCTACTGGACACCATTAGCTCCAGAGGGAGTCGGAACACAGGTCTCACCTGGGGTTCGTCCCGGAGCCGCGCCGCCACCGTCCTCCTCACAGATGCCGAAGATAGAAGCCGGGTGAGTATTGAGGAAAAGACTTCAGGCGGCAGAAGACATCAGATCTTCATGGGGTAAGCGCGCAGCAGTAAGCTGCGCGCCATTGCTCCCAGTCACACACAAAGCAGGCACTGAAGGGCGCAGGGGGGGGGGGGGGGGGGGGGCGCCCTGGGCAGCAATAAACCTCGTTTTGGCCATAAATAAAGTGGATCAGGCTGGGGGACAGTAAATCCGCGGACCCCCGCCATTTTATTAATATATGATGAACGGACCGAAGCCCGCCGTCGGGTGGGCGGGGCTTGATCCTACGCACTAACCAGCGCCATTTTCTCCACAGAGGCTGCATGAGAAAACGCTGGCTCTCTGTTCTCTCCCCTGCTGAGCTTCACAGGTTGGAAAAAGGAGGAGGGGGGCACTTTGGCGATGCAGTGAGTGGAGATTACGATTATAAACATATAAAAGCGCTATCTGGTTGTATATTCCAGTGTTTTTTAAGCGCTGGGTGTGTGCTGGCATACTCTATCTCTCTGTCTCTCCTAAGGGCCTGGTTGGGGTTTTGTCCCCTTATAGGTAAATCCCTGTGTGTGTGGGGTGTCTGTACGGGTGTGTCGACATGTCTGAGGCGGAAGGCTTCTCCAAGGAGGAGGCGGAGCAAATGAGTGGTGTGTCCCCGTCGGTTGTGCCGACTCCTGATTGGATGGACATGTGGCATACATTGCATGCAAGTGTGGCATCTTTACATAAAAGGCTTGATAAGGCTGGTTTAGGGGGGACATCAGGCGGTCAATCCTCAGATTGGACCGACTCACAGGGCCCGTCGGGGTCTCAAAAGCGTCCCTTAACACAAGACACTACTACCGACACGGATTCTGATTCCAGTGTCGACTATGACGAAGTAAAATTGCACCCTAGGGTGACTAAAACTATTCAGTGTATGATTGTGGCAATAAGGCATGTGTTGCATATTGTGGATGAACCCTCAGTCCCCGACACAAGGGTACACATGTTTAAGGAAAAGAAACAGATTATTAATTTTCCCACATCTCATGAATTAAATGAGTTCTTTGGAAAAGCTTGGGATACTCCGGATAATAGACCGCAGATCCCCAAAAGAATTTTTATGGCATACCCTTTCCCTAAGCAGGACAGGGAGATTTGGGAATTACCCCCCACTGTGGACAAGGCTCTGACGCGCTTGTCCAAGAAAGTGGCGCTACCGTCTCCTGACACAGCGGCCCTTAAAGACTCAGCAGATCGCAAGCAAGAAACTACCTTAAATGGTATTTATTCTCATACGGGTGCTGTGCTAAGACCGACGATTGCGTCGGCATGGGTGTGTAGCGCAATTGCAGCTTGGACAGATGAGCTGACAGATCAATTTGATACTATGGATAAGGATACTATATTCCTAACTCTAGCCCACATAAAAGACGCAGCCTTATTTATGAGGGATGCTCAAAGGGACATTGGATTGCTAGCTTCTAGGGCCAATGCCATGGCTATCTCAGCGAGAAGATCCTTATGGACTCGCCAATGGACGGGTGATGCGGATTCCAAGAAACATATGGAAGTACTACCCTATAAGGGGGATGTATTGTTTGGGGATGGGCTGACGGACCTGGTTTCCACAGCTACAGCAGGTAAATCAAAAAAATTTACCATATATTCCCCAACAGCAAAAGAAAGTAACACCCTATCAGATGCAGTCTTTTCGGTCGCACAAGTCTAAAAGAGGTCGGGGGATCCTCTTTCCTTGCCAGAGGTAAGGGCAGAGGCAAGAGAGCACCTACTGCGGCAGGTGCCCAGGAACAAAAGTCCTCCCCGGCTGCTCCAAAACCCACAGCATGACTCTGGAACTCCCCTGAGGGAGTCCGCACCGGTAGGGGCACGTCTTCGACTTTTCAGTCAGGCCTGGGTCAGTTCGGACCTGAATCACTGGATGTTGGAAATAGTTTCCCAGGGTTACTAACTGGAATTCGAGGAGGTGCCCCCGTGCCGATTTTTCAAATCGGCCCTACCAGCTTCCACATCAGAAAGGGATATAGTGTTAGCTGCAATTCAAACGCTGTGTTATACAGCAAGTGTTAATCAAGGTTCCCCTGCACCAGCAGGGAAGAGGTTACTACTCAACCCTATTTGTGGTCCCGAAACCGGACGGTTCGGTCAGACCGATTTTGAATCTAAAATCCCTAAACCTGTACATAAAAAGATTCAAATTCAAAATGGAATCACTCAGAGCGATAATAGCCAACATGGAGGAGGGGGAGTTTATGGTGTCTCTGGACATAAAGGATGCGTACCTTCATGTCCCCATATATGCCCCCCATCAGGAATACCTGAGATTTGCTGTACAGGATTGTCATTACCAATTTCAGACGTTGCCGTTTGGACTTTCCATGGCCCCGAGGATTTTCACCAAACTAATGGCGGAAATTATGGTGGTCCTACGCAAGCATGGAGTCACAATTATCCCATACTTGGACGATCTCCTGATAAAAGCGAGATCAAGGGAGAAATTGCTGAGCAGTGTGGCGCTCTCTCTGAGAGAGATCCAGCAACACGGTTGGATTCTTAATCTACCAAAGTCACAGTTGATTCCGACAACTCAACTACCGTTCCTAGGTATGATACTGGATACGGAACAAATGAAGGTCTTTCTTCCAATAGAGAAGGCCCAAGACATCCAGAACATGGTCAGAGAACTGCTAAAACCGAAAAGGGTGTCAGTTCACCAATGCACTCGAGTTCTGGGAAAAATGGTGGCGGCCTACGAGGCCATTCCCTTCGGAAGGTTCCATGCACGGACTTTTCAATGGGACCTTCTGGACAAGTGGTCAGGGTCCCATCTGCACTTACATCGGAAAATAACTGTCCCCAGGAACCAGAGTGTCCCTCCTGTGGTGGTTGCAAAGTGCTCACCTACTGGAGGGTCGCCGGTTCGGGATTCAGGACTGGATCCTGGTTACCACGGACGCGACCCTCCGAGGATGGGGAGCAGTCACACAGGGAAAGACTTTTCAGGGTCTTTGGTCAGACCAGGAGTCCTGTCTACACATCAATGTGTTGGAACTCAGGGCCATTTACAACGGCCTTCGACAAGCGGAGAGTTTTCTTCGAAACCTACTGGTTCTGATTCAATCAGACAATGTCACAGCAGTGGCACATGTGAACCGCCAAGGCGGGACAAGAAGCAGAGTCGCGATGGCGGAAGCCACAAGGATTCTTCGCTGGGCGGAAAATCATGTAAGCGCTCTGTCGGCTGTCTTCATTCCGGGAGTAGACAACTGGGAAGCAGACTTCCTCAGCAGACACGATCTCCATCCAGGAGAGTGGGGTCTTCATCAAGAAGTCTTTGCAGACGTAATACGTCTTTGGGGAACCCTCAAATAGACATGATGGCGTCACGTCGCAACAAAAAACTTCGGAGGTATTGCGCAAGGTCTCGGGACCCTCAGGCAGTAGCAGTAGACGCACTGGTAACACCATGGGTGTTAGAATCGGTCTACGTGTTTCCTCCTCTTCCTCTCATCACGAAAGTGTTGAGGATCATAAGACAAAGAAGAGTACAGACGATACTCGTCCCAGACTGGCCTCGAAGGGCCTGGTACTCGGATCTACAAGAGATGCTCACAGGAGACCCCTGGCCTCTTCCTCTGAGGGAAGACCTGTTGCAGCAGGGGCCATGTGTATTTCAAGACTTACCGCGGTTACGTTTGACGGCATGGCGGTTGAACGCCGAATCCTAGAAAAAAAGGGGATTCCGGAAGAGGTCATCCCTACTTTAATAAAGGCTAGGAAGGAGGTGACGATAAAACATTATCACCGTAACTGGCGAAAGTATGTGTCTTGGTGTGAGACCAAGAATGCACCTACGGAAGATTTTCATCTGGGTCGTTATTCCACTTCCTACAGACAGGAGTGGATATGGGCCTGAAATTAGGCTCGGTTAAGGTACAGATTTCGGCCCTCTCGATTTTCTTTCAGAAGAAATTGGCTTCTCTTCCAGAAGTCCAGACGTTTGTAAAGGGAGTGCTGCACATCCAGCCCCCTTTTGTGCCTCCAGTGGCACCATGGGACTTGAACGTGGTGTTGCAGTTCCTAAAATCACACTGGTTTGAACCGCTTAACAAGGTTGAGTTGAAATTTCTTACTTGGAAGGTGGTCATGTTAGCATCAGCAAGGCGAGTGTCAGAATTAGCGGCTCTCTCACACAAGAGCCCCTACTTGATTTTTCATGTGGATCAAGCTGAATTGAGGACACGTCCGCAATTTTTGCCTAAAGTGGTTTCTTCATATGAATCAACCTATTGTGGTGCCTGTGGCTACCGGTGACCTGGAGGATTCCAGATCCCTAGACGTAGTCAGGGCCTTAAAGATTTATGTAGCCAGGACGGCTAGAATTAGGAAAACAGAGGCTCTGTTTGTCCTGTATGCGGCCAATAAGATTGGCGCTCCTGCTTCAAAGCAGACTATTGCTCGCTGGATCTGTAATACGATTCAGCAGGCTCACTCTACGGCTGGATTGCCGGTACCAAATTCGGTTAAGGCCCATTCCACTAGGAAGGTGGGCTCTTCTTGGGCGGCTGCCCGAGGCGTCTCGGCTTTACAACTTTGCCGAGCGGCGACTTGGTCGGGGTCAAACACTTTTGCTAAATTCTACAAGTTTGATACCCTGGCTGATGAGGACCTAGCGTTTGCTCAGTCGGTGCTGCAGAGTCATCCGCACTCTCCCGCCCGATTGGATGCTTTGGTATAAACCCCATGGTCCTTACGGAGTCCCCAGCATCCTCTAGGACGTAAGAGAAAATAAGATTTTAAACCTACCGGTAAATCTATTTCTCCTAATCCGTAGAGGATGCTGGGCGCCCGTCCCAGTGCGGAAACTCTGCAAGACTTGTATATAGTTGTTGCTTACATAAGGGTTATGTTACAGTTGACATCGGTCTAGGACCATTACTGTTGGTGTTGTTCATACTGTTAACTGGTTATGTATGTTCCAGGTTACATGGTATGATTGGTGTGGGCTGGTATGAATCTTGCCCTTGGATTGCTAAATCCTGCCTTGTATTGTCCATCTCCTCTGGGCACAGTTCTCTAACTGAGGTCTGGAGGAGGGGCATAGAGGGAGGAGCCAGTGCACACCCATAGTCAAAGTTCTTTTTAGGTGCCCTATCTCCTGCGGAGCCCGTCTATACCCCATGGTCCTTACGGAGTCCCCAGCATCCTCTACGGACTAGGAGAAATAGATTTACCGGTAGGTTTAAAATCTTATTTTTTTTATTGATTTATGTAATATTCAAATTTTGGGATTTTCTTAAACTGTTAGCCACAATCATCAAAATTATAACAAATAAAGGCTTGAAATATCTCACTTTGCATGTAATGAGTCTATATAATATATTAGTTTCACCTTTTAAGTTGAATTACTAAAATAAAATGAACTTTTGCACGATATTTTAATTTTCTGAGTTTCACCTGTCCATGTCACAAATCATAAACTTCAGTAACCTTGTGGCAAGCAAAGCGTTCAACAAATGGTTGTCTTAGATGAAAAAACTATCCACACTAACCCCAAAAAAATTTAAAAAATGAATAAAGTGTCACCCTTTTTTGCGTCAACTATTGCTATGTCGACCTTTTGTCTGTCTACCATATGGGGTCGACCTAGTGCATGTAGATCTTGTATACCACACCCACCGCCGTTAGCTATGTGGCTGGGATGGCTGAGATACAGAAGAAAGTGTTATGGATTACTCCCATTATTCTCAGTCTTTATGACAACTCTCTCAGAGAAATAATCTGATGGCCATTGTCCACGCCCCAGCACTTTATAAGCTTGAAATAGAGCACTTAAAAATCTTACATTAGCTGGTACATTGTACATCTTATGCATTCTACATATACCACAGATGGTCTCCGATATTCAGAGTCTTCCCTGTAGCTGTATATAGTAGGTACAGTAGCTTGGTCAGTTGTACTGTATATGTGAATAACTTGTGTTCCATTTACTTCCTGCTTAATTTACACGTAACATCCATCCCTTTTATGGCGATGCCTGCAATTCTATTGTGTCAGATCTTTTAACTGGTATCACTAATATCCCTTCAGACATAGTAAGAATCCCAGGTTTTTGTTGGTTTAGCCTATATGGTCGACATACATTAGGTCGACACTGACAAAAGGTTGTCGTGCTTTAGATCGACACTTGAAAAGGTCGACTGTACAAAATGTTGACATGGCAGTGGTCTACACAGCTATGTGGACTACGAATGGGAATAGTAACCTTTAGAGGAGCAAGGCACCTTGCCCGCAATATGGCAGGCGAAGCGAGTTGTTATCACAAAAAAAGACACTCAGGGAATATTTCACCCTGATTAATTGAACGCTATAACTTTAAAATTTAAAAAGCACCTGACTTGGTTCCAATGGCTTTTTATATAACATTTCATCAGGCAGCTCCTAAGGACATTCTGGATGTCTATTAGTAACTTAAATTAGAGCATATGTTTCAAGGACTAAACAACTGAAGGAGCGCTTGTATAAAATGTTTATATTTATTTAACACAATTAAAATCATATATGGAATTACTACAAAATAAAAATAGCAGTAAATAAGTGCAATATTATAATGTACTCATCTGAGTATATGGGTTATAATAAACTAATGCTGAAGTCCGTATATATTTATTGCTGATATTGTCCCAGATTTGTTAGACTGATGGGCTGTAATAGCAAGTCCAAATTAATTGTAATTGGAGACAATAGGTACATTATGCTCACCCCTGTTGGTATAGATGTATTTCACTTATTTCCAATGAGTATGCTGGTTCCCGTCAATGGCAAGTGCAGAGAAGAAAACTCCAGACAGCTGTGTGTACCCCCCTTCTTTAGATGGTCTGGAGGGGAATCACCAGGTCCGTGACAGCGCGTCTGCTGACGGGGCTCCTATTAGCACAGCGATGATAAGGTAGGGAGAGAGCGTGCACCAGTTTGATATAGCATATAGCGCGAGTAATGTCCAGCACCGGACTCACTGCATTAAGTCCTCAACACATTTCTCCGCTAGTTATGTCGGCGGTTTCTTCAGGAGGATTATGTGTCTACCATTTTCCATGTTGACTTTTTCATGTGTTGACCTTTTGTACCTGTTGACCTTTTTCCTGTGTCGACGATATGGTGTTGACCTAATAACTGTCGACCTAGACATTGTAGATCTTATATACCACATCCGCATGAGTGACGTGTGTATATGACGTGTACGTGTGTTTGACATGAGAGCAGCCTGGAAGACCAGGCTTGTAGAATGCCTGGGCAGACCAGGCTTTTGTCTGAAAGGGGATAATCTGGGAATTTACCAGGTCTCAGGTGTAGGATGAAAGGGGGTCTCCATCAAAAACCCAGGATTTTTCAGAGGTGAAAAACCTGGGTCTGAGCAGGGAAATTCTTGGGTCGTATGTTTGAAAGGGATACTAGCCTCTTAAGTAAATATGGGGGACAGTCCGAAGTCCTTTAAGGTGATTAAGAGTAAGCATACTCCTTTAATGTGAAAAGGGCATAAATCAAAACCTGATTTTGCATTAAGTAAATGAAAGGAGTGTGAATGCACAGCCAAGCCAGAGGAAGAAGTTCAGTAGGTACCACTGGAGTGCGTGGCATGAGGTCTCCAATAGAACACATGAAACATTTGGTGTAGAGAAATGGCAGGTTTTCCAGGTTGCCTGTCAAAGGTGGTGGAATCTTTTTCTAAACACAGCAAAGAAGTATCTGTGTGGATTAATCCAGATTTACTAGTGTAAAGATGGATAGCTGTTTAAGTATGCAACGCTTCTCTACCCAGTGCACTCCAACGCTAAGTATATAGGGTCAGCCAAAAAAAATACTTTTTCGAAACAAGCCTTATTTTTCAAATTGTTGACCAAGGAGAACATATACTGGATGCAAGAAATAAATCTTGTTGGAAATTAACTCATAAATTATCAAGTGTTTTTTTAATCTATAGGATTACCTTTATTTCCTAAATATAATAGTACAAAACCACTGCTGCCACTCCATGCTACCTAAACTTGACATAAAACTGTACAAAAGCACTGACTTATCAATGTAAAGCCTTCTAGAAGGAACAATCTCACAGTTCACAGGGTTTTTTTCAACTTCACCACTGATATATATCCCTCTGGGGCCCTGCATAGTGGCTGGGACTTGCTGTGTAGATGAACCGATTTGGGGTTGTTCCTATGACATCACCCATGCATTATTTCCTGTAATATCGGCAGGACTGACTCTGCCCACATAAGAAATTGGGATAGAGTGCATACTTGGCATTATAAGGTGCTCTCCTGAGGCATAATGCTAATTCTTTGTCACAACGGCATAACTTTCTTTGACACCAGTCCTTTGTGTAATCTGAAAAACAAAACCCGTATTCATTAGTTATAGGTGCTAAAGCCACCTGTAGCTATAACCAAGCATTTTATTACGTTGTATTATGCAATTAAATCATTATTTCCTTCTTCTTGTACAACATGCAGCATCATCACATAAAGGGGGTATCCAGTTAGGCGTGGTAATTTACCACGGCTAATTGGTTCACTGGGGGCTATCCAATTAGCCTTGATGCGGTGCGCTCCTCCCCCTGATGCAGGCACTTATCAGGGATTATGCTTCGCATGCTTTAAATTTATTCATAATCTGCGATAGGTGCCCCCTAGCCCAGCGATAAGTGCTGCGAAAATACATAGGTACAAGGCTTTTTGCGGGACCTATGTATTTTCGTGAGAAAACCAGGTGTTTTTCACAGGACCTAATTGGAAAGGGTGATGAAATGCAAAAACACCTGTTTTTTGCGTCCGTGGCACTATCACGTGTAATTGGTTACCCCCCAAAGTAGAAAAACAATAAGACAAAACTCAATAAATCCCATAATGTCTAGTGTACCATCTATAATGTAATATAAATGCCTTATATGTATGCAAACAAAATAACCATTGTTATCAGCCCTTACCCTCACTAGTGAGTCAGTATGTAGCCAGAAAAATTAAAGCTGAGGTATTAGTCCATATTTCTGCAGCAGGGTACATTGGTTTCCACAGGGAAACATCAGGGTGTAGAGTGGATCTTGATCCAGAAGCACCAACAGAATAAAGCTTTAGGCTGTCCCAGGATGCATTGGTGCCTCCTCTATAACCCCACCTCCAGGCACTGAGAGCTCAGTTTCGAGTTGGTGCCTGCAGCAGCAGGTCACTTAACAGGAGGGCTGCACTGGGCAGCCCTGAAAAAGCTTTTCTAAGAAGTTTTTTTTTCTCTGGGCTGTCAGAGCTGTATGTCAGGGTGACACTTCAGCGCTGCAGCTCCATCACCTCCCAAGCGGCGGTGCATACTCCCATGGCTCAGTTCCTAGGTACTTGCAGCGGAGACATCCAGGCTTAGGCACATAGTCGCAGAGGTTCACGTGGCTGCTACGGGGAGAAGGTAAGGCGGTCCCCCAGACGGTACCCACCATAAAATCGCGTTCCTTTGGCGACCAAGGAAGATGGGTCGTGGCACTGGTGTGGACACTGTCACCGAGCAGGGACCCTACTAGACCACCGGGGCATGGGGCGCCTGAGTACAGGTCGGGTGTAGTAACACCCCATTTAATTTGAATCACAGTACCCGGGGGTGGAAGTCCTGCATAGGGGACCTATTGCCCCCCGGCCCAGGGAACCATCTCCTCGCAGATTTCCCGCCCTGGAGCTGCCTCACACTCTCCCTCACTCCCTGACTGAGACACTGGGCACATCTTATGAGCATAGCTACGGCTGGTCTCCGGGCCTGCAGGTCAAGGTCTCCCTTGTAAAGCCGTCTGTATACAGCGCTGAGCCTTTACAAACACTTAAGTATCCTACATGTCTTTCTACAGACAGCGTTAGTTGAGAAAGAGTGTACCTAGTACTGAATATATTGTACGAGTATTCTGATATATCCTCCGGTACCTGACTGCGCTGTGATATATCTATACATTATACATATATATACTCTAGGGAAGAAATTCCCTGTCTAAATGTGCTTTGGCTCGCTATCCTCTCCCTGCAGAGTTATGTACCAAGTGGGTAAATTCACCGCCGGTGGATTCTCATGTCACCCGCCTAGTGGTGTCGTCCACTCTGCATGTCATCACTGTCACCTCACTAAAGGAACCGACAGATAAGCGTACGGAGGGATGCCTGAAATATATATACTCCCTTACAGGAGCTGTCCGTGGCACGGACTTGTTTGCTGTGAACCAGGAGAAAACCTTGGCAGGAAGGACTCACCCTTTTGGGGCTAATCCAAAACCATCTGCAGTGGTGCCGTGCTCTGGAGCCCGGGACCTTTTCTTTTGCTTAAAAAAAAGCTAAGCCCACCGCACCCCCAGTATTTGGTAAGAGATTGTTTACAAAATGCACCTGCACTTTTTGGAACTGAATTGTTTATGTATAAGTATCATATATTGATTGTTTTAATTGCTTATTGTATGAGGAATGTAAAAAAGGTGCTGGCACATGCACTTTACCTTATTTTTGCACAAATAAAATAATACTGTTTTTAAGGAAACATTTGTGGTCATTAGCGCCAATCTTCGTACCCTAATCTATGTATTTATAAGACTTATCATGGTTAACACTCTTTCTGTGAGGTATATTGGGTTCCACAGGTTGCCCTCCCTGACGCACCTAGCTTCTATGGGCTTGTATGGCATTAGCCGCTGGTCCCTTCTGTCGTGAGAATGTGGTTCTATGTGACTAACATCTGCCATCTCTTTTGCCTGCTCCTGCATTGGACTGGTTAACGAAACTGAGCTCTCAGTGCCTGGAGGCGGGATTATAGAAGAGCCCCAATGCATCCTGGGACAGCTAAAGCTTTAGCCTGTTGGTGCCTCTGGATCAAGAGCCACTCTACACCCTGATGATTCCCTGTGGAACCCAATGCACCTCGCAGAAAGAGTGTTAAGCATGGTAAGTCTACCATATACCTCCTTTTTGATCCAAATATGAACTGGTACCTCATACTTCCATCTTGCTAGCTACATACTGATTCGCTGTAGTGAGGATAAGCTGCAAAATGTAGAAACTTTTCTGTATGTTACCTGCTTTACCGGAACATCCAGGCCACCCGGAAGAGTGGGCAAGTCTCCCGGAGCCACCAGCAGTCTGGCCATCCGCTTACCGAGTGAAGTGGGTGTACCGCGTGGCAGCTCACTTTTACAGCAAGGGGCGTGGCCACGATGATGCAATTCAGCGCAAATTGTCATTGTAGCCCCCGCTGTACATTGCTGAGATTATCGGCATTGTACAAGGGGGCCTGGCTATGATGACTCAATCACCCAGTCATGCCTCCTCCCACAGTCTCCTGTGCCACATCACGCACCCCTATGTCAAACCATGCCTACTCCCTCCTTTGACTACTGTTCTGGCAGCTAGAAAGTCTGCAACTATGGCATAATTTCTGTGTAAAAGCAATATAAATAATTCAGTAAGCAATGTTTTAATACTTCTATGTCTATAAGGAATAATTGCCGTTTATTATGATGTGCAGTCCTGCCATCCTAGCCACAGATGGGAGGTAGTTACGTGATAGGCGGTCAGGAGACTGCCGGTCACAATACCGATGCCAGAATCCCACCCCCTTACAGTCCTGAAAGTCGGCATGCCGACTAAATGGGACTGATCCCCGGCGTCGGTATGGTGTCCAGCAGTCTCCTGACTATCGGGCACGTATACTCAACATCCCCAGACCTATGTGGCACTGTCTCTAAATCAGTTGCGCACACATGCGTTATATGGTTCAGCAGTGCCGTAACTAGGCATTTTAGCGCTGTGTGCAAGAAACGACAGTGGCACCCCCCCATGTAAGATAGGGGCAGTGCGCGCCGTAGGCGCGTGAAAAATTATAGGGGCGTGACCACAAAATAATAGCAATTCATACTACGGTGCACAGTAGTCTACATTATTCAAATTACGCTGCACAGTAGCGCCACTACACCAGGTAGAGCCCCTTTTATACATTACAGCAGACAGCGTCCCCCTTTTTACACATTACAGCAGACAGTCCCCTTTTTACACATTGCGGCAGCCAGTCCCCCTTTTTACACATTGCGGCAGCCAGTCCCCCTTTTTACACATTATGGCAGCCAGTCCCCCTTTTTACACATTGCGGCAGCCAGGACCCCTTTTTACACATTGCGGCAGCCAGGACCCCTTTTTTTTTTTTACACATTGCAGCAGCCAGTCCCCCTTTTTACACATTGCGGCAGCCAGGACCCCTTTTTACACATTGCGGCAGCCAGGACCCCTTTTTACACATTGCGGCAGCCAGGCCCCCTTTTTACACATTGCGGCAGACGGTGTCCCCCTGAGAGAGAGAGAGAGAAAGAGAGAGAGAGGGATATACTTACCTTCTCCCCGCTGACAGTAGAGATGGCTACTGACTCACTGTCTTAACACAGTGACTGGAATCATCAGGAAGTGTGAATGATTCGAGTCACTCACTGTTTAATGAGTCGAGACAGCTGCAGCAGCAGCCTCTCTCAGCCAGAGGGAGGTAACACAGTGTGTCCTTCAGTCAGTGTATTCTGCTGAGTGTCTTTAGCTGTGATTGGCCAGTGGCTATACCAGGTGACACCCAGTGGGAGGGGGGAGGGAGCAGTCACGACTCACTCACCAGTCAGTGAGTGCTGTGCCTGAGTCACGTCATGAATCATGATTCATCCTGAGTCTGCCAGTGAGTTGAGACAGTTGTACACTGTGTAGACTCAGTGACTCAGTGGATGGATCTGATTCATGCAGCATAAGCCTGCAGGAGGTGGAGCCCCTGAGGTACAGGGCTCTCAACTCACTGTTCCTGCTCAATGTGATTGTGGGTGGCAAACTCCCTGGAGGCTAGATAGTGGATAATATAATAAATCCAAGCCCACCTAAAATCATCCAATTAGCAAAGTATGCAAAATAAAATAAAACATGTTTTTATTTGGTTTAGTTACAGACTGAATGATGTGTTTCATGGCTGTTAAGCTTTCTCTCCTCAGCCAGAAGTAATGTGCATATTCTGTAACTAGTATGCAATAAGTGGTTATTAATAATATATCAACATAACAGTGAATCTATGTTAATATATTATTAACAATCAGTGCATAAGCAGCTGCATCCCCCAGATACACTGCACAATCACTGCAGCTGAATAACTCCATGAGTCCAGCACTGATCCTCCAGCACTGGCAACTCACTGATTCATGTGCAGTCTCTGCAATACATTCCAGTACAAATGAGTCATGACTCGTGCCGAGACACTGACTCGAGACACTTCACTGAACTGAGTCATGTGTCTCAACTCAGTTCAGTGAATCACTTTGCCCATGACTAGCTGACAGGCTCCTAGTGCTGGCATCTCCCTCTCGGTGCAGGCAGTGAGGTGAGAAGGAGGAGGAGGGAGGGGGACTGGAGCCGCAGCAGCGCTATTTCATTGGTAGTAAGCGCCGCTGCAGCATCCCCCTCTTCTTCCGTATTGGCTGCCTGTCGCTGCTGTGGATGCTGGGATGAAGGAACCACATCCCAGCATCCATAGCAGCGCCGGGCAGCCAATACAGAAGGAGAGGGGGATGCTGCAGCGGCGCTTACTACCAATGAAATAGCGCTGCTGCGGCTCCCTGCTCCTCCTTCTCCGCTGCCCGGCGCTGGTCTCTTCTCCCTCCAGCGCGGCGCACACAGCAGAGGCGGCATGTAATGAGTCAATTTGACTCATTACATGCCGCTGGCCGTGCGCCCTCAGGGCAACTGCGCTGTGTGCCAAGCCCACTTGGCACACACGTAGTTACGGCCCTGCTGGTTCAGCAAAGGGTCATGATAGATGAATACTGCTGCTCAGCTTTCTGTTGGTCATTGTTAAGATCCCAGCATTTATTGTGCATATGCAACACCTTCATTGGTTGTTTCTAATAAATACAGTACTGTATACAACAGACGTGGAAAAAGGTTTATTGTTATCTACTCTTTATTTATAGGTTAGCCCTGCTACCCTTCCTTTTCTTTGTAGCAGTGCACAGACACCAAGCACTGCTCCTCTGTGTGCTTTAAGGAGAAGAGGTGAGGGTTGTAAGCATGCCCATAGGCAGCACCAGAGGCTGGCCGGTAAGGGAGGCAGGGTGCCATCTGCCCCCTGGGCCAGTAAAATTTAAGTAATCCAGGGCCGCTTGGCTGCGGGAGGCAAACAGAGGTCCCCGTGCTTCCGACTGCTCTGAGTTATAACGTTTAACCAGGCTTTAAGAAAATGGCCACCGCTGACCAACAGCGAGCCAGGTGTCCTTTACCAGGACCCTAGGTACTGGAGAGTGGCTGAAGGGGTCTGGGCTTATTGGAGCCAGCTCTCTGCTTATCGCAGCCCTGTATGGCAGTCCCAGAGGAGACACCTTCCAATGGGACTGACTTAGCAGAAATTGCAATCCTTGGGATCGCATGCTGGGGACTGCCCATCGCAGGGCAAGGCTGCCCAGCATGCTAACAGCCCCCCTTCCCCCTTGACCATGCTGAAATTGCGTGATCGCTAAAAATGAGGTAGCCTCCTGCCGGCGGAGTTTGGCTGCGCCCGCAGAAGGGCCGCCGCCATTTTAGTGATCGTCGCACCCGCCACAGCCCCATTTTGCCACCACACCCCCCGCAACGCTCTTTCTCTGCCTTGGAAATGGAGCAAACGCCTCTGCCTGATTGAACGGGCCCTGCGCATGCGCCTGCATCCTTTTAGGATTTTTTGCGGTTGGATTACATATTGTGATCCAACCAGAAACGGGCCCTCAGTACACTACATTGTGCCCATACATTCTGTTATTCCATCTCTGCAGTACAGCAACTCTGCCATCCAGTGATGCCTCCATGGCTACTCGGTATGTTGTACCTCTTGTGCTGCCCATGTCAGGCCACTTCTACAAAAATTGACATGGCCACTTTTAGTTCACAATCTCTCCCTGGTCTTAGACACAACTGCAGCAAAAGATGCAAGGAAGGCCGCAATTGCGTACAATCAGGTCCTATGAGGAGGGATCCCTCCCCCTCATCAGACCACACCCCCATTAAGGCTGCTCCCATAAATTTTACGGGTCGGTTTTCCATCCCAATCCAACCCTGACAGGTACTATGCAGCCCACCTGTGCCCACTGACACTGTGCATCCCCCCTGTGCCCCCCCCCTGTGTAAACTGGTACTATACAGCCCATCTCTGCCCACTGACACCGTGCATCCCCCACTATGCCCCCACATTGTGTACACTGGTACTATGCAGCTCAGTTGTGCCCACTGACACCGTGCATACCCCCTGTGCCCTCACCCTGTGTACACTGGTACTATGCAGCCCACCTGTGCCTACTGACACCATGCAGTCCCACATGTGCCCCCACCCTGTGTACACTAGTACTATGCAGCCCACCTATGCCCACTGACACCGTGCAGCACCACCTGAACATCATCAGTAACTTGATAGGTGCTATCAAGTCCATTAGTACAGGGGCCCCTCAGGGCTGTGTCCTCTCTCCCCTGTTCTTCTCCCCATACACAATTGACTGCACCTCAGAGGCGCAATCAGTAAAGATCATCAAATTTGCAGATGACACCACTGTCATCGGCCTCATCAAGGACGGGGATGAATCGGCCTATAGACGGGAAGTAGACCAGTTGGCCCAGTGGTGCATCCACAACAACCTTGCACTTAACCCCCTCAAAACTGTTGAGATGATAATGGACTTCAAGAAAAAGTCAGCTAGTGCACCTCCGCTAACTATTGCTGACAGTGTGGTATCGCTAGTGGACTCCTTCAAGTTTCTAGGGACCACAATCTCCCGGGACCTTAAATGGGGGTCCAACGCTGACGCCACTGTTGGGAAAGCGCAGCAAAGGTTGTTCTTCCTCAGGCAACTAAGGAAGTTCAACATCCCACAGAAGCTTCTGCTCCTCTTCTACTCCGCGATTGTGGAGTCGGTACTGTGCTCCTCGATACTGGTATGGTACAGCTCCACCAGCGCGAGGGACAGATGCAGGCTCCAAAAGGTGGTCTGAACTCCAGAGAAGATCATCGGGCCGACCTTCCCTCAGTCCAGGACCTGTACCTGTCCAGAGCTAAAAAGCAGGCAATGAAGATAGTAAAAGACCAGCTACACCCCGGCCACAGCATGTTTAACTTGCTTCTTTCAGGCAGGCATTACAGGGCCGTCCCCGCCAGGTCCACCAGAAGCCTCAAAAGTCTCCTGAACTGTTCTGTCTGGGCCACTCCGGGGCATCATACCCTAACACTTATAGTCACTATTTTTTCACTACCTCCTATGTGTGTTACTTTATCCATGTTTATTTTTTTCACCCACTTTATATCTAATTTTAAAACACTTTCTACACTCAGTAACTACCTATGCTTCTCCTATACTTTATTACGCCTCACGATTTTCCACTAGTGTGATGCCTTGGGAAGCTTCATGGCTGGGCTAATTTGGGGGTGCCCTGCATCCCAATGTGAACCTCAAAGTGTTAGAGACTTGCTCGATAGAGGTGACCTCGACGCGGTGAGCAAGCCCATATCATTGTCCAATTATATGCTAACAACCTCTTATTATATTATATATTGTAATTTACAGTAATGATTGTATAGTGCATCTGCACCCAGATCTGGAACACAGCAAGAATGTACCTGTAGGTTGGGACTGCTGGGGATGGCATTTAAGCATCAAACTGTAGCTTTAATCCTAAACTACTCCCCCCTGCACACCTAGCGGGATTAGTACTTAAAACCGATGGCTGGGATCCCGACCATCAGTATACAGACAGCCGTAAACCCCTTGCGGACTCACTGCGCTCGCCATACTGCGGGCACGGTGGCTTGCTGCGTTCGCCACAGCATTTATTCTCCCTCTATGGGTGTCCAAGAAAGGGAGGAAGGCCTGTGGTGCCGGGATTCTGGCGTCGATATTTGCCTGATAGTTGTGATTTCAGCGTCGGCATTGTGACGTCCGGGATCCCGATTAGCGGTATGGTGCACTGTCACCTTTTTAGAGAGTGCCGGACGACAGCGCTGTCCCGGATGGCAGCACCATACTGCCGGGTCTAACAAGGGCAGCTTCCTTACAGGAAGTGGTCCAAATACAGGCAGTCCACTTTCGGGGCAGACTAAGTGCTTTCCCCACAGAGGGGGTGGAGTAGCACTTACAGCCAGAGAGTGGAGGGGCGGAGCCTGTAACTGCTGGTCTCCCCCGTGCAGGTGGTACAGCCTGGTTGCTGCGTAGGCACTGGAGCAGCCTTTCTCCAGCTCTCATCTGGACCCTGTAGACTGGGATCAACTTTTGGTGCAGTTTTCTCATCCGCTTCTCTCCTCTGCAGCTGTTAACCTCTCCAGGAAGGCTACATATCTGTTTTCTTATTGCATGGTATTGCCTATGCTTATCTGGGGATTGTGCAGTTGCTCAGTGATTTGTTTTCTTTTACCTGTTTGTCCCCACCTGTTTGTGGGGATTTGTTCCACCTGTGTCCGCAACAAATAGCAGGGCCGCGTGGGATCTATGACGGACAAATTGAAACCTGTCAAAAGCACTATTATGACTTTGTTTTCACTTGCGTCCAATGTAATGTTAACATGTGGACAGGTGGACATTGAGGCGTTATGCATGATCTGTCAGACAGGGCCTGGTGAGGGGCAGTTGTCGGGAGGCGCAGAGTCTGCCCTGGCGAAGCCAGCGTGGGCAAAGTGAACCTCGTAGCATTTCAGTGAGATGATCAGGTTAGGGTGACTCCTGTACCTGTTTCCTCAGTGTGGGGAACTGAGTTGCCTGCTCCTGGTAGTGTGGTTCTTCAACCGTTGCCTGATCTGCCCTGGCTTCGTACCATGGAGCATATAGAGCCAGGGTTTGAAAAAGTTTCCTCTTATTTGAAACGCTTTTTGAGGATCCTAAACTGAGCGAAGCACAAAAGCGTCTCCCTTCTTCCAGGGGTCCGTTAGAAGTGCAAACTAACGGAGACTGTCAACGTCCTGGAACGTAAGGATCTGGAGCCTTCCTCCAGTCACTGCATCTCATTGCTGCAGTGCCTCACTTTCTGGACTGCTTGTTAGGCGCCGGGGTCCGCTCGTCGGTGCGGCCCGGCGCCTAGCAACCAGGGACGCCGTACGCGAACAGCCGCCGGCTCCCTGGCAACGCTGGACGCCGGGCGCGCTGAGCCGCACGGACCCTAGCAACGGGGACGCCACTGGCGGACCGTGTTCCCCGTTGCTAGGCTTTAAGGGTTAATGTTTTCTCCTGCTCTCTGGCCGGGCAGCAAGGCAGCTGCACGGCATTTATTCTAATCAGCCTTTTAGCAGCTGATTGGAGGACTCCTTGTTAAATACACTCCCAGGGCTTCTCACAGACGCCGGTAATAGCTTCCTGCATGCTGTCTTTGTTTGCTGAGAGTCTGTTCCAGTCTTGCTGTATCCGGTCATTCCAGTATTGGAAGCTCTGAACTCGGAAGTTTGTCATCTAATTCCTGGAGTCCTGACTAATCACCTTATAACATCCAGTGGTGTTCGTGAGTCACGGCCTTGCCGTGTGTTGCGGCTTGTCCGCTTTATTATTTATTATTTATGTTTTGGTGCATTTTGCGGAGGGTTCCGCTTCCACAGGTCCACTCTGGTATCCGGCGGTGCCGGGTAGGAGTATTGGACAAGTGGATTTTGGTTGTCCTTTTCCCTGGCGGGTTTCCGCACATACTTTAGGTTTTGTCAGTTAGCTTGTAGCCCCTGGCCTGGTTGTTTAGTCAGAGGGCCCCTTGTTATCACCCTGTCTAAGATTTCCCTTTGTCTCCCATTAAGACCTGAGGGGGCATCGGAGTTGGGCAGACTTAATCCGCCCTTCAAACGCGGCTGCCATGGGCTCAAGCAACCATAGTCTCGCAGGGGATTTCTGACAGCACGGGCGAGACAACGGAGTTAGGGCGCCAGGGGCTATTTTCTATTCCCGCTCCCATAACCAGCATTCCCTTCCAGTACTCTGACCATTGCCATGAGATCTCCTCCGGTCAGGAGTACTGGAATCATAACATTATTACCGGCCATACCAAAACCTAAAATTAAACTGGGTTTAATTTTTTCCTTATTCAGTTTTGTAAGAGTTATCGGCCTCATGAATCCCACAGGTTTAGGGCCAAATCCTGGTCAGCTCCTAGTCAGCCAGATTCAAGAACTTACTCAGATGTTTCAGGATCTTTCCCTTCGGGTGAAGTCGCAGGAAGATCTTTTACGAACTTCCCCGAGGGTAGTCCCTGAACCAAAAATGCACTTGCCTGACCGTTTTTCTGGTGATAGGAAGGAGTTTTTTAATTTTAAAGAATCCTGTAAACTTTATTTTCGTTTAAGACCGATCTCCTCAGGTACTGAATCTCAGCGGGTCGGAATTATTATTTCTTTGCTCCAGCGAGATCCTCAGACCTGGGCATTCGGTTTAAAAGTAGAGGATCCGGCGTTGTCATCAGTAGACGCCTTTTTTGGGTCTTTAGGGCTTTTGTATGATGACCCTGATAGAGAGGCATCCGCTGAGAGTCAGTTACGCACTCTCAGACAGGGTAGAAATCCTGCAGAAGTTTTTTGTACAGAGTTTCGCCGTTGGTCGAACGACTGTGGCTGGAATGACCCAGCCCTGCGCAGTCGGTTTCGCCTCGGCTTATCAGAGTCTATAAAAGACAGTCTCCTTCAGTATCCCGCTCCTGAGACTCTCGATAAACTCATGGAGCTTTCTATTAAGATTGATCGTCGTCTCAGAGAGCGGAGGGCTGAAAAAGGAGCACCTGTCAGGTCTACTCCATGTGTATTTTCCATTCCTGAGGACGTGGAGAAGCCCATGCAGATGGGTCTCTCCCGGCTGTCTCCAGAAGAAAGAGCCAGAAGGCAAAACTCTGGTCTTTGTTTGTACTGTGAGGGTAAGGGACATTTTGCCCGTAATTGTCCGATCAAGTCAGGAAAACGCCTCGACCAAGTGAATTGTGAGGGGGTTCACTTTGGTCTGCAGCTTATCTCCTCGAAGAACTCCCTTTTAGTCCCAGCTAAAGTTTCCTTTGGCAGCCTCTGTTCCTCGGTGTCGGCTTTTGTTGACAGTGGAGCTGCAGGGAACTTTATGGACTTAACGTGGGCCAAGGCCTTAGGTATTCCTCAGTTAGCCTTGGGTAGGTGTATCACCATGCATGGTTTAGATGGGAGTCCCTTGTCCAATGGGGTTATTTCCCTCTGTACACCCCCTATACTACTTACGGTAGGAGCTCTTCATTCCGAAAAAATGTAGTTTTTCCTTACCCATTGCCCAGCAGTTCCAGTGGTTCTGGGTCACCCTTGGCTGGCCTTTCATAATCCCACCATTGATTGGCAGTCGGGGGAGATTTCACAATGGGGTACCATCTGTAATAAGGAATGTATTACGTTTCCCGTCAGAATAGCTGCTGCCATTCCCGAACTCATTCCCGTGGAATACCAGGACTTTGTTGATGTGTTTTCCAAGGGCAATGCAGACATTCTGCCTCCCCATCGGCCTTATGATTGTGCTATTGAGCTAATTCCTGGTGCCACATTGCCAAAGGGAAGGTTATATGCATTATCCGGGCCAGAAACTGCGGCCATGAATGAGTATGTTAAGGAGAGCCTAAGGAAAGGATTTATCAGGCCATCTAAATCCCCTTTAAGTGCAGGCTTCTTCTTTGTGGAGAAAAAAGATGGATCACTCAGACCTTGCATTGACTTTAGAGCCCTGAATAAGATCTCAGTTAAAAATACTTACCCTCTGCCGCTGATTTCTGTCCTCTTTGATCAGCTGCGTTCGGCTGTGATTTTTTCTAAAATTGACCTGAGGGGAGCGTATAACCTCATCCGAATCAAGTCGGGAGATGAGTGGAAGACGGCTTTCAGTACTCAGTCGGGTCACTACGAGTATCTGGTGATGCCGTTCGGCTTGTCTAACGCTCCGGCAGTATTCCAGGATCTCATTAACGATGTGCTCCGTGATTTTTTAGGAAGATTCGTGGTCGTTTACTTAGACGACATCCTGATCTATTCTGAATCAATTGAACAACATGTTACCCAGGTGCGTCAGGTTCTTAAAAAATTACGTGAAAATCATCTATATGCCAAGCTGGAGAAGTGCGAGTTTCATGTCACGGAGGTATCCTTTTTAGGGTACATTATTTCCCCTCGGGGATTCTGCATGGAACCTAAGAAGCTCCAAGCCATCCTTAGCTGGGCGCAACCCACCAACTTAAAAGCAATTCAGCGCTTTTTAGGGTTTGCGAATTATTATAGAAAATGTATTCATTCTTTTTCCGACCTGGTTGCTCCCATTGTTGCACTGACTAAGAAGGGAGCGGATCCTACCAACTGGTCACATGAAGCCGAGTTATCCTTTCAGGCCTTGAAACAAGCTTTTGTCTCAGCTCCAGTCCTCAGACATCCCAACCCAGAATTGCCCTTCATTGTTGAGGTTGATGCCTCGGAGGTTGGAGTGGGGGCTATCCTATCTCAGAAGGATCCGGACACTCTGGAACTACATCCTTGTGCCTTTATGTCCAGGAAATTCTCATCCGCTGAATCCAACTACGATGTTGGTAACCGGGAGTTACTGGCTATTAAATGGGCTTTCGAGGAGTGGAGGCATTGGCTTGAGGGAGCAACACATACCATTTCAGTATTGACTGACCATAAGAATCTGCAATACATCGAATCAGCTAAGCGGCTGAATGCCCGGCAGGCTCGTTGGGCTTTGTTCTTCACTCGTTTCAAATTTATTATAACTTTCAGGCCAGGTTCCAAGAATACCAAGGCAGATGCTCTGTCACGCAGTTTTCTTCCGGTTCATGATAACAGTCCTGTTACTCCCATACTTCCATCTTCAGTCATTTGGGCAGGCCTCACACAAGATTTATTTACCCAGTTAAAACAGCTTCAACACCAAGCTCCTGGAAATACTCCTGCTGGTCGTCTTTACGTCCCTGAGTTCTTGAGAGCAACTGTTTTGACTGAGTTCCATGATAACAAAGTTTCCGGGCATCCGGGGATCTCTAAGACATTGGAGTTAGTCTCCCACTCAGTATGGTGGCCTGGTCTTTCTAAAGACGTTAAGGAGTTTGTTTCTTCATGTCAGGTTTGTGCACAGCATAAGGTTCCCCGTTCCTTGCCTATCGGGCAACTTATGCCCTTGAATGTCCCTCTCAGGCCATGGTCTCATATTTCCATGGATTTTGTGGTGGACCTTCCCCTTTCCGCTGGGTGCAGAGTCATTTGGGTGGTAGTAGACCGTTTTAGCAAGATGGCTCATTTCATTGCCCTTCCCCGACTGCCATCTGCCCAAGGATTGGCAGTGTTGTTTCTCCGCCATGTTTTCAGACTTCATGGGTTGCCCACTGATATTGTTTCTGATCGGGGTCCACAATTCATTGCACAATTCTGGAAGTGTTTCTGTGCTTCATTAAAGATGAGATTATCATTAACATCTGGTTACCACCCACAGTCCAACGGGCAAACCGAGCGAGTTAACCAATCATTGAAACAGTATTTGCGTTTGTATTCAGCTAAACTCCAGAATGATTGGTCCGAGTTTCTTCCATTGGCGGAGTTTGCTTACAATAATTCTTGTCATTCCTCCACCAACGTGTCTCCATTCTTTTCAGTTTTTGGTTTTCACCCCAGAGCTAATTCTTTTTTTCAACATTCCTCAGTTTCCTCGCTAACCTTAACCTCCCATCTCAGAGCCATTTGGAAAAAAGTGCACCTTGCTCTCAGAAAAGCGGCCTTTCGAGAGAAAAAATTTTCTGACCGGCTCCGACGTCCTTGCAGTTTTAAGGTGGGTGATAGGGTATGGTTGTCGACTCGTAACATTAGACTTCGACAATCTTCAGCTAGGTTGGGACCCAAATTTATTGGACCATTTCATATCATTAAAAAAGTTAACCCAGTTGCTTTCCGGTTACGTTTACCAAAATCTCTTCGGATTGGTAATACGTTTCATTGCTCCCTGTTGAAGCCATACATTTCTTCCAATAAATTTCCTCGGAAGATCTCTCAGGGAAGATCTCCAGTGGATGTACAGGGGCAACAGGAGTTCCTGGTGGAGAAGGTTCTCGATTCCAAGTTGTCCAGGGGCCGGCTCTATTTTCTGGTTCACTGGAGAGGTTATGGTCCAGAGGAAAGGTCCTGGATAAGGATCTTCATGCCCCAAGGCTCAAGAGGGCATTTTTTCGGGAGTTTCCTTGGAAGCCTGGCTTTAGGGGTTCCTTGACCCCTCCTCAAGGGGGGGGTACTGTTAGGCGCCGGGGTCCGCTCGTCGGTGCGGCCCGGCGCCTAGCAACCAGGGACGCCGTACGCGAACAGCCGCCGGCTCCCTGGCAACGCTGGACGCCGGGCGCGCTGAGCCGCACGGACCCTAGCAACGGGGACGCCACTGGCGGACCGTGTTCCCCGTTGCTAGGCTTTAAGGGTTAATGTTTTCTCCTGCTCTCTGGCCGGGCAGCAAGGCAGCTGCACGGCATTTATTCTAATCAGCCTTTTAGCAGCTGATTGGAGGACTCCTTGTTAAATACACTCCCAGGGCTTCTCACAGACGCCGGTAATAGCTTCCTGCATGCTGTCTTTGTTTGCTGAGAGTCTGTTCCAGTCTTGCTGTATCCGGTCATTCCAGTATTGGAAGCTCTGAACTCGGAAGTTTGTCATCTAATTCCTGGAGTCCTGACTAATCACCTTATAACATCCAGTGGTGTTCGTGAGTCACGGCCTTGCCGTGTGTTGCGGCTTGTCCGCTTTATTATTTATTATTTATGTTTTGGTGCATTTTGCGGAGGGTTCCGCTTCCACAGGTCCACTCTGGTATCCGGCGGTGCCGGGTAGGAGTATTGGACAAGTGGATTTTGGTTGTCCTTTTCCCTGGCGGGTTTCCGCACATACTTTAGGTTTTGTCAGTTAGCTTGTAGCCCCTGGCCTGGTTGTTTAGTCAGAGGGCCCCTTGTTATCACCCTGTCTCGGATTTCCCTTTGTCTCCCATTAAGACCTGAGGGGGCATCGGAGTTGGGCAGACTTAATCCGCCCTTCAAACGCGGCTGCCATGGGCTCAAGCAACCATAGTCTCGCAGGGGATTTCTGACAGCACGGGCGAGACAACGGAGTTAGGGCGCCAGGGGCTATTTTCTATTCCCGCTCCCATAACCAGCATTCCCTTCCAGTACTCTGACCATTGCCATGAGATCTCCTCCGGTCAGGAGTACTGGAATCATAACACTGCTTAAATCTTGATACCCTAGCGAAGATGGTGGTTCCGTTCAAGTTTCGGCACAAGAGGGTTGTTACTTTTTCTTCGGATCTCGCAGATCTCGTCTAGGAGGCCTGGAAGGTGCCGGATAAGAAGTTCTCTGTTCCTTGCAAGTCTACATCTATTTATCCACTTCATGCGGATCATGTGACCAAGTGGGAACTGCCTCTAAAGGTGGACGCTGCGATGGCGCGTTTATCTAAGCACACTGTTCTTTCTGCCCAGGGCTCGGTGTCATTCCGCTGGATAAAAAAATTAGAAAGGTTGTCTCAAGTCCATTTTTAAAGGTTCAGGATTCGTTATCCGATCTTTACTAGCTCGAGCTACAGAGAATTAGGCTGACAATCTCATCACAGTACTTCAGAGTGATTTGTCCAGGGATTCTCTACTTGACTTGGCGGAGCTGCTTCACGGTGCAGCTGATTATGTGTGTAAGGACAAACAAGACTGTGCCCAGATAGCATCCAGGATTTCGACTACAGCCGCCTCTACTCAGAGGGCCCTTTGGCTCTGAGCCTGAGATGTGGATTCAGAATCCAAACGTTCCTTGGAATCTATTCCTTTTGGTGGGGGCATTCTTTTTTGGGCCTGAGCTAGATACTATTATCGACTAGGCCGCCAGTGGGAAAAGTATGTTTCTTCTGGTGGCTGCCCCAAAACAGCAGGGTCGGTCCACATTTCACAGCTTTTCGCTCTTCTTTTCAGAGCTTCCACTAGGGGTCAGTTTGCTAGAGGCCGTTTCCGGCAGAGCCTGAAATAAATATGAAAGTCTTGAAAAACATTCATTTTGACAGCTGCAACACTGTGTGGGGGGCGTTTATCGGAGAAGAGTCGGTCATACTGTTTCGTTAGATATTCCCCAAGATATTTGAACATCTGGCCCTTCTTCCATAGGTTCGGACCTTATTACAAGATGTGTTGCATGTTCAACCACCGTTTTGTCAGCCAGTAGCTCTGTAGTATATTAACCTGGTTGTCAAACAGGCTCCCTTTAAGCTTTTGGATTCAGAGGACTTTAAGTTAGTTACTTGGAAGCTGGTCTTTCTTTTGGCAGTTGCCTCAGCTCTGCGTGTTTCCGAGTTGGGGGCTTTGTTTTGCAGGCTGCCATTTCTCTTATTCCATTATGATGGGGCGATTCTCCGTATGGTTCCTACTTTCATCCGAAGGTTGTTTCGGCTTTCTGTTTGAACCAGGAAATTGTCTGTCTTTTCCAGTTTTTCTTCCATCTGTGACTTCCTAGGATCGGGATGATCTGGCTTTGTTAGATATCGTACAAGCCCTGCAGATCTACTTGAACAAAACTTCTTCCATATGATTGTTCTTTACAACGCACATAAACGTGGTTGGCTGGCTACAAAGCAGACCATTGTGCGTTGGATCCGCTTGGTCATCATTCTGGCCTATTCTAGTGTGGGGCGTTTGCCACCAGACCGGGTGCTGATGCATACCACTAGGGCAGTTGCGACCTCCTGGGCGACGTGGCATGGGTCTGCCGTGCAGTTACCTGATCCTCTGTCGACATGTTTGCTCGTCTTGATCGTTTTTATGTTTTTAGTGTACAGTTCTTTGGTCAAGCAGCCTGGTTCTCTCCCCTGGGGGCGCCTGGCATGGTACAGTGTCCCCAGCCTTGATGATAGAGAAAATTGGATTTTTGGTTACTTACCGTTGAATCCTTTTCTCTGAATCAGGCTGGGGGACACTGCGTTCCATGCCTCACGTTCAGTCGTGCACTGTTTGGTTCTTGAACATCTTTTCCTTATTGGTTTGTTTTATTGTTCTAACAGGTTCACTAGGTTACTACTTCTCCTTACCAGGCTCTTTTAAAGTAGTACTGGGAAGCAGCAGTTTGATGTTTAAGTACCAGCTTCAGCAGTCCCAGCCTACAACCCCATGGCCCTGTGTCCTCCAGCCTGATTCAGAGAAAAGGATTCAACGGTAAGTACTCAAAAATCCCCTTTTGATTATATAGTTCTGCTGCAGCATTTACATTTTTATTCTTTCTGTGGCAGTGATGCTCTCAGCATCTAAATGTGTGCGTGTATACCAGTCAGCTGTTTCAGATGATCCAAAATTCACGATTAGGTGAACATAACAAATAAAAAATAAAAATAAAATATTATATTCTTTGGAGTTTTCAATGCTTTCCAAATAAAGGGTAGAGAACAGTACACTAACTCAGTTAAACTTCTTCCTATTTTTACATATATGTTCTACATATTTTAAGTACCCCAAGTAAAAATAATATTTAAAGAATGGAAACGTGGAGAATTGGGATATCCTAGTATAACCACATTATGCAGAAAACTGCATGTTTCACATCATAATAGCCTGTAATTACTATGTGCAGTTTCCTTTGCTATATCCTGAAAATGACACAACTGACCATACGGAAGTATTCTCTATAAACGGCTCACAGACAGATGTGTTTGAGTTTAAAATAAAATGACTAGGGGTATAATTACTAATTTGTTTTTGAGCTATAGAGTTTGAATTGCAGCATGTGTTCACTACAGCGGGCAGCCCAGTAAGCGCTGAACCTAAGACTGACAACTCTGTGCTTCACTAAACTTCATTGTTGCACCAAACATATAAAGGTTTCATATTTGATTTCCAGGTGGAGCTGTGAGATGAACCACAGAGCACCAGGAAAACCGACGTCAGGGGATGGAGCCTTTGATAGGATGAAATTTTGCAATTTGTGGAATATATAGGTTAATGTAAAGGCAAATATGTCAATTACATGTCATAACAAAAACAACCCTGTATACCTTCATTTTTAATTACAGTTGTAATGTTTTTACAAATAACGGTGCAGTGTTTATTTATAATTAAGTACATGTAATAATTAACTAATTTTGTGACTCTTGTATCATATGATTGATCGGTCGATGTACTTACTACATTTTATAAAGCGATTGCTACAACTCCAGTTGTATCCATCGGTCTTTATATTGCAACCAGCATATTCTGCATCTCCATAGCAGCAGTCGTGTATTTTACAGCACCTTGTATAAGCAGAAAGTATTACTAGGTGAGAAAAGCAGGTTATTTGTGTCACTGTAGCAAAGAGAAATAACATTCAGCAATAAACAGCGACTATAACCATGCATGATAAAAGCCTTTACCCTAATTTGCTCAAGACAAATCCTGATCGATCTCCATGTGTGTATATGACCCACCAAGCCATGCCCCACATCTGTCTAAACCATGCTTTGAGGATGGCTTATGAAGCCATGCGCCCAATCTACCTAAACCATGCCCTAATCCACCCACTGTTGTGTGAGGATGGCTCACCAAGGCAGGCGCCCAATCTACCTAAATCATGCCCTAATCCACCCACTGTTGTGTGAGGATGGCTCTCCAAGCCAGGCACCCAATCTACCTAAACCATGCCCTAATTCACCCACTGTTGTGTGAGGATGGCTCACCAAGCCAGGCGCCCAATCTACCTAAACCATGCCCTAATCCACCCACTGTTCTGTGAAGATGGCTCACCAAGCCAGGCGCCCAATCTACCTAAACCATGCCCTAATCCACCCCATGTTGTGCGAGGATGGCTCACCAAGCCAGGCACCCAATTTACCTAAACCATACCCTAATCCACCCCATGTTGTGTGAGGATGGCTCACCAGGCCAGGCGTTGATCAGGACATGGTTTAGGTAGATTGGCTACCTAAACCATGTCCTGATCCACCCCCTGTGGTGTGAAAATGGCCCACCAAACCAGGTCCCCAATCTACCTAAACCACGCCCAGTTATGCATGAAGCCGATCCCCTATTTAATGACTAATATTAACTGCCCTTCAAAAGTTATCCAGGTATGACTTTGTTACATTCTATGTGTACTACACATTTTGTAGAAATGTACCTTTTTGAAGATCTGCATGAAGTTAAGCAGCCTTTGGGCAGGTAATTATTCATGGGTATTAATGAGAGTGTGAGCATCCAATGCACAGGTTGGAGTATTGTCACCATGCTTCAGAGAAGCTTTCTAGACTTTATTATCTTTCCAGGTTTAAGCACAGAAGCCTTATTGGCTTGGAAAGCTGATGAGCAGTTGCAATCCCCAGTGGGCAATACTAACCCTGAGTGTCTGCGCTTCTGTTATTTGGTAGTTGCTAGGCAATCTTTGACTGAGATGATGCTGATTTGAAAGAAGGTCGCACAAGCTCATTTGCATTTCCACAGACCTTCTTGAAGTGATATAGATAGTATGGGAGGTTGCGAAAGGTGGGCTTCTTTGGCTTTAACATGTACTATCCAACATAGAATTTTTTGTTAATTGTACCCAAATCCAATCGAGAGAACAATTGCGTAAGTTGTTTTTCTGGAGGGGGGTTCCTTTTTATTTGAAAAATATAAATTTTGCATAATATTACTGCCATATTTTTTAAGCATTGTGAGTATTTTCTCATGTTAAACACATTGTTATGCATCATTATCGCCACAATAAAATTCTCACACTTTCAATGTGCATCCTCTGCAACCTCTGCAATAATAAAGGGGAGAAACCGTTCTGCACCCAAAAAAAGTGGCACCCTCCCCCCTTGGTGCCTAAACCTAACCCTCCCCCCTGCAGCCCAGAGGCGTATCTAAGGCAGGGCGAGTGGGTCACATGCCCAGGGCGCCTTGGTAGGCACAGCAGAGGGTGGCGCCGGTGGCGGCCAGGGCATCATGCCCACCCGCCCCCGCTATTCTCCGCGTCGGCCGCTGCAATGTGAGGGGAGGAGAGTGCAGCATCTCTCCTGCCCCTCAATGTGCTCACTGCTCTGTCTGGTCTCCGGCGGCGTTAGCCAATCAGAGCTTGCGGACCGGCTCCTGATTGGCTGCCGGTCCGCGAGCTCTGATTGGCTAACGAACCGGCGCCACATTTAAGATAGCCGCCGCCAGAGACCAGACTTCATGGAGCGTTGAGGGGCAGGAGAGGCGCTGTGCTGCACTCTCCTCCCCTCACATAGCAGAGGCCAGCGGCAGCGGTGACAGCCGGGATCTGATTCCTGAGGTAAGCAGCAGCCAGCGGGAGGGGGGGGTGTCTTGTATCTGGCACTGTGGGGCACTGTATCTGGCACTGTGGGGCACTGTGTATCTGGCACTGTGGGGCAATATGTATCTGGTACTATGGGGCAATATGTATCTGGCACTGTGGGGCAATGTGTATCTGGCACTGTGGGGCAATGTGTATCTGGCACTGTGGGGCAATTGTGTATCTGTCACTGTGGATCTGGCACTGTCGGGCACTGTGTATCTGGCACTGTCGGGCACTGTGTATCTGGCACTGTGTAAAAAGGGGACTTTGCATGCGTACTGTGCAAAAATTGAATGAAGGTGTGCTGAGAGACGGCACAAGGGGTAGGTGATAGTAATGTTGGCATGCCCCATTTCCAGTGGCCACACCCCTTCTGGTGCGTGGTCACACCCATTTTTTTCGGGCGCGCGCACATACTACTTTTTGTGTGTGGTTTTTTTTTTTTTGGGGGGGGGGGGGTGCGCCACTCTTCATCTTGCCCTGGGCTCCGAAAACCCTAGTTACGCCTCTGCTGCAGCCTAACCCTCCGAGGGGGTTGCCCAACCCTAACCTCCTAGGACCAGAGGTGTAACTAGGGTTTTCGGAGCCCAGGGCAAGATGAAGAGTGGCGCCCCTCCCCCCCAAATATATATATATATATATATATATATATATATATATATATCCAAGAAAAAGTATGTGTGCGCGTGAAAAATGGGCGTGACCACGCTTCAAAAGGGGCATGGTCACATGACATAAGGGGCATGGCCATTGAAAATGGGGCTTGCCAACATGACTATCACCTCCCCCTTGTGTCGTCTCTCAGCATACTATTATTAAATTTTTGCACATTACGGCAGTAGTAATATGGAACGGAATATGCTGCGCTATATAAGAAACTGTTAATAAATAAATAAAATAAATAGAGTCTCCTTTTTACACAGTACGCAGGCAGAGACCACTTTTTACACAGTACACACAGTGCCAGATACACACTGCCCCACAGTGCCAGATACATATTACCCCACAGTGTTAGATGCCCATTGCTCCACAGTGCCAGGTCCATATTACCCCCCAGTGCCAGGTGCATATTACCCCCCAGTGCCAGGTGCATATTACCCCCCAGTGCCAGGTGCATATTTCCCCACACCGCCAAATACATAGCACCCCCCAGGGCCAGATACACATTACCCCACGTTGCCAGATACACATTGCCCACAGAGATACAGATTGCCAGATACACATTTCCCCCCCCCCCCCCACACACACACACACACACACACACACACACACACACACACACACACACACACACTCCCCTCGCTCTCCCTCCACTCACCGCTCTCAACACTGGCGCCACTGCTATCTGCTATGTGAGGGAGGAGAGAGCAGCGCCTCTCCTGCCCCTCAATGCACTATGAAGTCCGGTCTCCGGCCCCGGTTATCTTGGCGCCGGTTCGTTAGCCAATCAGGAGCCGGTCCATGAGCTCTGGCTAACAAACCAAACCAAGGAGACTCGCCCCGCTGCCACCGGAGACCAGACACAGCACATTGAGGGGCAGGAGAGGCGCTTTGCTCTCCTCCCCTCACATAGCAGTGGGACGGCACGGGGGCAGAGCTACCGTAGCGGGGGCGAGTGGGCATGATGCCCTGGCTGCCGCCGGCACCCTCCTCTGCTGGACCTGCCAAGGCACCCAGGGCATGTGCCCTGCTCGAACCCCCCTTAGTTACGTCTCTGCCTGGGACGCAGCCTACCCCTAACACTCCCCCCGCAGCCTAAACCTAACCTCCCTCCCCCCATGGCTTAGCTGCCTTGTGGTATCTCCTCATTCAAGATTCCGACTGTCGGTATCCGGCGCTGGGATGGTATACCCATTCTGGATGCTGGTGTCGGCATTCAAAACAGGGTCGGTATTCCGGTGTTTGTATTCTGACTGGCGGGATACTGACAGCCGGGATCCTGACTGCTTCCCTTCAGGAGCACCCAATCAATTGCCAGATGCTGCTAGTACTTCTAGTAGCATTGCCTCTGACATGTGCGGCACTCACAAGAACAATTGTAGTGCAGCACCGGGCACTCAGAAGTGTGGTTGCGTGGCTACAGTGTTAATTTTGAGAATAATTTGCAATTTAATTGTAGTCTTAGGGGTCTATTTACTAAGCCTTGGATGAAGATAAAGTCGGTGGAGATAAAGTACCAGACAATCGGCTCCTAACTGCCATGCAACAGGCAGTGTTTGAAAAACGACAGTTAGGATTGGCTGGTACTTTATCTCCAGTGACTTTATCTCCATCCAAGGCTTAGTAAATAGAACCCTTAGTCGCTTACTTGAAATTGTAGCTGGTTTAAAGTCACATTCTAGTCTTTTTCTTTTGCTTCGTTATAGTCAAGATTTAGTCAATGAATCTGAGTGTTCATTTTAGTCTATTTTTAGTCAATGTTTTAGTCAAAACTTTTGCAAACAGTTTAAGGAACTGTAATGAATTTTACAGAAGTACATTTCTCTAAAATTACCTTGAGAATTTTGCATACAATACCTTTTAACTATGTGTTTAGTAATCTAAGGTCAGTAGGCTAAGAATGTGTTACATACTGAGTCTGACTTACCATAGTACTCCTATATATCATATACATATGAATGCCTTAATGTTAGAACAAACCAGTGTAATACACAAACCTATTTCCTTAACAGCAGGTCATATTTATTTTCTGCAAACATCTAGAATACAGTACATAACTGTCCTTTAAAAATGTAAAATCCTACTTCTATTGCTAATTTTGACAAGAATTTAACATTTAGTTTAGTGTCCAATTAGCTGTGAAATTGCAGCAAAATTTTTTGTGCAAATGTTTTTGTTTTTCTACATTATGCTTATGGTGTGCTCAAGGTTTTCTTTTTATGTCTGTGTGGCTTGTCTATTGCTGTATTACTTAAATCTTCTGTATTAAGTGCATTGTTTTTTTGATGTCTGTAAAGCGCCTTGTGTCCTGTTGAAGAAAGGGCGCCATATAAATAAAATTATTATTTTTATTATTAATAAACAGACCAACCGCTCCCACCTGCAAGCCCAAAAAACACTTGTCCCTCCCTTAAAGCACCCCGTTATACCTATCTATACCTTGAACCCCAAATTCCATCACTTTGCACTTTTTCACCCCAAAGCTGACATGTCATTATTGGGTAATTAAAAATAATTAAAAACTTCTAAGTGCCTAATTAGTCATTAGGGGGTAGGGGGTTTCCCAGGGATTCTGACCCAAATTCTGACATTTTTACCTTAAAATAGAGATTTTCCCCAAGTTTTCACCTGCTCAGAGTAGGTAAAATGAAATTAATGTGTGGGAAAAGGTTTTTCGCCTAATTAGATAGGGGTTTTTCACGATTCGCGGTTCAAGTCTGTTTTTGTGTGAAAACAGGTTATTGCGGCTAATAGGATACCCCCTTAGTCTGTCACTTGTTTTTGCTTAATTGTCAACAAAATTAACACTGCGTGATTTAGGAGCACATCTGTTTGAGGGGAAATATCTGTTAGGGGGGAGAGTTGTGAGAGGGCACATCTGTTAAGGGGAAGAGCTGTGAGGGGAGAACACTGTTAAGGGGCAGATCTGTGTGAGATCTGCTAGGAGGAAATCTGTTAGGGCATTGGCTTATCTCACATAATAGTTTATTTGTACAATTCAATTCCGGGAATCCTGGGATTGAGACTTTTTTTTTTCAATCCCAAATCCTGATTTAAAAAAATGGGTGGCTTTGCTTTCCCTAGTGGCAACTGAGATAGCAGAACCATATATAAAGCTGTTAATTGCATTAAGGAAAGCACTGGAGGTTTTTGCAATTTTTATTAATGGTTGAAAAATGGTAGCCAGCAAGTGTTTTTCATTAAAGTCTTTCCAGCATTAGGGGCACAGAAAAAAAATGTCTGTATAGTGGCCCTCATTCCGAGTTGTTCGCTCAGAGATTTTCATCGCATCGCAGTGAGAATTCTCTTAGTGCGCATGCGCAATGTTCGCACTGCGACTGCGCCAAGTAACTTTACTATGATGAAAGTAAGTTTACTCACGGCATTTTCATCGCTCCGACGTTCGCATTGTGATTGACAGGAAATGGGTGTTACTGGGCGGATGCACGGCGTTTTAGGGGCGTGTGGCTGGAAATGCTACCGTTTCCGGAAAAAACGCAGGAGTGGCCGGAGAAACGGTGGGAGTGCCTGGGCGAACGCTGGGTGTGTTTATGACGTCAGCCAGGAACGAAAAGCACTGAACTGATCGCACAGGCAGAGTAAGTCTGAAGCTACTCAGAAACTGCTAACTCGTTTGTAATCGCAATATTGCGCGTACGTCGGTCGCAATTTTAAGAAGCTAAGATTCACTCCCAGTAGGCGGCGGCTTAGCGTGTGTAACTCTGCTACATTCGCCTTGCGAGCGAACAACTCGGAATGAGGGCCAGTATTTTTTCAGTGGTATTATAAAAGTTTGTTTAAAGTTGGAATAAACACTTTTGGGCCATTCCATTGTCACGTATGGGACATTTGTAAAGTTTTAACATATTAATTTTTGTTAAAACATAACATGAAGTTTAAATTGATTGGAAAAAAAACAGATGTAATATCATAGTGCCTAACTAGGCTTATATTTTAGGTAGAAATGTTGTTTCTCTCCATGATTTCCATTACAATATTACAAAATTTATTTGTCTGGTACGGGATAAGCCAAGTCCACCACCATTTTGTAAAGGAAACTTCTATTTAATATCTCCCTTCAACTCCAAATTAAGAGTCTGTTATTTTTTTTTTAATGAAAACCTATGAGGAAGAGCTATAACTTCATTTGTTAACCTATGCTGAAAACTGAAAAGATACACAGCTGCAGATTTTTGTTTACAGTGTCACGTATGGGATATTACTACTCATTTTCATGGAATGGCCATTTTGCCTCTCATCTGCAAGTTCAAAAAGCTCTCTCCCATCAATGAAACACCTCCACCTACCAGTCCTGCATCATTTAACCCATTATTGAGATTATTAGATAAATTCCCCTGAAAACTAGCATGTCTTTATTGGCCAATGTTGTTATTTTTAAGGTTCTGCACTGTGTCCCGTCATTTTTACTTTTAAAATATAGATGTCCCCTACCTTTTCACCTGCTAAGGGGGATGCACACAAACAAATGTGAATTTCCTCTGAAAACGCAATGCAAGTTTGGAACTGAATTGCAAATGAAATTCGCAGTGAGAATGGCTCACAGGGTCCAACGCGCATCTAATTGATTTGACAAATAGAAGTCAGGTCAGTGTGTAAGTAATACCATTGATTGTACAATAATAAATCAAAATTGATGATGTTTATAAAATTTCTTATTCACAGGCTTATGGCCCCCATACATCACAACAATATGCTGATATTAAAACATTGGTGGGTTTTTGGAATTACTATAAGTCCCAGAAAAGGAATTCTCTCATAAGGTATATTCAATTGAAGTCGAAAGCTGCGTCTGTCGAAAAGACGGCAGTTTTTCGACTTTTTTAGGTCGGAAACGAGTTACGACCTATTCAATAAAACCCCAAATTTTTCGACAAGTCGAGGAATTCGACTTGTCAAAGAGCACGTGGATCGGAGGAATAGCTACCGATCCACGTGCTTGTGTCGAAAACGGTTTTGGCCCCCTTTTCGACCATCTCAATTCAACTTTAAAAAAAGTTGAACTGAGATGGGGAGAGCAGCGCCGGATACTGGAGAGCCGAGACGGGGAGAGGCGAGGACGGGGTGAGCAGCGCTGGAGGATGTCACAGCCGCCGCTCACAGCAGCGTCCACCCGGCTCTAGCAAGAAAGACCTCTCGCTTGCTGGAGCCGGGAGGATGCTGCCGTCAGTGGCGGCTGTGATGCGGGGACTGGGAGAGGAGGGATGGGAGAGGCAGAGAGATGGGGGAGAGCCGCGGGCAGACGGGGGAGAGCAGCGCTACAGCAGCAGCTGTGTAGCGCTGCTCTCCCCAGTCTGCCCGCGGCTCTCCCCCCCCCCCCCCATCTCAATTCGAATTGAGATGTAATTGAATAGCCCAGGTCCATTCCGACAAATGAAAGCAAAGTTGCAGGTAGATGAGTGATAGTGGGGCTATTTTTGCAATGTGTGTGTGTGGGAGGACATCAGTGTAATGTGCACGGCAGTGTGGGCTTTTAATGTAATGGAGATATTAATGTGGGAGTTGGTAGAAGTTAACCATTATCAGTAAGCGGTGGCTATCAATTTAATATGAGGTCTCTATGAGATGTAAAGCTAGTATTGTAATGTGTGGTTATTGGGGGTTATTAATAAACTGTAGCTAATAATGCAAGGTGTGATGTGTTTCAATGTGGGTCTTATTTATTATTTATTGATGGGGGTAGTTTTAGGGGAAAAGGGAGACCCATGAACTGGAGTTAAGGTTGAGGAGATACAAATAGAAGGGGTGATTATGTTGCAGTGACTATACAAGATATATTTATACTGTGTGTGTGTGTGTGTGTGTGTGTGTGTGTGTGTGTGTGTGTGTGTGTATATGTATGTATGTATGTAGATACATAGATAGATAGATAGATATGTCATTTATTTTCATCATACCTGTTTCTATATAATGTCTGGGAAGTGTGGACAGGTAAGTGGCTGGAAGAAGGCTAAGCCTTTTTCTAATAATATTTTAACATATTATTTGCCAAGAACATCATTGTGTAAATTATCTGTAAAAATGACTTACCTGTCTGCCTGGTCTACTGGTTTTCCTTTTCCTCCTAGCCCACAATAGCACCCATATCCAACATACAGCAAAGCAGATCTTCCCGTTCCGCATCCAACAACTCCAGCTAGTTCCAAGATTCCTCTTTTCTGTCGTATATGAGAGTTATTCAATTCCCCGTTTAAAGCTGTAATCCAGAAACAACATAAAAGTATGTTATCTGTGCTACTCCATCAGTTACCCGCCACCCATAAACCGTACCACACACCTTATTGCATGTTTTCAATAAAGTATGTTACCAAAGTGCAGAACAGCTGGACAACCATGAAGGTAGAATTATACACACAAATATTAGAACAGTCAGTTGCAGGTTCTTTCACAATACCAGCCATCACTCTGCATTTTTTTGAAATTCAATTTTTACTATTTCGTGTGCATCTCATTAAGCATTCACTAATGGGAAAGAGCACAGGCAAAAGGTTATCTACATTTCAGATCTGTCCCGTAACATACATGTGTCTATAACGTGTTCTTTAATGCATTCAACTACATTCTGAAGATTTATAAACATTATTATTTACTGGGTTATAACAGATCAATTTAAGTTTTGTGTGATCTATGTATAGCAGCAGAGGTAAGTTATAAACTGGCTTACAGAAGTTATGTGGGTAGTTGTGGAATTTGATCATGTTGCACGAAGAAATTTATTTTCGGGGAACACTTGAAGGTTTGGAGGCTAGAAGAAAGTCTTGTTGTGCAAGAGAGGGCTGCTGAAAAAAAATCCTGTAGCAGCGAATGGGAACAGCATGGGCAGATTGACCATAAGGCTCACCAGGAAGATTCCTGGGAGGCTGACGTGTCTGTGGGGCCTGTTTCGCGTGTTGTCATGTGGCCCCACCCCTCACATGACAGGTGGCCCACCTCACTCAGTACACTGCATTGTCCCCATTCATTCTGTTATTCAATCTCTGCAGTACAGCAACTCTGCCATCCAGTGATGCTGCCATAGCTACACGGTATGTTATACCTCTTGTGCTGCCCATGTCGGGCCACTTAATTTTACAGGGCCACTTTTATTCCCCAATTCATCCCTGGTCTCGGACACAACTGCAACAAAAGACGCAATAAAGGCCGCAACTGCATACAATCAGACCCTATGCGGAGGGATCCCGCCCATCTCAACAGACCCCACCCCCTCATCAGAACCCATTAGGGCTGCTTCCATAAATTTCCCTGACTGGTTTTCCATCCCAATTTGCCCTTGGGAGCAGCTAAGAGTATAGATGAGACATGCATAGGCTGAGTTAGAAGATATGAGAAGAGATATACAGTATGTTGGTGTGAACTGGCTGAAGGATAAGCAGTATTAAATTCTTTGAGAAATGAGAGCGGAACAAAGGAGGAAAAGCTATCAGTGAGGAAAAGGAATTGCTTGAACAGACTTTGGCCCAAATTCATGTTTGTAAGGAAATGCACAGCCACAAGGAAGAGGCTGCGCAATTCCGGGTAATTAAAATGCAAAGGCAGCAGGAGGAGTCTGTAGGAGATGCCTCTTGCATGCAGTTGTGAAATCAAAGTGCTGCGTCCGAGGACCCAGCCTCAGATCACCATCACGACCATGGATCACAACTGACAATGTTTTTAGGCTCTGGCCAGCCTGCGTAAGCTGAAGTTTATTAAGGCTGGCCGTCGGATCTGGACACTAAGGGGGAATTCAATTGTTTGAAAAGTCAGTTGGGCGTCTGTTTTTTTCCTATTAGATAGGAAAAAACAGACACCCAACTGACTTTTCAAACAATTGAATACCCCCCTATGTCTGCGTCTGACAACACAGACCCTGGACCTGTCAAACCTACAAAATAGGAACTACAAGCCCCCGTTTTGTAGAACAGTGCTGGCTTCTACCCCCGCTCCGCCCCCCAAACACTGCAGCTTGTCAATCATGCTGTGGCTGACAGGCTGCAAGCGATACTGCAAGACCCGTTCTGCACATGTCCAGGCCCAACACCATCAGATTTGTATGTCAACCATGTCACGATCCGGGTATCTGGACGCCATTTCTTACCTATCAGATGCCTCCTAAGGCTGGCTCAGCGCTCCAGGACCGGATCCCATCTGTTATCCTGATGTACACATTCCCGCATCCTCTCCTGTCTCTCTGGACGCAGTCACAGTAACGCCTTATACATCTGGCATGGCGTCTCCCACGGCCTCCGCCGCCGTCCCTGAGCTTCTGCATTCAGAGTGGCGATTACGTCAGCCGCGGCCTCCGCTGTGTCCGCGTGGTCGGATGTGCATCTGTCAGCCTGGCGTCTCCTGTCTCCGGTGGCCGGCGCCGCCATTACTGTTTTCCAGACCACATGGATTACAATCCAAACTTCCCTCCAAGTGTCTGCATGGGCGCAGCCATCTTGGATTCTGTCAGCTGATCATTTCCTACCAATCCGTTGTCAGTATTATTAATTTGCATAATTGCCTAGCCAATGCCTTCCTTGCTGCAGGTATAAATAGGTTGTGCCTGAGCAAGGAAGGTGTCAGTGCTTTGGTTGTCAAACCTAGTTCCAGTTTGTGTCTCTTCTGTGAATGTCTTTCAGGTTCCAGCTCCTGTCTCCAGACTTCTGCTATAGAGACCCGCACCAGCATTCCATCTGCGGTGTAGCCTGACTCTCCGATCCATTCTGGACTCACCTGTTTCCAGCTACAACATCACCTGCTTCCAGCTCAGCTTCCAGCAGTGTACAGCTTCTCTTAAAGGGCCGGTGTCCTTTCTGCAGTTTACCACTCTCCACCGATATTATTATTTCTCCGCTCTCAAATTCTACATTTCATCTACATTGCATCGCTCTCAAGCTTTATTTATTATTTAACTGGTTCCAGCCAGTATCCAACACCTGTCTGGTTCTAACCAGTACCCACAGCAGCATTTTATCTACAGCAGTCCAGCTTTCCCTGGAACACCAGCTGGTACGACCCTGGGCTTTCCTCATTGCTACAGTTGAGCCTGGTAAGGACTTTCCAACTTGCAGATAATAAGAACTGTCTCATACCACCAGAGCTCTGTGGCCCCTGCCACCCTGTAGTACCCAGGAACTGTATTATTATTTCTCTGCTGATTTTTATGTTACTTTTTACTGCTACTGTGATGCATGGAGTTTGTCATAAATAAATATCATTGACTTTTACTCAAGTTGTCGTGGTCACGCCTTCGGGCGGTTTCTCTTCATGTTACTTACATGTCCAGGGGTCTGATACAACCTCCCAGGTTCCGGTACATCTCAGCCCCTACAACTGAGGCTGCCTTCCGTCAGCTCAGGCCCTCAGTTGTGACAGTAAGCACTGACCAAATGAATCCAGCCGGAGACCAGGATCAAGCGGCCAGGCCGATGCAAGAACTGGCAGCCCGACTTGAACATCAGGAGGCTGCACAGGGCCACATCATCCGCTGTCTCCAGGATTTCTCTACTCAGCTGGATGGGATTCAGACAACTCTCCGTGGATCAGGCGCATCTGGGGCGTCAACCACAGTGACTCCAACTATAACCCCACCCACCTTACCCGTTTCTGCTCCACGTCTTCATCTTCCAACGCCAGCAAAATTTGACGGATCTCCAAGATTCTGCAGGGGATTTCTCAACCAGTGTGAGATTCAGTTTGAGCTACAACCTGGCAATTTTCCCAGTGACCGTACAAAAATTGCCTACATCATCTCACTTCTCAGTGGCTCAGCCCTTGACTGGGCATCACCGTTATGGGAGAGGTCCGACACCCTGCTATCTTCTTACACTGCATTCGTGTCAACATTCAGGCGCATCTTCGACGAGCCAGGCCGGGTAACTTCAGCTTCGTCTGAGATTCTCCGTTTACGCCAGGGATCACATACTGTAGGACAATATCTTATACAGTTCCAGATCCTGGCATCTGAACTGGCATGGAACGACGAGGCCCTGTATGCTGCATTCTGGCATGGTTTATCCGAGCGTATTAAAGATGAGTTAGCTACCAGAGACTTACCCTCCAAGTTAGATGAGCTAATCTCACTTTGTACAAAAGTTGACTTACGTTTCAGAGAGAGAGCAACTGAGCGTGGAAGATCATCTGCTCCAAAATCTTCTGCTCCTCCTCCTCGCCAACTGTCACCAACTAAAGATGAACCCATGCAAATTGGCCGTTCCCGTTTAACTCCTGCTGAGCGCCGAAGACGTCTCTCTGAGTCTCTCTGTCTGTATTGTGCAGCCCCGTCTCACACTATTCATGCCTGTCCCAAACGTCCGGGAAACTTCAAATCCTAGCTCGCCAAGGAGAGGGCCGGCTAGGAGTAATGATCTCCTCTCCATCTCCTCAAGATTGTAATCTCCCAGTCTCGCTTCAAGTTGCTCAACGTTATCAGAACGTCATTGCCCTCCTGGATTCCGGAGCAGCTGGGAACTTTATTACCGAAGCCTATGTTAAACGGTGGTCCCTATCCACCGAGAGACTTCCTTCCTCCTTTTCCTTAACTGCCGTGGATGGCAGTAAAATTTTTGATACAGTTATTGCTCTAAGGACTCTACCAGTTCGTCTGAGAGTGGGAGTTCTTCATTCCGAACTTATTTCACTTTTAGTGATTCCAAGAGCCACACATCCTGTGGTCCTGGGCCTTCCATGGCTCCGTCTTCACAATCCTACAATTGATTGGACGACTACGCAAATCCTGGCATGGGGTCCCTCCTGTGCTGAGACATGTTTGTTTAAAGTGTTGCCTGTCTGTTCTTCCTCCCCCAGGTCGTCTGATGTTCCACCTCCTCCATATCAAGATTTCACGGATGTGTTCAGTAAAGCTTCTGCTGATATCCTTCCTCCTCATAGAGAATGGGACTGCCCGATTGATCTCGTTCCAGGGAAGGTTCCACCTCGAGGCCGAACTTATCCGTTGTCTCTGCCCGAGACGCATTCTATGGAGGAATACATTAAAGAGAACCTAGCAAATGGGTTCATTCGACCTTCTTCTTCTCCAGCCGGCGCAGGCTTCTTTTTTGTAAAAAAGAAAGATGGTGGTCTGCGGCCGTGCATCGACTACAGAGGTTTGAACGACATTACCATCAAGAACCGCTATCCTTTACCCCTGATTACTGAGCTCTTTGACAGAGTTAGCGGAGCTACCATCTTTACAAAGCTGGACTTGAGAGGTGCATACAATCTCATCCGGATCCGTGAGGGTGACGAGTGGAAGACCGCATTTAACACCCGTGACGGACATTATGAGTACCTCGTCATGCCCTTCGGATTGAGCAATGCTCCAGCTGTCTTCCAGCATTTCGTCAATGAGATCTTCAGAGACATTCTATACCGTCATGTCGTGGTCTATCTAGATGATATCCTCATTTTTGCCAACAATTTAGAGGAACATCGTTTTTGGGTAAAGGAGGTTCTGTCCCGTCTCCGTGTCAATCATCTCTATTGCAAATTAGAGAAATGCGTCTTTGAAGTCAAGTCCATTCCGTTTCTAGGGTACATTGTGTCCGGTTCCGGACTAGAGATGGATCCTGAGAAACTACAAGCAATCCAGAATTGGCCGGTACCCTTAACCCTCAAAGGGGTCCAGAGGTTCTTAGGGTTCGCCAATTATTACCGAAAGTTTATACGAGACTTTTCCACCATTGTGGCGCCTATTACTGCTTTCACCAAGAAGGGTGCTAACCCGTCCAAGTGATCTGAAGAAGCCATGCAAGCTTTTCATCTTTTAAAACAGAGGTTCATCTCTGCGCCTGTCCTGAAACAGCCTGACATCGACTCTCCTTTCATCCTAGAGGTGGATGCCTCCTCCGTTGGAGTAGGAGCGGTGTTATCTCAGAGGGCTAAAGATGGCCATTTACATCCTTGCAGTTTCTTCTCACGGAAGTTCTCCCCAGCGGAGCGCAACTATGCCATTGGCGACCAGGAGTTGCTAGCCATCAAGCTCGCTCTAGAGGAGTGGAGATATCTGTTGGAGGGAGCTTCTCATTCAATCACCATCCTTACAGACCACAAGAACCTTCTATATCTGAAAGGCGCACAATGTCTCAACCCTCGTCAGGCCAGATGGGCACTTTTCTTTTCCAGGTTCGACTTTAAACTCCAGTTCTGTCCGGGCTCTCAGAATCGCAAGGCCGATGCCCTTTCCCGCTCATGGGAGCAAGAAAATGAGTCAGAGTCTTCAGACAAGCATCCTATTATAAGTCCGTTGGCATTCTCCACGGTAGGGATGGACTCTACGCCCCCATCAGGGAAAAGTTTTGTGAAGCCGACACTAAGGAAGAAGCTCATGCATTGGGCCCATGCTTCCCGCTTTGCCGGACATACAGGTATCCAAAAAACCCTGGAGTTTATCTCTAGGTCCTATTGGTGGCCAACTCTGAAAAAGGACGTTTTGGAGTTTATTGCATCATGCCCAAAGTGTGCTCAACATAAAGTATCCCGCCAGTCGCCTGTGGGGCAACTGGTTCCACTATCTGTTCCCCGTCGACCATGGACCCATTTGTCGATGGATTTTATTACAGATTTGCCCATGTGCAACAAGTTTAATACCATCTGGGTGGTAGTTGACCGGTTCACCAAGATGGCACACTTCATTCCTCTCACCGGTCTTCCGTCAGCTTCCAAGTTGGCTCAAGTATTCATACAAGAGATCTTTTGACTCCACGGTCTTCCAGAAGAAATTATCTCAGATCGAGGAGTTCAATTCACAGCCAAATTCTGGCGAAGTTTATGTCAAGCCCTCCAAGTCAAGCTAAAGTTTTCCACGGCTTACCATCCTCAGACCAATGGTCAAACTGAGAGGGTGAATCAGGACTTGGAGTCCTTCCTCCGCATCTATGTGTCCTCCTCTCAAGATGACTGGGTTCAATTACTTCCCTGGGCCGAGTTCTGTCATAATAACCAGTATCATTCTTCATCTTCTTCAACACCATTCTTCACCAACTTTGGATTCCACCCTAAAGTCCCTGAGTTCCAACCGCTTCCAGCAACTTCTGTTCCCGCAGTGGATATCACCTTGCATCAGTTTGCCAATATCTGGAAGAGCGTACGATCAGCTCTGCTCAAGGCATCGTTCAGGTACAAGAAGTTTGCGGATAAGAAGCGTCGAGCAGTTCCTGCTCTCAAGGTGGGTGATCGGGTATGGTTATCCACGAAGAATTTGAGGTTAAGAGTTCCCAGTATGAAGTTTGCACCTCGCTACATCGGTCCTTTTAAAATTGATCAAGTCATCAATCCTGTTGCTTACAGACTCCAGTTGCCTCCCTTCTTAAAGATACCCAGGACATTCCATGTTTCCCTGTTGAAACCGCTAATCTTGAATCGGTTTCATTCCTCACTTCCTCCAACTCCGAAAGTCCAAACTCAACGAGGCGTTGAGTATGAAGTAGCCAAGATCCTGGACTCACGTCACCGTTACGGTCAACTTCAGTATCTTATTGACTGGAAGGGTTATGGCCCTGAGGAACGTTCATGGACCAATGCTTCTGATGTCCATGCTCCTGCCTTGGTCCGGAGATTCCATTCCAAGTTTCCTCAAAAGCCAAAGAAGTGTCCTGGGGCCACTCCTAAAGGGGGGGGGTGCTGTCACGATCCGGGTATCTGGACGCCATTTCTTACCTATCAGATGCCTCCTAAGGCTGGCTCAGCGCTCCAGGACCGGATCCCATCTGTTATCCTGATGTACACATTCCCGCATCCTCTCCTGTCTCTCTGGACGCAGTCACAGTAACGCCTTATACATCTGGCATGGCGTCTCCCGCGGCCTCCGCCGCCGTCCCTGAGCTTCTGCATTCAGAGTGGCGATTACGTCAGCCGCGGCCTCCGCTGTGTCCGCGTGGTCGGATGTGCATCTGTCAGCCTGGCGTCTCCTGTCTCCGGTGGCCGGCGCCGCCATTACTGTTTTCCAGACCACATGGATTACAATCCAAACTTCCCTCCAAGTGTCTGCATGGGCGCAGCCATCTTGGATTCTGTCAGCTGATCATTCCTACCAATCCGTTGTCAGTATTATTAATTTGCATAATTGCCTAGCCAATGCCTTCCTTGCTGCAGGTATAAATAGGTTGTGCCTGAGCAAGGAAGGCGTCCGTGCTTTGGTTGTCAAACCTAGTTCCAGTTTGTCTCTCTTCTGTGAATGTCTTTCAGGTTCCAGCTCCTGTCTCCAGACTTCTGCTATAGAGACCCGCACCAGCATTCCATCTGCGGTGTAGCCTGACTCTCCGATCCATTCTGGACTCACCTGTTTCCAGCTACAACATCACCTGCTTCCAGCTCAGCTTCCAGCAGTGTACAGCTTCTCTTAAAGGGCCGGTGTCCTTTCTGCAGTTTACCACTCTCCACCGGTATTATTATTTCTCCGCTCTCAAATTCTACATTTCATCTACATTGCATCGCTCTCAAGCTTTATTTATTATTTAACTGGTTCCAGCCAGTATCCACTCCGTGCCAACACCTGTCTGGTTCTAACCAGTACCCACAGCAGCATTTTATCTACAGCAGTCCAGCTTTCCCTGGAACACCAGCTGGTACGACCCTGGGCTTTCCTCATTGCTACAGTTGAGCCTGGTAAGGACTTTCCAACTTGCAGATAATAAGAACTGTCTCATACCACCAGAGCTCTGTGGCCCCTGCCACCCTGTAGTACCCAGGAACTGTATTATTATTTCTCTGCTGATTTTTATGTTACTTTTTACTGCTACTGTGATGCATGGAGTCTGTCATAAATAAATATCATTGACTTTTACTCAAGTTGTCGTGGTCACGCCTTCGGGCGGTTTCTCTTCATGTTACTTACATGTCCAGGGGTCTGATACAACCTCCCAGGTTCCGGTACATCTCAGCCCCTACAACTGAGGCTGCCTTCCGTCAGCTCAGGCCCTCAGTTGTGACAAACCATCAGATTTTCAAACAAATCTCAATTAGGCTCTTTGAGCCCACAGAAATAATTTCAAAGACCCATGCAAGCCCTGGCAACTAAATGTATGTTTACTTCTATTGTGATATCAGAACTAGATAACACAATACAGACTGCAAACTAGGTACAACAAAGTGGACCTTGGTTTTCCATTATCACACTCAACATATATAAATGTAGTACATAAAGAGCAGCTTCAACATATACTTGGGTTTAATGTGGGTATTGTATTAAATGTGGACGAACTTAACAGGGGGAGAAGAGTTAATGTACAAGTCTAGACAATGGCTTATAAAGAATACAAAACAAAAAGGAACATTAACTAGAGACATAAGACAAAGGGCTAGATGCACCATCGCTTGGAAAGTGATAAAATGGAGAGTGAAAAAGTACCATCCAATCAGGTCCTAACTACCATGTCACAGGCTGTGTTTGAAAAATGGCAGTTAGGAGCTGATTGGCTGGTACTTTTTCACTCTTCATTTTATCACTTTCCAAGCAATGATGCATCTAGCCAAAAAGGTGATAGGCTATTGATCAGTAAGAAATTGCTGCAAATTAGCCAGGAAAGATTGTGATAGAATTTGTTGCAGAATGAGGGACTAACATTAGTTATGTCTAACTAGGCGATGTCACTCGGTCAGTGACATCGACTAGTGTTTCCCCTGCCGGGCCAGGCCGCCCGACGGCGGGCACATACACTGTGTAATATCACTAGCAATATCACACAGTGACATCATACAGCAGCCAACCGGAACATGCAGCTTTGGACGATGAGTCCAAATTGAGCTGCATGCACGGTCGAGGCCGAGGGTCATTAATGACCCGTGGGGCTGCGCATCACTTGTTGTCAGCTGTATACACACTGGGCGATCTAGTAAACTATATCGCTCAGGAGGGGGAAAATGAGCGATACAGTTTACTATAATGCTAAGTGTGTATGCACCTTTAGAAATATGTATTTTAAAATTGGAGACATATGTCTGAAATAAATAAATAAATGAATTGCTCAATAGGACTTGGTAATGAGATAGTGAGGTTTGAAGTGTATACTAGCAGATCATCTGCAAATTCATGATTTCTCCGGCAGGGTCCATAGGTTATCCACAGGATAACAATGGGATATGATGGAGCGACAGCGGATTGGCACCAAACGATCAAATGCTTTCCGGACTCCCAGGATGCAATGGGCCCGTCCTTCTATCCCGCCCACTGGCTCACGCAAATCAGTTTTTTGTTTGGTGTGGCAGGAGCCAGACCATGGTCAGAGGGCTGCTGTTTCCTTAGCAGCCCCAAGCTTTCTTAATTTATTTTTATAGTCTTACTGTTTTTGGATTGATCTTTCTAAACAGCGTCTTATACACATATTGGAAAGAGTCGCTCCAACAACTCTCCGCCGGGTCGCGACAACGCTTACCCACGAGTACAGTGCTGTTTCGGCGGGCGTCTGTGTCGGATATACTAGCAGGTCCATCAGACGTTACCAGGCTGTGGCCAGAGCATGGCGAGAAGGTAAGGCATTGGTTCTGCTTAGTAGATGGAATACGGACACAGCCGCACTGTTTTGGGAGGAAACTACCAAACAGTAGCTGACGCGCCACCACCACGGGTGCTCCAGCGCTAGGTCTTAAGGATCAGAGGCTCCAGGAATAGGATGAGGCTGCGATCCCTAGGGTTGATGTCAGCAGTTGGGAGTCAGTTGCCCCTTCCCCCAGTTCATGACCAGTTTCCACCAAGTCTCCCGCACTGAAACAGCCCTGGTGTGTGTGTTAAATGATCTTCTAATGGCAAGAGACAGAGGTGACTGTTCAATATTAATCCTTCTGGATCTCTCGGTAGCATTTGATACCGTGGACCATGGGCTTCTGATTGAGCGACTGATACATTTCTGTGGTCTGGATGGCACAGTTCTAAGCTGGTTCAAATCATTTCTCACAGGCAGGTCACAGAGAGTATCATCTGGATTATACTCATCACCACCAGTGCCATTGCCATGTGGTGTCCCACACGGTTCTATACTATCCCCCATGCTTTTTGCAGTATACATGCTCCCATTGGGCGAAATAATCAGGTGCCATGGCCTGGTCTACCACTGCTATGCAGATGATACACAACTGTACTTGTCCTTTGCTCCGGGCACTGATAGCCCAATAGCAACTCTAAATGGCTGTCTAGCTGAGCTACAGGAGTGGATGAGTGCCAGTTGGCTGCGACTGAACCCGGATAAAACAGAGGTCCTTATGATACGACCGCAACATCAAAGGACAAGACCGCAGCATAGCCAACCAACTGGACTTACACTCAGGGATTCAGAATTACAGACCAGTGATCGTGTGCGGAATCTTGGTGTTGTCCTGGATGGTGGCTTGACACTTAAACATCAGATATCAGCCACAATCAAATCCTCATTCTTTCACCTGAGGAACATAGCATGAATCAAGCACTTAATTCCCTCAGATGATCTGCCAAAGTCATACATGCATTTGTATCATCTCCATTAGACTACTGTAATGCCCTCTACCTTGGTCTCCCAGCAAAAGAATTGCACCGCTTACAGTTGGTGCAAAACACAGCTGCCAGGCTGTTAACCAACCAGCCCCGTTCTAGCCACATAACACCCATCCTCTACTCCCTTCACTGGCTGCCTGTAAGATGGCGAATCATCTTCAAGATTGGCTTACTGAGTTTCAAAGCATTACATGACCAGGGCCCAAGGTACCTGAAGCAGCTCCTGACCCCATACTGCCCCACTCGATTACTGCGATCTGTAGATGAAGGACTTTTAGCAGTACCTAGAATCTCCCGTAATTCATCCGGGGGTCGAGCTTTTAGTCATGCGGCTCCGACTCTATGGAACTCACTTCCCCGCACAGTGCGAGAGGCCCCAACTATAGAATCTTTCAAAAGTAGACTCAAGACTTTCCTGTTTACTCAAGCATTTCATAATGTCCCTTTTAGTATCTTCATGCTTCTGTATTTTATGAAAATGTACTTCATTAATTTCTGTACTATATTATGCTATGTATCTGTTAAGCGCCTTGAGTCCTATTGGAGAAAGAGCGCTATATAAATAAAATTATTATTATTATTATTATTATTAACTGATTCCTCGCTTCCGTCTCAGACGCTACCAGAGGGGACTCGGTCGCAGCATAGGCCGCTGCGTCAGTGTTCACTAAGCGCTACCACGAGAGATCCGGTCGCGGCATAGGCGGCTGTGTGACCACTGCGTCTGTGTTCACTGAACGTTACCGCGAGGAGACTCGGTCGCCGGTGCGTCTGTATTCACTGAGCGTCTATGTCCACTATAGGTTCCTGGAGCGGCAGTGTACACTAGTAGCATCTGAATCCACTCAATGTTCGCTAACGTATTGATCGATCACTGGAAGCGAGGTGAGTCTCCCTGTATCCCACTCTACTGCGTACGGGCTTTCAGCACTAAATTTCTATCTACTTGTTCAGTATGAATAGTTAAGTTAAGTGCCTATTGCATATGAGTCTGTGTACATTTACTGTGGTTTGCTTCGCATTGCATCTGAATACGTTAGATCTGTTTATACAGGATTCAGTAAATGTTCGCCTACATACTTTAAAAAGCGTTCGTAGTTGATGATGTGCTCATATGACTAATATATAACATGTGACTGACTGCTAGTGTGATTGCTGACTTTAATATATGTTTGTCAGTTGTTTCTTCTGATCCTCAATGCTGGTGCATGGGTAGGGTCAGATTGAGATCACTTTAGAGGGTTAAAGTGATTACAGTCACAAATTGTGTAGTACACTGTGAAAGTGCTGATTATTTATCATGTCTAAGAGCGGCAAAGGTGACGAAGGTACACTTACAGCAACACTCATATCATGTTTGTCTTGCAAAACTGTATTATCCTCTCAGAATATGGTCCAGGATAGTTTATGTGCAAATTGTTTTGCTTTTCAGCAGAACACAAGGCAGATCCCTGTACACCATCAGGTACAGATAGATCCACCCTGGGCTATGTTTGCACAGACCTTGTCCAGTATAGCGGAACAGATCATTCCTACAGTTTCTGTATCAGGAATGGGGTATCCATAAATGCAGCTACCTACCTACGGTATACCATGTCCCTCAGCATCTTCTCAAATGAAACAAGCTGATAAACCGATGGTAAGTAAATCTTCACCTTCAAAGGCTACACAGGATGATTCATCAGATGATGAAAGCTCTATTTTCTCTACTTCAGTATACGAAGAGGAGGAAGAAGGTCTCAGCTCAGAGGATATAGCTGAATTAATTAGAGCAATGAATGTCATTCTATCCTTAGAAGATTCAGCAGAGCCTGTGTTAAAAACCAAGGCACCTGTGTTTAAACGTCCCAAGACAATTAATACTGAGTTTCCAGGGTCAGACCAACTGACGGAAATCATGGAAGAGGCTTGGGCAACACCCAACAAAAAATATAGAATTCCCAAAAAATGGCACTCTAATTATCCTTTTCCAGCCGGGGACTGTTTAAAAAGGGAGGTAGCTCCTAAGGTAGATACGCACTTGATCTGATTAGTGCGAAAATCTATGTTGCCTTTGCCATCAACATCTTTAAATGATAGGAGAGTGGATGGTTTTCTAAAAAACCATATTTTCCCTGTCTGGAGCAGTCATAAGGCCAGCTATGGCGTCAGTGGCTGCCTGGGCTGAGCATTGGAAAGTGATTTTTCATCAGCTTCTAGAGAGCAAAAATCTTATATAGCCCATATTAAACAAGCGGCAGTATTCTTGGAAGAAGCTGCATTAGATATGGATACTATTGCTTCTAAGGCATCAGCCTCAACAATAGCTGCTCGCAGAGCAGTTTGGTTACGTACATGGAAAGCTGATTCAGAATCCAAGAAGCTTTTGGAATCTTTACCTTTCTCTGGAAATATTCTGTTTGGTAAAAAATTGACAGATATTCTGGAGTCAGAAGCAGACTCCAAGAAGGTCAAGTTTCCTTCCACATATAACCCCAAACCTAGGGGTCCGGTTTTCCGGCCCGTTTCGGTCTCAAGGAAAACCAAAGGGAAAAAGTGATTGTAAACAGCCCCAATACAATAAGTTTAGTAAGTCAAAAAAAGCATTGGGCTACCAGAGGGCCAGCTTCCAAACCAGAAGATAAGCCATCAGCCTGATGGTGTGGGCCTCCTCCTGGGGGATTCCAGGGTGGGGGGGCTGACTTCTTCAGTTTGCACACATCTGGTGACAATCTACAACAGATGCCTGGGTGCAAGAAGCAGTATCTCTAGGTTATGTTTTTCCCTTCAAGAAGCTTCCTCCTCAAAGGTTCTTCTGCACCAGCCCATCTTGGGTAGAGACAAAGACCAGGGCTTTGCAAGAAGAAGTTAAGAAATTACTTCACTCAGGAGTAGTCATTCCAGTATCCCCGGCACAACGGGGACAGGGTTTTTACTCCAACCTATTTTTAGTCCAGAAGCCAAATGGGTCATTTCGGCCCATTCTCAATCTCAAAATGCTAAACAAGTATATTTGGGTACTGAGGTTCCACATGGAGACGTTACACTCCATAGTTTTGGCCATGGAGCCAGGGGATTATATGGTATCCCTGGATATTCAGGATATTCATGTTCCTATAGCACTGTCCCATCAGTGTTATCTCAGGTTTGCTATCCTCCAGCAGCATTTCCAGTTCCAGGCCCTACCCTTTGGATTAGCCACAGCCCCCAGAGTATTTACCAAGATTATGGTGGTTATGGCAGCTTATCTCCGCAAGCAGGGGATAAGAATTTTTCCATACCTCGATGACCTTTTAATCCTGTCACAATCACAGGAATTGCTCCTGTGCCATATCCAACAGACAATAACATGTCTGCAGAGGCACAGGTGGCTCATAAATTCGGAAAATCATCTCTGGTGCTGTCACAACGGATGACTCACTTGGGGACTGTACTGGATTCAGGTCTGCAGGAAGTATTTTTACCTCGGAACAAGATATCCAAGGTACAGTCAGGAATTCAGGACTTGTTACACAGTCAGAGGGTATCCATTCACGCAGCCATGCGAGTGATGGGGTTAATGGTGTCAACATTCGACATGGTGGAGTATGTACAATTCCACTCGAGACCTCTGCAGCGTCTGATTTTGATCAGATGGAAAGGAGTACATCAGACAATAAAGAAACAGACGATGGTACTTCCAGTAAAGGTAAGGAAGTCAGTAGCCTGGTGGCTACAGACATCCCATCTAAACAAAGGGAGACCTTTTTGGATATCGGATTGGGAGATCCTGACAACAGATGCCAGTCTTCAGGGCTGGGGAGAAGTGTCCGGAAAATTATGGTTCCAGGGACAATGGACAAGAGAAGAAAGTTGCCTGCCAATAAACCTATTAGAACTTCGGGCCATATACATGGCACTGATTCAGGCAAAGGACATTCTTCAGGGAAAACCAGTCCAGATCCACTCGGACAATGCGACGGCAGTAGCGTACCTCAACCATCAGGGAGGAACTCACAGCCAAAAAGCAATGAAGGAGGTAAGTCACATACTAAAGTGGGCAAAACTCCATCTTCCAGCCTTGTCCGCAGTGTTCGTTCCGGGAGTCCTAAACTGGGAAGCAGACTTTCTCAGTCGACACACCATTCAAGCAAGTGAATGGGCTCTACACCCCGGAGGTCTTTCAGACTCTAGTAGACATATGGGGGTTGCCAGAGATAGCTCTCATGGCATTCCGTCTGAACAACAAAGTGCCCGCATACGGGTCAAGAACAAAGGATCCCGGAGCGATGTTTGTGGACGCCTTGTCTGTGAAATGGGACTTTCATCCGGCTTATCTGTTTCCTCCGATCACCCTGTTTCCCAGGGTGGTGTGGAAAATAAAGCAAGCAAAGGGTGCCGTGATTCTAATAGCTCCGGCTTGGCCCAGAAGTCATTGGTACACAGATCTGCAGAGAATGTCGATGGATGCTCCATTACTGCTCCCTCAACGTCCAGATCTACTGATGCAGGGACCCTGTTATCACAGACATCTGGATCGACTGTCTTTGACGGCATGGCTCTTGAAATCTCTATCCTAAAGTCAAGAGAATTCTCTAAACAGGTAATTCAAACAATGCTCAGAGCAAGGAAACCTTCCTCGTATTTATCACCGAATATGGCAGGCCTAAATTCATTGGTGCAGTGAAGGAGGTATGGACCCGAAATCTTTTAGAGTTCCCAGAGTCCTAGCATTCCTTCAGGCAGGAATGGATAAAGGTTTGAAGGTGCCTTCCTTGAGAGTGCAGGTATTGGCATTGACTGTATGGTTCCAAAATAAAATTGCCAATTTGCCAGATGTGCAGACTTTTTTCCAGGGAATTCAACCTCCCTTTGTTTCACCTACAGCACCGTGGGACTTTGGTTTAGTCCTGAAAGCCCTTTAAGTTGCCCCATTTGTACCACTTAACAAGGTGGATCTTAAATGGTTGACAGCAAAAGTACTCTTTCTACTGGCTATGGCATCAGCTAGAAGAGTATCAGATTTAGGAGCGCTGTCATGTCGTTCTCCTTTTCTGACTTTTTATCCAGATAAAGCAGTTCTCAGAACTAGGTCTGGATATCTTCCGAAGGTGGTGTCTAAGTTCCACCTTAATGAAGAAATTGTAGTCCCGGCTTTTCAGGTATTGGGACTTTCTGCGGGAGATGCGTCGCTGGACGTAGTCCGGGCATTAAGGATCTACGTGGATCGTACCAGTGCCATCAGAAAGACAGATTCTCTCTTCATTCTCTACAGATTTCACAAGAGAGGATGGTCTGCTACTAAACAGACGCTGGCAAGATGGCTTCGAATGACGATTTCAGAAGCATATTCTCAAGCGGATCTCCCTATTCCAGCTAATGTCTCTGCTCACTCTACTCGTAAGGTAGGTCCTTCATGGGCAGCACAACATGGTGCTTCAGCAGAATAGATATGTAAGGCGGCCAATGGTCTTCCATTAACACATTCATTAGACATTATGCTGTATATACTTTTGCCTCTCATGACTCTGAATTCAGGCGTAAGGTTCTCCTGTCCAATCAGGATTGTCCCCACCACTAAATTGCTTTGGGAAATCCCATTATTATCCTGTGGATAACGGTAACCTGTGGACCCTGCCGGAGAAATGTACGTTATGGTAAGAACTTACCGTGGGTAACGGTATTTCTCCTAAGTCCAGAGGTTCCACAGAGATCCCACCCTGACGCACCTGATTTGAGGATCCTTCTACTCACTAACCTCTTCCTTCTTGTATGGAAGGGTGTGCATGTGTGTTCTTCTCGCCTGATTAGGGCTCTACATGATTGTGCTTTGGAATACAACTGATTTGCCTGAGCCAGTGGGCGGGATATATGGACGGGCCCGTTGCATCCTGGGAGGCCGGAAAGCTTTTGATCGTTTGAAGCCAATCTGTTGTCGCTCCATCATATCCCATTGTTATCCTGTGGAACCTGTGGACTTAGGAGAAATACCGTTATCCACGGTAAGTTCTTACCATAACGTATATTTCTGCCAATTTTGGACCTTGGTGTTCTCTAATGGCAGTTGGCAGGTTCTCCATTGTAAGGATGACTGTGGACATCACTGCCTTGCATGGTTGCCTACCCTCCCTCATTCTGCAGGAGACTCCCTGAATTAGCAGCAATCTCCCTGACTTTCTGAATAGTCAAGCAATCTCCCTGATTGCACCTTCCCCCCATTAAGTAACTGTTACATTCTTGAAGGGAAAAAAATAAATCAGAGATACATACATTCAAATGAGCAGTGCCATATCCCTGCATTGGTTATAAGGCACAAAGATCCCTATAGTATGGCTACATGCATTTTAAATAGGTTTTCTAGTGGCCACTTACAGTATATGGAAGCTTTTGTAAAAAAAACCAATACACAAACAATTCCTGAAAAATATCAGTGTCTTTTCTTCAACAAGTTGATCTTACTAACTTTGGGACTGATTTACATTTATATGGAAGTCATTTTTATGACACGCCTCTCACATGTAGCAGTACATGTCCGTGCTGGTAGGTGTTACTTTCACAGTCTCCCTGAAATGCTTTTTCAAAAGTAGGCAAGTCTGCTGCCTTGTGCACTTAGATATCATCAATGGGCCTGACTGGGAGCCATCAATTTTGAATTTAGTTATCTATAGTGGACCAACATTTTAGTCATAATGGAAAGCCTAACGTCTCCCTTCATATGGTAGCTTCCCAAGGAAGCAGCAGCGATGCTAAATCCAACCCCATCTGAATCACACCATGTGCTCTCACCAATCTATGGAAAACCACATTTTTCTGTAGTGTTGGGTGATTATGGGGGTCATTCCGAGATGATCGCTTGCTAGCAACTTTATCCAGTGCTGTGATCAGGTTAAATCTCGGCAAAACTGTGCATGCGTATGTACCGCAATGTGCAGGCGCGTTGTAAGGGTACAAAGAGGATCATTGCTGGGTGATGGATTTAACGAAGAATCCATTCGCACAGCCGATCGCAAGGTGATTGACAGAAAGATGGCATTTGTGGGTGTCAACTGACCGTTTTCTGGGAGTGCTTGGGAAAACGCAGGCGTGTCCAAGCGTTTGCAGGGCGGGTGTCTGACATCAATTCCGGGACCAAAAAGACTGAAGTGATCGCAGCGGCTGAGTAAGTCCAGATCTACTCAGAAACTGCAAAAAACTTTTTTGTGCCATCGGCTGCAACAGCATTCGCACACTTGCAAAGCAAAAATACACTCCCCCATAGGTGGCGACTATCTGATCGCAGCGCTGTAAAAGGTTGCTAGCAAGCGATCAACTCGGAATGACCCCCTTTGTCTGGTGGTCACAGATGATCACCAGACAATAGCTTTCAAGGGTCCACATCGATTGAAAGAGAGGACTCGTGTCTTTCAAATGTGGGTGCAATTATATGCATAACAAGGTATGTTGTGCCCCCCTGCATATGTTTTTTTTTCTAAGCCCTCCCACTGTGGTGCATCGGGATGACGAGTTAAGCTGGATCTTTGCAGTGTAGGAGTTAACCTAGACAAATATTGTGGGGAAATAATCAATAACATTTTTGTTACTAAGGTTCTTTTGAGCACAATAGCTGTTATACATTACACCTACTGTGGGGATTTTTTTGAAATATATTGTTGAATTCATGTTCACTTTTTCAGTTCCTTATTTTAGGGGTAATTCCGAGTTGATCGCTCGCTAGCTACTTTTTGCAGCCGTGCGAATACATAGTCGCCGCCCACTGGGGAGTGTATTTTAGCTTTGCAAGTGTGCAGCCGAGCAGTACAAAAACAGTTTGTGCAGTTTCTGAGTAGGTCTGAACTTACTCAGCCGCTGCGATCACTTAAGCCTGTCCAGTCCCGGAATTGACGTCAGACACCCGCCCTGCAAACGCATGGACACGCATAGGCGTGCGCAGGGGGGGTGCCTGGTGCGCACAGGCACCCCCTAATGTCTGTCACCCCCTCAAACACACCTGCTGCTGCTACAGTATCGGCAATCGCAGAGTGTGCTCATTTCTGTCCTCCCGCCCATTGCGCCCGCCACCCCCGTTCCGCTCAGTCTGGCTGTGATTCATTTGTATGGTGCAGCATCACTGACTTAATCCTACTCCCAGTTCCTCTAACCTGTGGGATGTGTCGTGATGATGTCATGCCGCATGCATGCCCGCTCATGCTCCCACCCACGCTCGTTCTCTCCTCATCATGTGCCAACGCCACAGAATACAGCGTTCCTCTTGGAGGAGGACAAGTGCAAATTCAATATCAATATATATTTCGACAGATTAGGATATAATCTATGGTAAGAAAATATACAAATTTAACATATATTAAACAGATTTTATATATATATATATATATATATATATATATATATATATATCTGTGCATCAATTCTCTATATTATTTAGTTTGCATTGAGTGCCAATATGTGGTGGTAGACACGCCTGATAGGTGGTGCTAAACACGCCCTTCTAATCGTGCACCCTCTAATAAAATGTCCTGCGCACGCCTATGTGGACACGCCTGCGTTTTTCCAACCACTCCCTGAAAACGGTCAGTTGACACCCATAAACGCCTTCTTCCTGTCAATCTCCTTGCAATCAGCTGTGCGAATGGATTCTTCGTTAGATCCATCGCCCAGCAACGATCCGCTTTGTAACCGTACGATGCGCCTGCGCATTGCGGGACATACGCATGCACAGTAGTGACCTGATCACTACTGCGAAAAATGGCAGCGTGCGATCAGGTCGGAATGACTCCCATTATTCTAAAAGTAACATTATTAGTTGCAAAAAAAAAAAAATCCTATTTAGTAGATTCTCATAAAACGTTCTTATAGTAAGAGGAACAAACTACTTCTAAACATACCTGCCAAGTGCCAACTTGTCATACCTTTTTTCTAGGTGGCACAGATACATGATAGGAGAAAAAAAGAGAGACTACTCAATAAGCACATTCATGTTTCCATGTAGGTGGAACAAAGTATATCAAAGCTAACTGTACACTGAGTCATAAGTGGGGTATTATGCATCATTTTGCACATCCAGACAATTTTGGAGGCAGGTAAATGCTTTTTCAGGTGAATTTCATGCTTTCCTGGGAAGTCTTACCCTAATCCATGATTCTCACAAACTTTACAGAAGAGTGAGCAACTATGCTTTCCAATGTGTTTAAATAATAGGATTTTAATTACCTACCGATAAATTATTTTCTCGTAGTCCGTTGAGGATAGTGGGGTTCCATTTAGTACCATGGGGTATAGACGGGTCCACTAGGAGCCATGGGCACTTTAAGAATTTGATAGTGTGGGCTGGCTCCTCCCTCTATGCCCCTCCTACCAGACTCAGTCTAGGAAACTGTGCCCGAGGAGATGGACATACTTTGAGAGAAGGAAAGAAAAGATAGTGGTGAGATTCCAAACCAGCACACACAAAACAGAGGAAAAGCTATGCTAACCCAACTTTAAACAGGAACAGCAACAGCTGAACGAACAATACTTAACCGAGTAACAGTGCAGGAAGAACGAAGCACCGTGTGGACGCCCAGTATCCTCTATGGACTACGAGAAAAGGATTTACCGTTAGGTAATTAAAATCCTATTTTCTCTTACGTCCTAGAGCAGGCCTGGCCAACCTGTGGCTCTCCAGATGTTGTGAAACTACACATCCCAGCATGCCCTGCCATGGTTTTAGCATTCCTTAATAGCAAAACTGTGGCAAAGCATGATGGCACTTGTAGTTTTACAACAGCTGGAGAGCCACAGGTTGGCCAGGCCTGTCCTAGAGGATACTGGGGTTCTGTTTTGTACCATGGGGATGTACCAAAGCTCCCAAACCGGGTGGGAGAGTGCTGAGGTTCCTACAGAACTGATTGACCAAACTGAAGGTCCTCAGAGGCCAAAGTATCAAACTTGTAGAACTTAGCAAACATGTCCGAACCAGACAAAGTAGCCGCTCGGCAGAGCTGTACAGCAGAGACACCCCGGGCAGCCGCCCAGGAAGAACCCACCGACCTAGTAGAGTGGGCCTGTACAGAGCTTGGAACCGGCAAACCTGCAGTGGAATAAGCATGCTGGATAATGAGCCTGATCCAACGTGCAATTGTCTGCTTTGAAGTAGGACACCCAATTTTATTGAGATCATATACAACGAACAGCAAGCCGAATTTCCTGTGACGAGCTGTCCTCTTTACGTATACCTTCAAAGCCCTCACAGCATCCAAAGACTTTGAAGTAGCATAAGTGTCGGTGATAACCGAACCCACAATAGGTTGGTTGATGTTAAACGCAGAAACCACTTTCGGAAGAAATTGCTGATGAGTTCTGAGTTCAGCTCTGTTCTCATGGAAAATTAAATAGGGGCTCTTGTGAGACAAAGCCCCCAGCTCCGACACACATCTTGCTGAAGCCATGGCCAACAGTGTGACGGTCTTCCACGTAAGATATTTTATGTCCACATACTGTAATGGTTCAAACCATTCCAATTAGAGTAACTGCAGCACCAAATTGAGATTCCAAGGTGCTGTGGGAGACACAAAGGGAGGTTGGATGCACAGAACCCCTTTCAAAAACGTATGGACCTCAGGGAGAGAAGCCAATTGTTTCTGAAAGAAAATGGACAAGGCCGAAATCTAGACTTTTATGGACTCCAGACGTAGGCCCACATCCACACCTGCCTGCAGAAAAAGCAGGAAACGTCCCAGGTGAAATTCCACTGCAGAATAAGTACTGCTCTCACACCAAGAGACGTATTTCTTCCAAATATGGTGGTAATGTTTAGACGTTATCCCCTTCCTGACTTGGATCATAGGCCCTCATTCCGAGTTGTTCGCTCGGTAAAAATCTTCGCATCGCAGCGATTTTCCGCTTAATGCGCATGCGCAATGTCCGCACTGCGACTGCGCCAAGTAAATTTGCTATGCACTTAGGAATTTTACTCACGGCATTTTCATCGTTTTGGCGATCGTAATGTGATTGACAGGAAATGGGTGTTACTGGGCGGAAACAGGCCGTTTTATGGGCGTGTGGGAAAAAACGCTACCGTTTCCGGAAAAAACGCAGGAGTGGCCGGAGGAACGGAGGAGTGTCTGGGCGAACGCTGGGTGTGTTTGTGACGTCAAACCAGGAACGACAAGCACTGAACTGATCGCAGATGCCGAGTAAGTCTGGAGCTACTCAGAAACTGCTACGAGGTGTGTAATCGCAATATTGCGAATACATCGGTCGCAATTTTAAGATGCTAAGATTCACTCCCAGTAGGCGGCGGCTTAGCATGAGCAAATCTGCTAAAATCCGCTTGCGAGCGAACAACTCGAAATGACCTCCATAGTGGGATAACTTTTTTAGGGATCCCTCTTCTGGCTAGAATCAGCAGTTCAACTTCCATGCCTTCAAACGTAGCCGCGTTAAGTCCTGATAGACGAACGGGCCCTGTTACAGAAGATCCTGCAGTGCAAACCGTAGATAAGCCTGATGATGCAGCTAGATCGGAATGTGAAGGTACGCATCTTTGATATCCAGAGATACTAGGAATTCCCCTTCCTCCAGACCTGAGATCACCGCTCTCAGAGACTCCATCTTGAACTTGAACACTCTTAAGAACGGGTTCAAGGACTTGAGGTTCACAATTGGTCGTACCGAACCGTCCAGTTTCGGTACTACAAACAAGTTGGAATAGTACCCCTTGTTGTGCAGATGAGGTTGAACTGGAACAATGACTTGAGTCTGTACCAGTTTTTGGATGGTATGCTGTAAAGTTATACTTGCCTCTTGTGAAGCTGAATTTGTACAAAAAGTGGTTTGTTCCGCATCAGGTAAATCTATCAGACTACACCTCAGTGAGGGTTTAGTCTGTATATCGACAATGATTATAATTGACTCTGTGGGGTATATTTACTAAAATTCGTATTTTCCCGTTTGAGGTCAAAGTTCAATCACGAATGACATCGAAAGTGTAAATATGCAACTTTTTGAATTTAGTACAACTAATTTACTAAGCTGCCGTATTCTGCATTTTTGGTTTTACCGATGTCGATGTCATTCGTTTTTTTAGGCAGTGTTTTACGTGAGTGACTTGTAAAACACTGCCGACTTTAATACAATGAATCTCGGCCGGATCTGAGAGATCCGTGCTGGGCTTCATTGTGCACCTTGTTTATAAAAAAAAACAGTGTTAAAATAAAAAAAAAAATTGCGTGGGGTCCCCCCTCCTAAGCCAAACCAGCCTCGGGCTGTTTGAGCCGATCCTGGCTGCAAAAATATGGGGGGAAAAATGATAGAGGTTCCCCCATATTTAAACAACCAGCACCGGGCTCTGCGCCTGGTCCAGGTTCCAAAAATACGGGGGACAAAAAGCGTAGGGGTCCCCCGTATTTCTGAAACCAGCACCGGGCTCCACTAGCCAGATACATAATGCCACAGCCGGGGGACACTTTTATATAGGTCCCGGCGGCCCTGGCATTACATAACCAACTAGTCACCCCTGGCCGGGGTACCCTGGAGGAGTGGGAACCCCTTCAATCAAGGGGTCCCCCCCTCCAGCCACCCATGGACCAGGGGTGAAGCCCGAGGCTGTCCCCCCCATCCAAGGGCTGCGGATGGGAGGCTGATAGCCGTTTTGTAAAAAAATGAATATTGTTTTTAGTAGCAGTACTACAAGTCCCGGCAAGCCTCCCCCGCAAGCTGGTACTTGGAGAACCACAAGTACCAGCATGCGGAGGAAAACCGGGCCCGCTGGTACCTGTAGTACTACTACTAAAAAAATACCCCAATAAAAACATAAGACACACACCTTGAAAGTATAACTTTAATGCATACATCCACACCTCCATATACACATACTTACCTGTGTTCACACGAGGGTCGGTCCTCTTCTCCATGTAGAATCCATGGTGTACCTGTGGAAAAAATTATACTCACAAAATCCAGTGTAGAAGGCTCTTCTTCTTGTAATCCATTTGTAATCCAGGTACTTGTCAAAATAAAAAAACGGACACCCGACCTCGCACTGAAAGGGGCCCCATGTTTTCACATGGGACCCCTTTCCCCGAATGCCAGAAACCCCCTCTGACTTAAGTCTAAGAGGGTTCCATCAGCCAATCAGGGAGCGCAACATTGTGGCACCCTCCTGATTGGCTGTGTGCTCCTGTACTGTATGACAGGCAGCACACGGCAGTGTTACAATGTAGCGCCTATGCGCTCCATTATAACCAATGGTGGGAACTTTGTGGTCATCGGTGAGGTTACTTTCGGTCAACCGCTGACCACAAAGTTCCCACCATTGGTTATAATGGAGCGCATAGGCGCTACATTGTAACACTTCCGTGTGCTGCCTGTCATACAGTACAGGAGCACACAGCCAATCAGGAGGGTGCCACAATGTTGCGCTCCCTGATTGGCTGATGGAACCCTCTTAGACTTAAGTCAGAGGGGGTTTCTGGCATTCGGGGAAAGGGGTCCCATGTGAAAACATGGGGCCCCTTTCAGTGCGAGGTCGGGTGTCCGTTTTTTTATTTTGACAAGTACCTGGATTACAAATGGATTACAAGAAGAAGAGCCTTCTACACTGGATTTTGTGAGTATAATTTTTTCCACAGGTACACCATGGATTCTACATGGAGAAGAGGACCGACCCTCGTGTGAACACAGGTAAGTATGTGTATATGGAGGTGTGGATGTATGCATTAAAGTTATACTTTCAAGGTGTGTGTCTTTTGTTTTTATTGGGGTATTTTTTTAGTAGTAGTACTACAGGTACCAGCGGGCCCGGTTTTCCTCCGCATGCTGGTACTTGTGGTTCTCCAAGTACCAGCTTGCGGGGGAGGCTTGCCGGGACTTGTAGTACTGCTACTAAAAATAATATTCATTTTTTTACAAAACGGATATCAGCCTCCCATCCGCAGCCCTTGGATGGGGGGGGGGACAGCCTCGGGCTTCACCCCTGGTCCATGGGTGGCTGGAGGGGGGGACCCCTTGATTGAAGGGGTTCCCACTCCTCCAGGGTACCCCGGCCAGGGGTGACTAGTTGGTTATGTAATGCCAGGGCCGCCGGGACCTATATAAAAGTGTCCCCCGGCTGTGGCATTATGTATCTGGCTAGTGGAGCCTGGTGCTGGTTTCAGAAATACGGGGGACCCCTACGCTTTTTGTCCTCCGTATTTTTGGAACCTGGACCAGGCGCAGAGCCCGTGCTGGTTGTTTAAATATGGGGGAACCTCTATCATTTTTCCCCCCATATTTTTGCAACCAGGATCGGCTCAAAGAGCCCGAGGCTGGTTTTGCTTAGGAGGGGGGACCCCACGCATTTTTTTTTAAAGAAAATAACACTTTCCCATCCCCTTCCCACTGATAAACATGCACGGATCTCATGGATCCGTGCATGCCTATCCAAACACGGGATAAAAAAGCAGGTCTGTTTTTTTTTAGCACTTTTTCACGAATTGTATTTCTGCACAGCAGTGTTTGGCTATTGTCGGCAGTGTTTGTGATTTGCACTTTTTAGTAAATTACCGATTTCTACCAAATTGCAGGCGTATTTGACCGATGGTGTATTGATTCGTGATTTTTTCCTAGGACTTCCAAAATATTACGAATGCCCTCATCACTGCCGAGATTTTTGCTTAGTAAATTACCGAAATGACACTTTGAAGAAAAAACGGCATCTCGGTCAAAATCGGGACCTTAGTAAATATACCCCTGTGTGTGATTATTCTGCCGGTGGTGCTCCCAGAGTCAGTAGAATGTACATTTACAAAAGGAGAAAAAAAGAAAGACTCTGTGCTGGGGCACTCTTATCTTAAAAATGATAGACGATAAAACTTAACTTTTAATCAAATTATTATAATTAGTGTGACTAAAGAAACAATAAAATGACTATGATTATTTATGAAAATGCACATATTAATTTATTGTGGTGCATAAAAAATTAGACTGCTTGAAGCCTTGGTGAAAATATAATCAATAATTTAATATATTGGGTGGGAACCTGTCTATCATAAATATAGCGTAAGACTGGTTTTTAATCCCCCCAGGGGGTGCCGTATTGAAGGTCCTCTACACTGCGTATCATATTTGCTGTCTATGTTTGAGCAGGAAAGTGGCAGAGAATTAGATGAATTGTTGCCTATATAGGTTTAAACACCCTCTGCTCTAATGTCAGGCAATGGTGTTACCATAAGGCATTTGCTCCAGCTGAAAATGCAACTGTCTGATATTATTTTGTTTCAGCTTATTCAAGTACTATGGGGGTAATTCTGAGTTGATCGCAGCAGGAACTTTGGGGGTAATTCTGAGTTGATCGCAGCAGGAACTTTGTTAGCAGTTGGGCAAAACCATGTCCACTGCAGGGGAGGCAGATATAACGTGCAGAGAGAGTTAGATTTGGGTGTGGTGCAGTGCCGTAACCAGACATTTTAGCGCTGTGTGCAAGAAATAGCACTGGCGCTCCCCCCCCCATATATAAAACAGGGCCAGTGCCAAAAATATAAGGGAGTAGGTATGGCCACAGAGCTCCCTTTTACACATTATGGCAGGTAGAGCTCCCTTTTACACATTACGATAGCAGAGTTCCCCTTTTCCCACATTATGGCAACAGAGCCCCCCTTTTGTTACACATTACGCAGGTGGAGTCCCCCTTTTACACATTAGGCAGGTAGAGCCCCCTTTTTAAGAATTATGCAGCAGAGTCCCCCTTTTTACACATTACGGCAACAGAACCCCCCTTTTTTACACATTAGGCAGGCGCGTGCTAAAAGTATAGGTGGCTTTATGGGGACGGGGCAGGGCCACAGATTTGTACCAATTCACATTACGTCACGCAGTAGCATCCGTCAGTTACATTACCATGCACAGTGGCGCGTCCATCAGTCACATTACACTGCACAGTGGCGTCCATCAGTCACATTACACTGCACAGTAGCGTCCATCAGTCACATTACACTGCACAGTAGCGTCCATCAGTCACATTACACTGCGCAGTAGCGTCCATCAGTCACATTACACGCACAGTAGCATCCATCAGTCACATTACACTGCACAGTAGCATCCATCAGTCACATTATACTGCGCAGTAGCATCCATCAGTCACATTACACTGCGCAGTAGCATCCGTCAGTCACATTACACTGCACAGTAGTGTCCATCAGTCACATTACACTGCACAGTAGCGTCCATCAGTCACATTATACTGCGCAGTAGCGTCCATCAGTCACATTATACTGCGCCGTAGCGTCCATCAGTCACATTATACTGCGCAGTAGCGTCACCCTTTTTACACATTACGGCAACAGAACCCCCCTTTTTTACACATTAGGCAGGCGCGTGCTAAAAGTATAGGTAGCTTTATGGGGACGGGGCAGGGCCACAGATTTGTACCAATTCACATTACGTCACGCAGTAGCATCCGTCAGTCACATTACCATGCACAGTGGCGTTCATCAGTCACATTACACTGCACAGTGGCATCCATCAGTCACATTACACTGCACAGTAGCGTCCATCAGTCACATTACACTGCACAGTAGCGTCCATCAGTCACATTACACTGCGCAGTAGCGACCATTAGTCACATTACACTGCACAGTGGCGTCCATCAGTCACATTACACTGCACAGTGGCGTCCATCAGTCACATTACACTGCACAGTGGCGTCCATCAGTCACATTACACTGCACAGTAGCGTCCATCAGTCACATTACACTGCACAGTAGCGTCCATCAGTCACATTATACTGCGCAGTAGCGTCCATCAGTCACATTATACTGCGCAGTAGCGTCCATCAGTCACATTACACTGCACAGTAGCGTCCATCAGTCACATTATACTGCACAGTAGCGTCCGTCAGTCACATTACCACGCACAGTGGCGTCCATCAGTCACATTACACTGCACAGTAGCGTCCATCAGTCACATTATACTGCGCAGTAGCGTCCATCAGTCACATTACACTGCACAGTAGCGTCCATCAGTCACATTACACTGCACAGTGGCGTCCATCAGTCACATTACATTGCGCAGTAGCGTCCGTCAGTCACATTACACTGCACAGTAGCATCCGTCAGTCACATTAAACTGCGCAGTAGAGTCCATCAGTCACATTACACTGCACAGTAGTGTCCATCAGTCACATTACAGTGCGCAGTAGCGTCCATCAGTCACATTACACTGCACAGTAGCATCCGTCAGTCACATTACACTGCACAGTAGCGTTCATCAGTCACATTACACTGCACAGTAGCATCCATCAGTCACATTACACTGCACAGTGGCGTCCATCAGTCACATTACACTGCACAGTAGCGTCCATCAGTCACATTACACTGCGCAGTAGCATCCGTCAGTCACATTACCACGCACAGTGGCGTCCATCAGTCGCATTACACTGCACAGTAGCGTCCGTCAGTCACATTACACAGCACAGTAGCGTCCATCAGTCACATTACACTGCACAGTAGCATCCGTCAGTCACATTACCACGCACAGTAGCGTCCATCAGTCACATTACACTGCACAGTAGCATCCGTCAGTCACATTACACTGCACAGTACCATCCATCAGTCACGTCACACCGCACAGTAGTGTTCGTTAGTCATATTACACTGCACAGTAGCGTCCAGTAAACACATTACTCCGCACAGAAGCATCCGTCAGTCACATTAAACCACACAGCAGCGTCCGTCAGTCACATTAGACAGTGCAGCAGCATCCGTCAGTCAGATTAGACAGCGCAGCAGCGTCTGTCAGTTACATTACACTACACAGTAGCGTCCGGCAGTCCCATTACACATCGCAGCTGCGTCCGACAGTCCCATTACACAGCACAGCAGCGTCTGGCAGTCACCATAGAAGAGCCCCTTATACACATTACGCTAGCTAGGTAGAGGGGAGAGAGAGAGTGTGTGTATGTATGTGTGTGGAAAGAGTATGTGTGTGTGTGTTGAGAGAGAGAGTGAGAGTGTGAGGGTGTATTTTGCACTGCTTACTTATCTATTCAGCTGGCGGCTCCTGTTCTGTCCTCTCTCCCTCTCCTCATACTGCAAGATGGGTGGCGCTGGTGGAGTCGGTGAGCGCATGGGAAGAAGCTCTCTTTCACTGCCTGCTGCTGTAATTTACATACAGCAGACAGACATTGGGGTGGAGGTCAGAGTCCGATTAAGGCTATGGGGGGCCCGGGGCACTTCTGACAGTGGGGCCCCTAATAAAGAGGCAGGTAGATATATTTATTTCTTAGAGGGTGCGGTGTATGTGTATATATATATATATATATATATATATATATATATATATATATATATATATACATATGTCAGACCCTAAAATTCTCAGGCAGGATTACTTTTTGTTCTGCCCCTGACTCTCCTCCAAGCAGTTTGCAGATTCGGGACCTCCGCCTGCGCTGGGCTGCCTCGGCTCCACGCATCGCCAGGGATCCCTTTCTTCTCCTTTCCGGCAGCCTGCGCGCTCAGCCAATGACTGAGCCGTAGGCTGCCTACTTCACACAGTATTGAACAGCTGAGCCGTCGCTCAGCTGTCCTGTACTGAAATGCGGCGTCAGCGGCATGGTTCACAAGGGAGTGAGGAGCTGGGAGCGCTGGCAGCACAGATCGGATTCGATCTGTGGTGAGTGGCAGGGGGCCCATTTAAAAAGGGGGAGCCCAGGGTACGGACCCCCCTTAATCCGGCTCTGGTGGAGGTCACAAGTAAGGGGGGGGGAGCTTCAGGCAGCAACCGATTCTAGTGAGTTGGAGCAGGAGCAGCTGCGGACGAATATGGTGGGGTGGGGAGGCAGCTGTAGCGCCGCGGTTGTAGTGGAAATTGCGGGAGCAGGGGCCGGCTGTACAGTCTCTCTCCCGTCACCGCTGCCAGCGCTACAGCTAGTGCTGGTTTGGCGGCGGTCCTGCGCCCACAGTGCTTTTGCGCTGGTTGCCAGGCACTGCTGGCCCATAGGTAGTTACGGGCCTGGTGTGGTTTGTTCAATCTGCAATCTAAATTGCAGTGTAAAGATAAAGCAGCCAATATTTACCCTGCACAGAAACAAAATAACCCACCCAAATCTAACTCTCTCTGCACATCTTATATCTGCCTCCCCTGCAGTGCACATGGTTTTGCCCAACTGCTAACAAAGTTCCTGCTGCGATCAACTCAGAATTACCCCCTTTGTTAGCAGTTGGGCAAAACCATGTGCACTGCAGGGGAGGCCGATATAACATTTGCAGAGAGTTAGATGTGGGTGGGTTATTTTGTTTCTGTGCAGGGTAAATACTGTCTGCTTTATCTTTACACTGCAATTTAAAGATTGAACACAGATTGCAGATTGAACACAACACACCCAAATTTAACTCTCTCTGCACATGTTATATCTGCCTCCCCTGCAGTGGACATGGTTTTGCCCAACTGCTAACAAAGGGGGTCATTCCGAGTTGTTCGCTCGTTGCCGATTTTCGCTATACTGCAATTAGTCGCTTACTGCGCAGGCGCAAGGTTCGCAGAGCGCATGCGCTTAGTTATTTTACACAAAAGTTAGGTATTTTACTCACGGCATAACAAAGCTTTTTAATCGCTGTGCTGATCGTAGTGTGATTGACAGGAAGTGGGAGTTTCTGGGCGGAAACTGGCCGTTTTATGGGAGTGTGCGGAAAAATGCAGGCGTTCGAGTTGCAAAATGCAGGAGTGGCTGGAGAAACGGGGGAGTGGTTGGGCGAACGCTGGGTGTGTTTGTGACGTCAAACCAGAAACAAAAAGGACTGAGCTGGTCGCAATGGCTGAGTAAGTTTGAAGCTACTCAGAAACTGCAGGGTAATCATTACGAGAAAATTAGCGAAGCTTTTGTTAGTAATTCTGCTATGCTAAGATACACTCCCAGTAGGCTGCGGCTTAACAGCTAGCGAGCGAACAACTCGGAATCACCCCCAAAGTTCCTGCTGCGATCATCTCAGAATTACCCCCGATATCCTTAATTGACTGGCATGGGTGTTGATTAAAATTTGCCAGACCACAGGAGTAGTTTGTTAATAATATAAGATCACCAGTGAACAAGCCCAATAAGAGGTGAAACGGTCCGTTTGGTCAGTGTGGGTATAGGGCATTTTGCAGCCCATACCCACTGAGGGGGAACTCGGGTCCAGTAAGCGCCCACTTGGGCTTTAAATGTTCTTATACTGTGCTCACTTTACATTGTTATTCTATTTGCAGGAAATTATCATTTTGTTAAAACTCTGGTAACTGATTCATTTTTAAACTCTACCTGAGGCCAGCATCTCTTGCTCAAAACTCCATTTGTACTGTATCTTATGTTTAACACTGTAAAGGGACTATTTCTATGTAAACAAATTGTTCATGCAAATTGGTGTTATTGCATAGGAGGATTGCACTAAGGCACTTTTTTATCTCTGCATCCCTAGTAGGTAGAGCATTTGATACTTGTATGTAAGAATTCTTCTCAGATAACCATAATTATTTTGTTTGTTACTAGTATCTCACGCATGTAACAACCATATCCTATTACAAATAAGTTGAGAACCTTCAGGATATATCTCTGCTTGGTTTTGAGACACAACAGCTAAAATCTACTTATTAGTCAACCTGTTCCTGCAGACTCTACTGCATGCTCACTAATCCTTATCTTTTATATTCCATACTTGTGCTCAAACTTTTTCTCCTCTATAAATGTGCTTTCTCATCCAGATCTAGTTCCAGTTGAACTAGGGACTTAAATTCAATTATCTTTCCTGGACATCAGAAGCACTTTTTCTTGTTTCCAGATACCAGTACTCTCTCATTCAGCAGATTACTGCCACACTCCATAGGATACGCCCAATCTCGTCTGATCTTGGAAGAAATTCAATGGTAGGCATGGTCAGTAATTGTTTGGGAGACCATCAATGAATACCAGGTGCAGTAAACATATGAGCTGAACAGCAGAAGGAAGTTATCTCTATATTTTTTCACCCACTTATGTAATTTTTTAATTTTTTCTTCATACTATCTGTAGTTCTATCTCAATCTTATATTACTAACAAACTACTCCTGTGGTCTGGCAAATTGTAGTCAACACCCAGGCCAGTCAATTAAGGATATAGTACTTGAATAAGCTAGAGATGAGCGGGTTCGGTTTCTTTGAATCCGAACCCGCACGAACTTCACTTTTTTTTCCACGGGTCCGAGCGACTCGGATCTTCCCGCCTTGCTCGGTTAACCCGAGCGCGCCCGAACGTCATCATGACGCTGTCGGATTCTCGCGAGGCTCGGATTCTATCGCGAGACTCGGATTCTATATAAGGAGCCGCGCGTCGCCGCCATTTTCACTCGTGCATTGAGATTGATAGGGAGAGGACGTGTCTGGCGTCCTCTCCATTAGAATAGAGATAGATAGATTAGATAGAGAGAGATTGTGCAGAGTCGCAGACAGAGTTAGTTTACCACAGTCAGTGACCAGTGCAGTTGCTAGTTAACTTTTATTTAATATAATATATCCGTTCACTTCTCTCTGCTATATCCGTTCTCTGCCTGAAAAAAAAAACGATATACAGCACAGTCAGTCACACAGTGTGACTCAGTCTGTGTGCACTCAGCTCAGCCCAGTGTGCTGCACAGTCATCAATGTATAAATTAAAAGCTTATAATTAATTGTGGGGGAGACTGGGGAGCACTGCAGGTTGTTAGCAGGAGCCAGGAGTACAATTATATTAATTAACAGTGCACACTTTTGCTGCAGGAGTGGTGACCAGTGCCTGACCACCAGTATAGTATTGTTGTATACTACTAATATCTCTTTAAATATCAACCAGTCTATATTAGCAGCAGACACAGTACAGTGCGGTAGTTCACGGCTGTGGCTACCTCTGTGTCGGCACACGGCAGGCAGTCCGTCCGACCAGAATTGTATTATTTATTATTATATACCTACCACCTAACCGTGGTTTTTTTTTCATTCTTTATACCGTCATAGTGTCATCCTAATTGTTACGAGTATACTACTATCTCTTTATCAACCAGTGTACAGTGCGGTAGTTCACGGCTGTGGCTACCTCTGTGTCGGCACACGGCAGGCAGTCCGTCCGACCAGAATTGTATTATTTATTATTATATACCTACCACCTAACCGTGGTTTTTTTTTCATTCTTTATACCGTCATAGTGTCATCCTAATTGTTACGAGTATACTACTATCTCTTTATCAACCAGTGTACAGTGCGGTAGTTCACGGCTGTGGCTACCTCTGTGTCGGCACACGGCAGGCAGTCCGTCCGACCAGAATTGTATTATTTATTATTATATACCTACCACCTAACCGTGGTTTTTTTTTCATTCTTTATACCGTCATAGTGTCATCCTAATTGTTACGAGTATACTACTATCTCTTTATCAACCAGTGTACAGTGCGGTAGTTCACGGCTGTGGCTACCTCTGTGTCGGCACACGGCAGGCAGTCCGTCCGACCAGAATTGTATTATTTATTATTATATACCTACCACCTAACCGTGGTTTTTTTTTCATTCTTTATACCGTCATAGTGTCATCCTAATTGTTACGAGTATACTACTATCTCTTTATCAACCAGTGTACAGTGCGGTAGTTCACGGCTGTGGCTACCTCTGTGTCGGCACACGGCAGGCAGTCCGTCCGACCAGAATTGTATTATTTATTATTATATACCTACCACCTAACCGTGGTTTTTTTTTCATTCTTTATACCGTCATAGTGTCATCCTAATTGTTACGAGTATACTACTATCTCTTTATCAACCAGTGTACAGTGCGGTAGTTCACGGCTGTGGCTACCTCTGTGTCGGCAGTCGGCAGGCAGTCCGTCCATCCATAATTGTATTATTATTATAATATATACCACCTAACCGTGGTTTTTTTTTCATTCTTTATACCGTCGTCATAGTGTCATACTAGTTGTTACGAGTATACTACTATCTCTTTATCAACCAGTGTACAGTGCGGTAGTTCACGGCTGTGGCTACCTCTGTGTCGGCAGTCGGCAGGCAGTCCGTCCATCCATAATTGTATTATTATTATAATATATACCACCTAACCGTGGTTTTTTTTTCATTCTTTATACCGTCGTCATAGTGTCATACTAGTTGTTACGAGTATACTACTATCTCTTTATCAACCAGTGTACAGTGCGGTAGTTCACGGCTGTGGCTACCTCTGTGTCGGCAGTCGGCAGGCAGTCCGTCCATCCATAATTGTATTATTATTATAATATATACCACCTAACCGTGGTTTTTTTATACCACCTAACCGTGGCAGTCCGTCCATAATTGTATACTAGTATCCAATCCATCCATCTCCATTGTTTACCTGAGGTGCCTTTTAGTTCTGCCTATAAAATATGGAGAACAAAAAAGTTGAGGTTCCAAAATTAGGGAAAGATCAAGATCCACTTCCACCTCGTGCTGAAGCTGCTGCCACTAGTCATGGCCGAGACGATGAAATGCCAGCAACGTCGTCTGCCAAGGCCGATGCCCAATGTCATAGTACAGAGCATGTCAAATCCAAAACACCAAATATCAGAAAAAAAAGGACTCCAAAACCTAAAATAAAATTGTCGGAGGAGAAGCGTAAACTTGCCAATATGCCATTTACCACACGGAGTGGCAAGGAACGGCTGAGGCCCTGGCCTATGTTCATGGCTAGTGGTTCAGCTTCACATGAGGATGGAAGCACTCAGCCTCTCGCTAGAAAACTGAAAAGACTCAAGCTGGCAAAAGCACCGCAAAGAACTGTGCGTTCTTTGAAATCCCAAATCCACAAGGAGAGTCCAATTGTGTCGTTTGCGATGCCTGACCTTCCCAACACTGGACGTGAAGAGCATGCGCCTTCCACTATTTGCATGCCCCCTGCAAGTGCTGGAAGGAGCACCCGCAGTCCAGTTCCTGATAGTCAGATTGAAGATGTCAGTGTTGAAGTACACCAGGATGAGGAGGATATGGGTGTTGCTGGCGCTGGGGAGGAAATTGACCAGGAGGATTCTGATGGTGAGGTGGTTTGTTTAAGTCAGGCACCCGGGGAGACACCTGTTGTCCGTGGGAGGAATATGGCCGTTGACATGCCAGGTGAAAATACCAAAAAAATCAGCTCTTCGGTGTGGAGGTATTTCACCAGAAATGCGGACAACAGGTGTCAAGCCGTGTGTTCCCTTTGTCAAGCTGTAATAAGTAGGGGTAAGGACGTTAACCACCTCGGAACATCCTCCCTTATACGTCACCTGCAGCGCATTCATAATAAGTCAGTGACAAGTTCAAAAACTTTGGGTGACAGCGGAAGCAGTCCACTGACCAGTAAATCCCTTCCTCTTGTAACCAAGCTCACGCAAACCACCCCACCAACTCCCTCAGTGTCAATTTCCTCCTTCCCCAGGAATGCCAATAGTCCTGCAGGCCATGTCACTGGCAAGTCTGACGAGTCCTCTCCTGCCTGGGATTCCTCCGATGCATCCTTGCGTGTAACGCCTACTGCTGCTGGCGCTGCTGTTGTTGCCGCTGGGAGTCGATGGTCATCCCAGAGGGGAAGTCGTAAGCCCACTTGTACTACTTCCAGTAAGCAATTGACTGTTCAACAGTCCTTTGCGAGGAAGATGAAATATCACAGCAGTCATCCTACTGCAAAGCGGATAACTGAGTCCTTGACAACTATGTTGGTGTTAGACGTGCGTCCGGTATCCGCCGTTAGTTCACAGGGAACTAGACAATTTATTGAGGCAGTGTGCCCCCGTTACCAAATACCATCTAGGTTCCACTTCTCTAGGCAGGCGATACCGAGAATGTACACGGACGTCAGAAAAAGACTCACCAGTGTCCTAAAAAATGCAGTTGTACCCAATGTCCACTTAACCACGGACATGTGGACAAGTGGAGCAGGGCAGGGTCAGGACTATATGACTGTGACAGCCCACTGGGTAGATGTATGGACTCCCGCCGCAAGAACAGCAGCGGCGGCACCAGTAGCAGCATCTCGCAAACGCCAACTCTTTCCTAGGCAGGCTACGCTTTGTATCACCGCTTTCCAGAATACGCACACAGCTGAAAACCTCTTACGGCAACTGAGGAAGATCATCGCGGAATGGCTTACCCCAATTGGACTCTCCTGTGGATTTGTGGCATCGGACAACGCCAGCAATATTGTGTGTGCATTAAATATGGGCAAATTCCAGCACGTCCCATGTTTTGCACATACCTTGAATTTGGTGGTGCAGAATTTTTTAAAAAACGACAGGGGCGTGCAAGAGATGCTGTCGGTGGCCAGAAAAATTGCGGGACACTTTCGGCGTACAGGCACCACGTACAGAAGACTGGAGCACCACCAAAAACTACTGAACCTGCCCTGCCATCATCTGAAGCAAGAAGTGGTAACGAGGTGGAATTCAACCCTCTATATGCTTCAGAGGTTGGAGGAGCAGCAAAAGGCCATTCAAGCCTATACAATTGAGCACGATATAGGAGATGGAATGCACCTGTCTCAAGTGCAGTGGAGAATGATTTCAACGTTGTGCAAGGTTCTGATGCCCTTTGAACTTGCCACACGTGAAGTCAGTTCAGACACTGCCAGCCTGAGTCAGGTCATTCCCCTCATCAGGCTTTTGCAGAAGAAGCTGGAGGCATTGAAGAAGGAGCTAACACGGAGCGATTCCGCTAGGCATGTGGGACTTGTGGATGCAGCCCTTAATTCGCTTAACAAGGATTCACGGGTGGTCAATCTGTTGAAATCAGAGCACTACATTTTGGCCACCGTGCTCGATCCTAGATTTAAAGCCTACCTTGGATCTCTCTTTCCGGCAGACACAGGTCTGCTGGGGTTGAAAGACCTGCTGGTGACAAAATTGTCAAGTCAAGCGGAACGCGACCTGTCAACATCTCCTCCTTCACATTCTCCCGCAACTGGGGGTGCGAGGAAAAGGCTCAGAATTCCGAGCCCACCCGCTGGCGGTGATGCAGGGCAGTCTGGAGCGACTGCTGATGCTGACATCTGGTCCGGACTGAAGGACCTGACAACGATTACGGACATGTCGTCTACTGTCACTGCATATGATTCTCTCAACATTGATAGAATGGTGGAGGATTATATGAGTGACCGCATCCAAGTAGGCACGTCACACAGTCCGTACTTATACTGGCAGGAAAAAGAGGCAATTTGGAGGCCCTTGCACAAACTGGCTTTATTCTACCTAAGTTGCCCTCCCACAAGTGTGTACTCCGAAAGAGTGTTTAGTGCCGCCGCTCACCTTGTCAGCAATCGGCGTACGAGGTTACATCCAGAAAATGTGGAGAAGATGATGTTCATTAAAATGAATTATAATCAATTCCTCCGCGGAGACATTGACCAGCAGCAATTGCCTCCACAAAGTACACAGGGAGCTGAGATGGTGGATTCCAGTGGGGACGAATTGATAATCTGTGAGGAGGGGGATGTACACGGTGATATATCGGAGGGTGAAGATGAGGTGGACATCTTGCCTCTGTAGAGCCAGTTTGTGCAAGGAGAGATTAATTGCTTCTTTTTTGGGGGGGGTCCAAACCAACCCGTCATATCAGTCACAGTCGTGTGGCAGACCCTGTCACTGAAATGATGGGTTGGTTAAAGTGTGCATGTCCTGTTTTGTTTATACAACATAAGGGTGGGTGGGAGGGCCCAAGGATAATTCCATCTTGCACCTCTTTTTTCTTTTCTTTTTCTTTGCATCATGTGCTGATTGGGGAGGGTTTTTTGGAAGGGACATCCTGCGTGACACTGCAGTGCCACTCCTAGATGGGCCCGGTGTTTGTGTCGGCCACTAGGGTCGCTAATCTTACTCACACAGCTACCTCATTGCGCCTCTTTTTTTCTTTGCGTCATGTGCTGTTTGGGGAGGGTTTTTTGGAAGGGACATCCTGCGTGACACTGCAGTGCCACTCCTAGATGTGCCCGGTGTTTGTGTCGGCCACTAGGGTCGCTAATCTTACTCACACAGTCAGCTACCTCATTGCGCCTCTTTTTTTCTTTGCGTCATGTGCTGTTTGGGGAGGGTTTTTTGGAAGGGCCATCCTGCGTGACACTGCAGTGCCACTCCTAGATGGGCCCGGTGTTTGTGTCGGCCACTAGGGTCGCTTATCTTACTCACACAGCGACCTCGGTGCAAATTTTAGGACTAAAAATAATATTGTGAGGTGTGATGTGTTCAGAATAGGCTGAAAATGAGTGTAAATTATGTTTTTTGAGGTTAATAATACTTTGGGATCAAAATTACCCCCAAATTCTATGATTTAAGCTGTTTTTTAGGGTTTTTTTAAAAAAACACCCGAATCCAAAACACACCCGAATCCGACAAAAAAAATTCGGTGAGGTTTTGCCAAAACGCGGTCGAACCCAAAACACGGCCGCGGAACCGAACCCAAAACCAAAACACAAAACCCGAAAAATTTCCGGCGCTCATCTCTAGAATAAGCTGAAACAAAATAATATCAGACAGTTGCATTTTCTACCTTTTTCTTATGCCTCAACTATCAGCTGGAGCAAACGCCTTATGGTAACACCATTGCCTTACATTAGAGCAGAGGGTGTTTAAACCTATATAGGCAACAATTCATCTAATTCTCTGCCACTTTCCTGCTCAAACATAGATAGCACATTGATACGCAGTGTAGAGGACCTTCAATAGGGCACCCCTTGGGGGGATTAATAACCAGTCTTATGCTATATTTATGATAGACAGGTTCCCACCCAATATATTAAATTATTGATTATATTTTCACCAAGGCTTCAAGCAGTCTAATTTCTCTTGTGAAGCTGGTAAGCCTGATTTGAAGAATCTCTTAGGTGGGAGCTCTTGGAACTCCAGTCTGTAGCCCTGGGAAATAAGATCTATAACCCAGGGATCCCGGCACGAACCTGACCAGATGTGACTGAAGAATTTTAGTCGGGCTCCCACCTAACAGTCCTCCAGGCATCGCGGTCCACCGTCATGTTGAAGGCTTTAAGGAAGTAGAGCCTGAGCTCTGTTCCTGAGCAGCTGCAGTTGTTGGTTTGCGTGGTTTATTTAATTTTCCCTTAAACTTGGCTGTCCGAAAGCTGAATAAGCTTTCCTGGCTGGTGGAGCTGTGCATGGAAGATACGTATACTTATCCACAGTAGCTTTGGAAATCCATTTGTCATGTTCATCTCCAAATAAGGCCTCTCCTGTGAATGGTAGGCCTTCCACGCATTTCCTGCTTGCTGACACTGCCATAGCGGTGGTGCGTGCATTAAGCAAATCAATCTTTTTTATGGCTTCCACCATAAAGGTAGCAGAGTCCTGTATATGCTGCAGGAGTAAAACAACATCCCCCCTAGACAAGGAATCTACCCCCTCAATTAGGTTACCTGACCATTTAGCAATTCAGCCGTATATTTTAGGGAGGCTGCACCAGGGACAGGTAATACAATTTTTCATGACAGCCTAGAGACTGATGCATCCACTATCGGTGGTTTTTCCCATTTTTTCCTATCCTCCAGAGGAAAAGGAACAGATGAGAGCAACCTTTTAGGGATTTGAAATCTCTTATGAGGATTAACCGACGGATCTTCAAACAGGGTATTCAATTCCTTTGACGCAGGAAAAGTGACTGAGGACTTATTATTTATATTAAAATAAGATTCCACACACTCCTCTGACACCTTATCAGGAATTTGCAGAACATCTCTGTTAGCTTCTATAAGAGCCTCTATTCCCTGTGACAGAGTAGCATCCCCCCCCCCCCCCCCCTCCAAATCCACCTCACTGTCCTCCATGTCTGACCCGTCAGCATCAGAGTCAGACTGCAGGATATGGGCCAGAGATCGTTTTTGCGTGCAAATGGGAGGGGATTGAGATGCTGGTTTGGGGACTGAGTCTCTATTCATAAACTCATCCACAGTCTGTCTTAAGTATTGCGTCTCTTTCTCATTGCGGGATAGTTTTGTGGAAATATTTGAGATCATTCCCTTAATGGAATTTTCCCACTCTGGTTCAGCCCCACTATTCTGGGAAGGTGCCCTGCCCTTAGTACCCAGTAGTGAGCTCCCTGGTGAAGAGGAACACTCCGCTGTACAAGAAACACACTCTTTGCCTGACATAATGTAAATGTGACTGCACACACACGCACACACACACACACACACACACACACACACACACACACACACACAAGAAAAGGTTAAGCACAATTAACCCACAAAGAGCCCTTCAGAGAGACACAGATATTTGGAGCCAGCCCCAACCGCGCCCTTATCGCTAATGCCAAGCAGGGGTGTATCTTCCTATTGGCCAGGATGGCACTTGCCGGGGGCGCCGGCAAAGAGGGGGGCGCCGCCCGGCAGTGCCACCCACGCCAGGGGGTAGAATGACGTAGTAGTTCTCACCGAGTACATCCCTTGAAGTGCTCATCCACTGCCGGACTCTCAGAAGCATATTGCACTCTGACACTCTCTGTGACTACGGTCACAATGATAGTGAATATAGCCGGGAAGCGGGGCACTTCCAGGTATGGGGAGGGGCGAGGCACTTCCTCTTCCTCATCCGCTCCCCTTCTCATTGGTCCGCGCGGCCTGTCACCAAATAGCAGCCACTACAATCAGCACCAGTCAGCAGTGCAGTCTGAGCATACCTGTACATTTTCTGCGGTACCGTAGCTGCACTGCATGGTCTATCCTGGCACTCTGGATAACAGGTTACAAAGAGCTCTGTATGGAGAGGTATCTAGACCAGTGACTGCCTGTCCAGCTGTGTTGAGACTACAAGTCCCAGCACACCTCATCAGCTGGATGTACTGGGACATGTAGTGCCATCACACCTAGAGAGGGGTTTTTAACTGTATGTGTGCATATATCCCCACGGTGTCCCTGCCTGCACCCTCCTTGTAATTCCCCCTCAGTGTCCCTGCCCGCACCATCACTGTAACTGCCCCCTCAGTGACCCTGCCCATACACTCCTGTAATTCCCTCTCAGTGTCCCTGCCCGCACCCTTCCCATAATTACCCCTCAGTATTCCTTCCCGTACACTCCCCGTAATTCATTCTCAGTGCGCCCTACCCGAACCCTAACCGTAATTCCCCCTCAGTGTCCCTGCCTGCATACTTCTCGGAATTCCCCCGAGTCTCCCTGCCTGCACCCTCCTCGTAATTCCATCTCAGTGTCCCTGCCTGCACCCTCCTCGTAATTCCTCCTCAATGTCCCCGTCTGCACCCTCCCTGTAATTCTCCCTCAGTGTTCCTAACCTCAGTCTCCCTGTGACTCCCCCCTCAGTGTCCCTGCCCGCACATTATTGTAATTCCCTCTCAGTGTTCCTTCCCGCACCCTCCCTGTAATTGCCCCTCAGTGTCCTTGACCTCAGCCTCCCTGAAGCCCCTCCCTCTCATTTTCCATACCCGGACCCTCCCTGTAATTCCCTCTTAGTTTCCCTGACCTCAGCCTCCCTGTGACTACCCCTCAGTGTCCCTGCCCACGCCCTCCTGTAATTCCACCTCAGTGTCCCTGCCAGTACCTTCCCCGTAAATCCCCCTCAGTGTCCCTGCCCGCACACTCCTGTAATTCCCCCTCAGTGTCCCTGCCCACACCCTCCCTGTAATTGCCCCTCAGTGTCCCTGACCTCAGCCTCCCTGTAAGCACTCCACCTCATTGTCACTATCCGCACCCTTCCTGTATTTCTCCCTCAGTGACCCTGACCTCAGCCTATCTGTAATTCCCCCTTCTGTGTCCCTGGGTGGGGAAGGCGGGGGGGTGCCAGTTCCTTACTTTGCCAGGGGCGCTCAGACCCCTAGATACACCCCTGATGCCAAGCTTAGCTGGGTCGCAGCCTAATTATAGACTATATGGAAACGGGGCCTGGACTGCACACCCTAGCTTATTATAATGGGATGTGCTACCTTGCTGGGACTAAGTACTGCAATACTACAACATAGGAACAAAGGGTGCAGGTGCACCATACACCATTAAAATTATTATAACCATAATATAATATTTGAGGTTCTTGGCATATATTGGCCAGTATATGAGCCTGCCCACCTGCTTCACGGTGACCTCATCGGACAGGTCCCTAACACTATAGGGGTTCACCTCCGGGACGCAGAGCACCCCCATATATATGCCAAGAACCTCAAATATTATATTATCACAGACTAATTACCCTGATCGGGGACCTAGTACATTAATAATCGCTCCCCCCCTGCTATGATCCCCTGGTACCGCTGAGGTAATCTGGAGTTTTTCCGGAGGAGCTGCGCGTCCCTCTCAGTCAGCATCTGTGTCCACTGCAGAGGTAAAATGGCGCTGGTGAGCTGCTGGCTCCGCTCATAGTGAAGGCCCCGCCCCTTCAATTGCGCGCAGTCTTCCTACTTTTTTTATACTGGCTGAGGTAATCTGGTGCTTAAAATGGAGAGAAAACCGTTTTAAGGCTGTTTTTGTACAGTCGAAAAAAAGGTTTTTAGGCGCTGAACAGGGTCGTGCAAATATAGCACTGATAATGGCAGCCACTTGGTAAGGAGGTAGCCGGCCTCCTGAGAGTAAAACAACTAAAACAAAATCACCAAGTAGGCGCACAATACCAATGATGTTGATAAAAACACAATTTATTAACATAAAACCAATGACAAACTGATTAAAAAACACAACACTACACAGAGCATATAACTGAGGTATTATACCTTATAATTCACACATAAAGTGTATTAATAAGTGAAAGGGACACTGAAATGCAGGAGAACCCGTCTCTGTAAGATAGGGTTAATCTCTCACATTAATTCCATATCAGACAGTTTAAATGAAAAGGAAGTCCTGTAAACTGAAGTAATAAACGTTTGTGACCATAAAGATATCCGGATTTAAATAATGTTTCCTTGGAGCAAAATAAACCAACCGATTAATGTTACTCACTGAGACGTAATGATCTCTTGCTGCACGGGATAAATGGTTAAAGAACCGCTTGTTATCACCCTGTGCATGGGTGAGACATCCGTCAGCGGTATATTCAGATGAAAGCCATTTCTTTCTGTGCAGCACCAGTTGCCTGTATCAGACCACCATACAGATCCTCCAGCTTGCTGAGCGACGCCCGGCCGGGCAGGAGGTAACAATGTTCCAAATGCAAGGAGAGTTAAAGTGGAATGATTGAATCACAGGCTGGGTCATTCACTGGTGACTTGTAACGGACGGCTGAAAGTGATGGATGTCGTGCTCCGTAGGACACTTAATGGTCAAGTGTGGCCCTTTCTTCTGTACCCTCAACGTGTTTCTCCGCACCTCAGGCGGCTTCTTCAACTGGTGCTGCACAGAAAGAAATGGCTTTCATCTGAATATACCGCTGACGGATGTCTCACCCATGCACAGGGTGATAACAAGCGGTTCTTTAACCATTTATCCCGTGCAGCAAGAGATCATTACGTCTCAGTGAGTAACATTAATCGGTTGGTTTATTTTGCTCCAAGGAAACATTATTTAAATCCGGATATCTTTATGGTCACAAACGTTTATTACTTCAGTTTACAGGACTTCCTTTTCATTTAAACTGTCTGATATGGAATTAATGTGAGAGATTAACCCTATCTTACAGAGACGGGTTCTCCTGCATTTCAGTGTCCCTTTCACTTATTAATACACTTTATGTGTGAATTATAAGGTATAATACCTCAGTTATATGCTCTGTGTAGTGTTGTGTTTTTTAATCAGTTTGTCATTGGTTTTATGTTAATAAATTGTGTTTTTATCAACATCATTGGTATTGTGCGCCTACTTGGTGATTTTGTTTTAGTTGTTTTTGTACAGTGTACTGAGACACAGCTGTGTACTGTGTCTGGAGATGCATTCCGCTCCATTTAGAAGCCGTGCGTCTCCGTACCCTCATGCCGCCATAATGGCCAGCGACCCGCTAGCCGGGATGCCGGCTTAGTACTTACCACTCTTCATTCTTCTGGCTCTGTTAGGGGTGGCGGCGTTCTGCGGGAATGTACGCTCACCGTGGTGGGGCTTGCAAATAGTTCCGTCAGGAGCTCAGTGTCCTGTCAGCGGGGAACGGGACCATTAATCCTTCAAGAGATTGGGCCATTCCCTCCCTTAAGTTCCACGAAGCAGGCAGGCTGGTGCCAACCGTCCCTGCCTGAAAATAACAAATATCTAAAATAAATGCAGAAAACTCTTCAGGAGCTTCCATAAGCGTGACCGACTCCTCCGGGCACATTTTCTAAACTGAGTCTGGTAGGAGGGGTATAGAGGGAGGAGCCAGCCCACACTATCAAATTCTTAAAGTGCCCATGGCTTCTAGTGGACCCGTCTATACCCCATGGTACTAAATGGAACCCCAGTATCCTCTAGGATGTAAGAGAAAATACTTTTATATGGAGGATTAATGTGCAAGTTCTATCAGTAATAAAGTTCTTGGGAAAACAAGCTAACAAGGGCAATACCAAATGTGCATAATCATTTTTAAATATATATGAGGGTCTATGTATTAAGCCTTGAAGAGAGATAAAGTGGACGAATGAGTCCTGTCAACGCTAATATTGGGGCAGCGACAGTTGGGGGGGGGGGGGCGACACCCATGCTGCATCTGCAGCATGGCTGTCGTTAATGAGGATCTCCCTCGTCTGTACATGTTCAGACTAGGGAGGGGGTTGTTAACGATGCTCAGGGGTGTACACACTGGATGAGATTGTAAAAGATCTCGCTCAGATTGGTTCTTCTGAGATAGATCTTTTACTTTCCCGTCTAGTGTGTATGAGGCTTTAGTAAATAGACCCCAAAATGTCCTATAAAGTCTGACAGGCAGCCAGAAGTCCTACATCCCCCTTTCCTTCCTCTTCTCTTAAATTCCTCCTCCTCTTGTGCTGAAGATAATGATGAAGTCCATGGTCTGACAAGTGTGGGGGGGGCTGGTCCAGTCCACCCTTCCCATACTCCACAGCACCCTCGCCCACTGACGCGGGTCCTAGAGTTGCCACACGTGGTAGGTATGTCATCACTGGGTGACATGGCAGATCAATGAAGTGTCGTCACATCACCCATCCCATGAGGCCATGTGGCAGGGTATTTAAACCGTCACGCATGCTCCGCAGCAGGGTGTTCCAGGAAAAGAGAAGGCGGAGAAGGGCTGCTGCAGCTGGAGGAAGTGTCGGGAGAGCTGGACCTGAGTAGAGTCATGGGCATCCCATCACTAGAGTGGTCGGCTGACCAGATAAGCCTTCAGTGAGTTTATGAAAAAATTCTCAGCAACACTATGTCCTTGGACTGCAGCATGGTCCATGCCCAGGAACACCACTCCACCAACGCAACAAAATACTATGGGGCTAATTCAGCAAACCCACAGAAGTGCGGAAAACGCTATTTGCAGATATCTGCACTTCTGCGCATTGAGTACTTCCTGCTTCCACTTTTTGAGTATTGCTTGCACTATGGTGACCCTGCACCCAGGACTGTGATAATTATTACATTCAATCCATATGTAATCCATAATGCAGGCATTTAACCACAAAAATATTAATTTCATTCCTTTATTTATAATAAAGGTTATTTTGTCAGCAACTATTTTTTTCCCCAGTGTACCCTTCCACTCTTGACCCTTAATCATAATCTTTTTTTCTTTAAATATATTATCTAATTAATTATCTAATTAATTATCTAAGGCTAGCGCCATACATAGCGTTTTTCGCCAGACCCGTTATGCAGGACATGGGTCCGGCAACAACGCTACTGTATGTGGGTTCACACACCGCTTTTTCGCCAGATGCCGCAGAACGGCATCCAACCAGATTTCAAGGAGAACACAATGCGGCACTGCCACACTGTGTGAACACATACATTCAAATGTATGCGTTCTTCTTGAAATCTGGTCGCCCTTTTATCCGACTCAACCGCAGCATGCTATGTGGGCGGCCGCATATGTGTGGACAGCGCATAGGAGCCCATATGCAGGCTCCTTCCTGCGGGACCAGCTATACCGCTATGTGTGGCCCTAGCCTAAACATTTGGATATAAACATGATTTTCAAAGTAACGGGGTTCGGTATAAAATACCGACGGTCAGGATGCCAGTGGTCACATGACGAACAACGACATACCAACAATGAGGATCCCACCACCAGACAGAGGTAGGTTTTTTACCTCTTTCCTGTCCCCTACCTTAACCCTTGGGAGGGGGGTTGCTAGGACTAACCAATGGGAGGTGGCGGCTAGGACTAACCCTCAGAATGTGGCGACTACGGCTAACCACCCCCGTCTATCCTTAACCCCCCTAGTGCCCAAATCATCCCCCTTCCCCCGAGCCCTAACCCCAATACTCACCTTCAACCTTCCGGTGGTCGGCATTCTGGCGTCAGTTACATAACCGCCGGCATCCAGACCTCCGAGATGCTGAATGCATCCCGTTATGTCATTATTTTAACAACATTGAAGCCAACTTTAAAAAAAAAAAAAAAAAGATTTGGGGGGTTCTTTAGAGTCAGTGTGAGCACCCCAAGTAATTTTTCCAAGAATAGTTTTATTACTGTCCAAGTTGTGAATAAAAGCAAATATTGAGGTATTTTCTTAGTCTATAAAAGCCGTTGCATTCTAGTGGATGAAGTTACATTAATTACGTACCCCTTTGGTACAGTCCCAGCAGACAATCATATGGATCGAAGTTCAGCAATTTAACACCAGTAAATGTCGTCACTGATGTACTCAACCAGTTAAGTCAGATGTGTGTATTAAACTCATGAAAGAATTGTCCACAGCTTCTGTGCAATCAGGAGGCACATTAACAAATTATTTAGAAGAGTTTCAGTCTCCTGTTAAGCTTCACTGACAGCACTAGCTGAGGACTACAGGGGTACATTGGGTGTTAGACCATGGTTTTGTCCGAAGACTGACAACCACTTTATGGTTTATGTGTGTATTTATTTATGCTTTTAAGTTTGATGTATTTATCTTTGTAAATTATTAGTGATACTTCTGTGGGTCGATTTAAATTACACGCGAGGAGGCCATTGTAACGACATAGAAATTCTGCTAATGACACCGCAACTCACTCCCCTTTCTCCGGACTCGTGGAACTTTCTATGCAGCCTATGGGGCTACGAACAAATAATCTGCAAGCCAGGAGCTATCATAAGTGCAGCATATAGCCGAACTTACTTGTGGCCGTGACTAGTTTGTGGTTAATTAAATTTACCCCATAGGCTCTAATGTTAGTATATGCTTCTAACAATTGTTTCAATGGCATTGATTTAAATTCTGTTGCAGCAATAAATTGCACACCAATGACATATGGACACAGGTACAAAAAGGACAGGAAAAGCCAGTGCAGATTCTGGGCAGGTACAGGTTGAGTATCCCATATCCAAATATTCCGAAATACGGAATATTCCAAAATACGGAATTTTTTGAGTGAGACTGAGATAGTGAAACCCTTGTTTTCTGATGGCTCAATGTACACAAACTTTGTTTAATGCACAAAGTTATTAAAAATATTGGCTAAAATTACCTACAGGCTGTGTGTATAAAGTGTACATGAAATATAAATGCATTCTATGCTTATACTTGGGTACCATTGCAATGATATCTCATTATGGTATGCAATTATTCCAAAATACGGAAACATCCGATATCCAAAATACTTCTGGTCCCAAGCATTTTGGATAAGGGATACTCAACCTGTATTAAGCCACACAGAATCTGCATTGACTTTTTCTGTACTTTTTGCTTGGCTATCTGCAGATATGCGTATGCACCGCCCAGGACCCAGGTACATTCATTCTGAATTTTAGCTTTATTCCTTAGTTTAGCTTATATTGGTCAGTGCATCATTGAGGGGGACTCGTCTTTTGTGTATTGCTTTTTTTTTGTGTTAGTTTGCACTGTTGGCGTGTTGTTTTTTGTGTGCAGATTTGCGTTTACTTTGCAAATGTTTGCAAATTTGCTTTTGCAAATACATTTGCATTCAACCTTGAATTAGGCCCCTAGTATCCATGGGTATCCGTTCACATGGTCGACCATGTTATGGTCGACAGTCATTAGGTCGACCACTATTGGTCGACATTGACATGGTCGACATGGACACATGGTCGACACATGGAAATGTTCGACACGTGAAAGGTCGACACATGAAAAGGTCGACATGAGTTTTTTAACTTTTTTTTCTTTTGGGGAACTTTTCCATACTTTACGATCCACGTGGACTACGATTGGAACGGTAAAGTGTGCCGAGCGAAGCGGTAGCGGAGCGAAGGCACCATGCCCGAAGCATGGCGAGCAAAGCGAGCCATGCGAGGGGACGCGGTGCACTAATTGGGGTTCCCAGTTACTTTACGCAAAAAACGACACCAAAAAAAGTTAAAAAACTCATGTCGACCTTTTCATATGTCGACCTTTCATGTGTCGACCATTTTCATGTGTCGACCATGTGTCCATGTCGACCATGTCAATGTCGACCAATAGTGGTCGACCTAATGACTGTCGACCATAACATGGTCGACCATTCATACCGGAACCGTATCCATGCCCACTTTTGGGTTCATTCTTATTCTATTTGGACTTAATCTATTATTGCGCTGTGTAACTGCACTGTTCATTTTTTTTATTATTTTGAAAAATGTTACCCCCAACCATTTCTAAGGTGCCCCAAGACAGCTGAGCGAGGACGTTATGTTTTGCAATCCAACTATTTAGGAGAACGTGAATAGAGAATTGACTTTTGGACAAGGATCAACATAAAACAAATTTGACTATAAAAAGTAATGAACAGTACAGAACTATACAACACATTGTGCCAAGTCCACACAAAAACTGATGCTAAAAATGAGAGATTTATAGACAAATTTCACAAACAATGCAGATTACTTTGTGAATATGAAATAATAATTCCAGATTAAAAGTAAAATATTCTAGCATTAACTATATAAAGTAGTATATTAAAGCCTGATCTATTTACTGCCATAATCACAGTTTGTAAAGTTAGACCTGGAGGTAAACTGAGTTGATCTCTGAGTTTTAGTATAATTTGTGCAATTTTTGTTGTAGTGATGTTATTAACAAGAGTGAGACAAATATAACACACATATAAAATAGATTACGTTGGCATTAACATGAAATGCTTTTGAACAGGTAACTAGTGTCTGTCTATTGAATAAGTATACTCACTGGGGTATATTCAATTGTTTGAAAAGTCAGTTTGGTGTCTGTTTTTTCCTATCTAATAGACAGGAAAAAAACAGACACCCAACCAACATTTCAAACATTTGAATTCCCCCCATGTGTCTGTCTATTGAATAAGTATACCCCATGTGTCTGTCTATTGAAAAAGTATACCCCATGAAAGGTATACCCCTATAAATATGTTCTAGGTAATATGAACATTGTGTATGGAATGCACCCCTTAAATATTAGTATTGTAAATCCCAATAAATAGAGAGATAGATAGATAGATAGATAGATAGATAGATAGATATGAAATCTTATTCTGAAAGGTCATCCCCATAAAGTTTAAGTTTACATAAACATAAACAAAACAGACATAATTTGTCACAACATTTATAACCATTAAAGCAATACATTTGACAACATCTGTCTAAATGTAATGCACACTACAGTACAATATGACTTACTGTTATAAAGGAGGAACAGCAGCAATATCTTGGCTTCCATGGATGAGTCTGGAGAGGATCACCAGCGTGATGGATGTCTTCTCTCTGATGTCCTTCTATTCATATGTAGTCCATGTCATTGAGTTCACTTTTAAACAACAGTTCTGCAACCTCATAATATAAGTGTAATAAGTGTTTGCTTCCTTGACTGCTGTGTTACATTTATCCTCTAGTCACAGGCAGCCTCAGTCTCTTCCTGTGTGTACCCGGACTGCTGGCATTCCTGGCAGGTGGCCCAGGAATCTTATGAGTTTAGGCTCTAGCAGGGGCTGCTGAATGTTCCTTTTGTATCCTGCACATTATATTTTAAGAGAATGTTTGAAAAAGTTTAATCATCACATTAATTGTAATGTATATAACATAGCGAAAGGGTTAAGGATCGTACCATTTTATCAGGTCTGTGTATAAAATTGAACCACATTTCTATTCTGTTTGCTGAGGTTCCCTAGATGTCACAATACAACGATGTGTTCTACAGGGAACTTCCAATGATTTCGCAATGCTATAATAATGACTATACCCTATGAGAAGCACTCCTCTCCTACCTTCTCTGCCTCACACTCCTTCTCTCCCGTTCCCTCACTGTCTCCATTTTGTAATTTTCCATTAAGCAAAATACTGGATTATCCTACAACATTCAGTATTCATTATACATTAATGGAAATTATTGCTAGAACTCAAGTTGCTGCTATAAGAAATAAAATTCAAATATCCATGTATCTGTTTCCACCCTTCGGCAAGAGCTCACACATTGTTCATGTATTTTATTTGCAACTGAATATGGTCACTCCAAATCCACATCAAAAATAACTTTCCTCTGAATTGCCCATTCCAGGGCATGGTAGCACTCATTACTCAATCACTACAAATCCAGACCCAATGTCAGGGGCCGATGTAGAGATGAAGGTAAGTCTATTTTGTGGACAAAATTCTTGCATTTGAGATGTGTATACGCATCTACTGTAGGCACAGTTTAGAGTTGGCAACTCAATATCATCTCCAGTTGTAGCTGAAAGGTTGTTACCAAGTGGCAACAGGGGTTTCATGCATAGGTGAAGAGTACTGAATGTGCATTGAGGGCGTGAAGGTGCAACTGCGGGCTGTGCTGATTTGTACATACTCAGAGATCCACCTGAGTGGATCATATTATTATGGGGGTGAGGGGACTGAAGCATATTATTACTGGGGACTTTCTCTAGGGCATAATATTATGAGGGAGCCGGGAAGAGGATCTGGGATCTTATTATTACTGGAGGTCTGAGGGATGTCTGGTACATATTATCTCCCTCCCTCTCTCTCTTTCTCTCCCATCTCTTCTTTCTCTCCCATCTCTTCTCTCTCTCTCCTCTCTTTCCCCTGTCCTCTCTCATTCCTCACTCCCTTGCTTCTCTCCCATCTATCTCAACTCTTTCTCCTCTCTCTCTCTCTCTCTCTCTCTCTCATCTCTCCTCTCTCCCTCTCTCTCTCTCTCTCTCCCTCTCTCTCTCTCTCTCCCTCTCCTCTCTTCCATCTCTTTCTCTCCCCCTCTCTATCTGTCTCCCTCACCTTTCTCCCTCTCCTGTCTCCCATCTCTCTCACCCCTCTTTCCCATCTATCTCCCTCTCCTCTTTCCCCTCTCTCTCTCTACTCTCTTTCCCTCCCTCCCTCCCTCCCTCCCTCCCTCCCTCCCTGTGGGTTGGCGTAATGTTAATAAGGAGTACTACTGTGCAGTGTAATGAGAATAAGGCTGCACAACTGCGTTGCATAGTTTGGAATTTTTTTAATATTATTTTTTCATGTTTTCATTTTTTTGGAGGGGTGGGAGTGAGGGGGGTGGGGGGGGGGGGGGAAAGAGATAAATTACTGCCTTGCCCCAGGTGCTGAATATCAGTTTTTGGTACTGATTAAGCATAATCATATGTCGCGTGATGCATGGCCTGTATCAGATCTCTGTCTTTGCCCTTTTTCCCAGATTAGCAATTTAGTTGCACACAGAAGTACTGTACATGAAATGCCAGCACCAGCACTCAGTGCACCCTAGTTGCACACAGGAGTACTGTACATGAAATGCCTACACTGAGGTGGCTCAAACTCTTGAGGAGTGCAAATTTCCCACTGTGAATCTGACTTTCTGAAGCACCAAGAACCAGTGAGTCACCTTTTCATTTATCTCTCAATTAGACTTCCCTTTGAGACATCATCAACTTTTTCAGGGTCCCCTATAAAGTAGCTGCTGTGTGATATAACCCACACTGAAAAAACTTTTACTTTTTGAGTCCATAGTGAGAGCTGAAGGCAGTATTTGGCTTAGTTGCTGGTGTGAAGGGTATTTGCCAATATCCTTTTGTTTGATCTGATGTGGTTAAATACTTTTTGGCTGATTTCTCAACTGGTTCATCCATCCAAGGCAATCTGTAGTATTAATCTAAGCATGAAATAATTTTCAAGCTTCTGAAATCATTAGAAAAACTAATTGTCCTATTTGGTTTTTGAACCAATATTATGAGGCTAGGTCATTCATTTGGGTTGACTCCTCATTTACAGCTAGTAAAATAATAACTTGTCTAGCCATTTATAGTTAGTATAATTTCTGGTTTATAACCACACCAGGATGGGTAACAAAGTAATATTCTATTAAGTTGGTTTTCCCAAAAGCAGAACCATCTCTCATGTTGATGGCGCTTTGAATTTACTGGACCTGTGGTTGTTACCTCATAAGTGTCAGGAATCGGCGCTCTGCTACGTCTCACTTACCAGCGCGCTGGTGTGCGGGCCTCCGGAGGTCTTGTCCCCAGTTGCGGCTGCATGGGTGTAGTAACCGCGAGCGTTCTATTTCACATTGCTGAGTACTCCTGAGTCTGGTCCTGTGTGGGTTTTGCGGCGTGCCGATGTCCAGCCTGTGTGGATGTTACCATGACACCTGCACGCAGCTGATTCTGATGTTCAATCCAGCTTGTATCTCCGCCTGCAGTTTGTGTCCAATCACTGCTGGGCAGGAGGTATAACTTCCAGCTTGTGGCTCTCTCACATTGCCTCGGACAAGTCACACACCGTGTGCCTTAGTTCTTCTGGTTCCTGTTTCCAGCGATCCCCGTGGTTACTTCCATTTGTTCCAGTCTTCATTCTCACAGCTCTCCTGTTAACTCCGGACTCCAATTCCATCCAGCCACAATCACCAGCAGCAGAGACTCTCCTCAGGTGTTCGTATTACCATCTCACTTGTACACTGGCTATCTGTATTCCATCTGTGCATTTCAACAGTATTACTATTGATGGCTTAGAGACTGTTTCCTGCTTGAGCCTAGTAAAACTATCTGGACTTGTGTGCTTTATAGAGACTGAGTGTTTCTTATACATACCGGAGTTCTGCCTTTCAAGTTACTTTATCTTACGTTATACTGAGACTGTGTGCTATCAAGTACTATTGGACTTTAGTTATATCATCTGCCTTCAGTTTTGTTGTTTCACATTTCATTTGCAAGAGACCTCAGCTATTTAAATCCAGTTATCAACCATTGTCATTCCATTACCGGTTTTCTGTTTATACTGTGTTATCCGATCTGCTCAGTAACAATAAAACATCAGCGCCTATGCGCAGGACTATTATATTGCCTCCACGTTTTATCCATCAGACCAACACTGACCCACTAGCGCCCCCGCCGGGGACATACAAACCTAGAGACCTGACAGTTTGTCCGAGGCCCATGGACCCGGACGGTGGTCAGAGTGTGGGGTCAGGGACACTCCAAGACCTAGTGTCACGACTGGATGGTCAAGAGGCTGCGCAGCAGCAGGTTATGCAATTCCTGCAAGGAATGTCTTTACGATTAGATACTTTGCAACAATTACTTCCAATTCCAGTTTCCCCAGTGTCCTCTTCAGTTACAGTTCCTGCTCCAGGTTCCTCAGTTTCCAGCTCTCCAGTTGCTCCTGTTCCAATGTCCCGCATCCATCTTCCTACCGCGAGTAAATTTGATGGTAATTCTAAGATGTGTCGTGGGTTTCTAAATCAATGCGAAGTTCAGTTTGAATTGCAGCCACAGAACTTTCCAACACCTAGAACAAAGGTTGCTTATATTGTTTCTCTTCTAGCTGGCTCTGCTTTGAATTGGGTCTCTCCGCTGTGGGAGCGAGCAGATGCAATATTGAACAACTATACTGAATTTGTTGCCGCATTCCGACGCATCTTTGACGAACCTGGGCGTACGACCTCTGCTTCTTCTGACCTCCTTCAGATCCACCAGGGAACACGTACTGTGGGTCAGTACGTTATCCAGTTCCAGACATTGGCATCGGAGGTGAAGTGGAACAACCAGGCATTGGTTGCCGCCTTCTGGCATGGTCTGTCTGACGGCATCAAGGATGAACTGACTACTCGAGATTGACCAGAGCAACTGGAAGCTCTAATTTCCCTATGTGTCAAATTGGATCTACGTCTACGCGAGCGGACCTGTGAACGCTCTCGAGGTGATCTTCGCAAGCATCGAGCTATGCCTCCTGTACAGTCTCTACCTATTATTACTGATGAACCCATGCAGGTAAACAAATCTCGTTTAACACCTGAGGAGCGGTCCAGAAGATTAAAGGAAAGACTGTGTCTCTATTGTGCTGCTGCTGGTCATCTGATTGGTTCCTGCCCTGCTCGGCCGGGAAACGCCAGGTCCTAACTTGTAGAGGAGGAATCAAGTTAGGGCTTTTGAATAAAGCTCCTTCATCTCAGGATCTTATATTACCTGTCACCTTGGAAAGGTCTGAGGGACTCCAATCTTTGTCTGCCTTAGTGGATTGTGGTGCTGCTGGGAATTTTATCACGCAAGCTGCAGTGGATAGACTTCATCTCCCAGTGACTAAGCTGTGTCGTCCAGTTTATCTCACGGCCGTGGACGGAAGCCGTATTTCTGAAGGTTCCATCTTTCAGCAAACCAAGCCGGTAGTTCTAGGAGTAGGCTTCCTGCATTCTGAGCTCATTGAGTTCCTGGTTATACCCAAAGCGGGCTATGAGATAGTACTGGGTATGCCTTAGCTCCAACTGCACAGTCAATCCGCAATTTGACTGGTCCACATTGCAGTTAACATCATGGAGTTCCTCCTGTCGTCAGTCTTGTCTGGCTCAAGTGTTTCCAATAAAGTCTTCTGGTGTAAAGTCTCAGCCTGGCCTCCCGGAGGCCTATCAGGAATTCACTGATGTCTTCAGTGAGAAAGCAGCGGATGTCTTGCCTCCCCATCGAGAGTGGGATTGTCCCATCGATCTGGTTCCAGGGAGCAAGCCGCCTAGAGGGCGTACATACCCTCTTTCAGTCCCAGAAACTCAAGCCATGAGTGAATACATAAAGGAAAATTTACAGAAAGGTTTCATCCGTCCATCCACTTCCCCAGCTGGTGCTGGATTCTTCTTCGTCAAGAAGAAAGATGGAGGACTTCGCCCCTGTATCGATTATCAGGGTTTAAATGACATCACGATCAAAAATAGCTACCCGTTACCTCTTATCACAGAGCTGTTTGACAGAGTTAGAGGGGCTTCCATCTTCACGAAACTGGATCTTCGCGGGACTTACAACCTTATCAGGATTCGAAGTGGTGATGAGTGGAAAACCGCCTTCAATACTCGTGACGGCCACTATGAATATCTAGTGATGCCCTTCGGTTTAAGTAATGCCCCTGCCGTGTTTCAAAACTTTGTCAACGAAGTGTTTAGAGATCTCTTGTATAAATGTGTGGTGGTTTACCTCGATGACATCTTGATATTCTCCCGTGATTTAGTCTCTCATCGCCAACAGGTGAAGGAGGTTCTGCAACGTCTTCGACGGAATCATCTGTATGGCAAATTGTCCAAATGCACATTTGAAGCTTCTTCAATATCTTTCTTAGGATACATTATTTCCGGAACAGATCTTCAAATGGATCCAGCTAAACTGGAAGCTATAGAAAACTGGTCTCTCCCAACAACACTTAAGTCAGTTCAACGCTTCATTGGCTTCGCCAATTACTACAGAAAGTTTATTAAAGGCTTTTCCATGCTAATAGCTCCAATTACCTGCCTTACCCGGAAAGGGGGAAATCCTTCCCAATGGTCTGATGACGCACTGTCCGCTTTTCACAAAATAAACAAGCTTTTATTTCAGCTCCAGTGTTACAGCAGCCGGATGTCAGTAAAGCCTTCATCTTGGAAGTGGACGCTTCAACGGTTGGCGTAGGCGCAGTCCTGTCCCAGGTTGGCAGTGATGGTAAGACTCACCCCTGTGGGTTTTATTCTCGTAGGTTCTCATCTGCAGAAATGAACTATACCATCGGCGACCAGGAGTTGTTAGCAATCAAATTGGCCCTTGAAGAATGGAGGTATCTGCTGGAGGGTACGAGATTTCCCATTACCATCTACACGGATCACAAGAACCTTCTCTACTTGAAAGCCGCGCAGTGTCTGAATCCTCGGCAAGCAAGGTGGGCTCTATTCTTTCTCGCTTTGATTTTAAGTTGATGTTTAGACCGGGCTCACAAAATGTCAAAGCGGATGCTTTGTCTCGCTCCATGAGCTCAAACGAGGAATCCTCAGAACAGGCTGCTCGACCAGTATTAAATCCAGTGGTTTTCGCAGCTACAGGGATGTCGCAAGTCCCGCCTCCAGGCAAGATGTTTGTCTCTCCGGAGCTTCGTCCAAACCTTCTGTCTTGGGCTCATACGTCCAAGTTTACTGGTCACCCTGGGGTTCTAAAGACTTTTAAGTTTCTGTCTCAAATGTATTGGTGGCCTCGTATGAAGGTAGATATTCAAGAGTTCATAGCTTCATGTCCCAAATGTGCTCAGCATAAAAATTCTCGTCAGGCTCCCGCAGGCCAATTGATTCCCAATTCCATTCCTAAGCGCCCCTGGTCTCATGTGTCGATGGACTTTATTTCTGATCTCCCTCCATCCAAAGGGTATGACACCATCTGGGTAGTAGTCGATAGGTTTTCAAAAATGGCACACTTCATTCCACTCATGGGATTACCCTCTGCTCCAAAGTTGGCGCAGTTGTTTCTTCGTGAAATATTCAGGTTACATGGACTTCCAACAGAAATCATATCTGACCGAGAAATACAATTTGTGGCCAAGTTTTGGAGGGCTCTGTGTTCAGCGCTACAAGTAAAACTGAAGTTCTCTACGGCCTATCATCCTCAAACAAATGGGCAGACAGAGAGGGTAAATCAAGAACTTGAGACCTATTTGAGACTGTATATCTCTTCTTCGCAGGATGACTGGGTAGAATTGTTGCCATGGGCGGAGTTTGCTCATAATTTCCGTTATCATACTTCAACTGACACAACTCCTTTTTTCGCAGTTTATGGCCAGCATCCTAGAGTACCGGATTTCCAAGAATTACCTGCCATAGATGTGCCTGCGGCTGCTTCTGCTCTCCAGCGGTTCGCTCAAATTTGGAAAGAGATCCATTCATCTCTTAAAAAAGTTTCTCAACGGTACAAAATGTTCGCTGATCGGAAGAGGCGAGCAGTTCCTAGTTTGAAACCGGGCGATAAGGTCTGGTTATCTACCCATAATCTCCGGCTCAGAGTCCCCTCAATGAAGTTTGCTCCACGGTTTATTGGACCTTTTCCAGTAGAAAGTGTTATTAATCCGGTGGCTTTTAAGTTGAAACTGTCTGCTTTTTTGAAAATACCCAACTCATTCCATATTTCTCTCCTCAGACCACTAATTCTCAATCGTTTCCAGAGAACGCTTCCAGCAGCTCCAAAGGTACGAACTCATCGGGGCGTGGAATACGAGGTGGAAAAGATATTAGACTCTCGACATCGTTATGGTCATCTGCAATATCTCATTGACTGGTCTGGATATGGTCCTGAAGAGAGGAGTTGGGTCGACGCCACAGATGTACATGCTCCACGTCTGATCCAAGCCTTCCACAGACTCTTCCCTGCCAAGCCTCGTGGGTGTTCGGTGCCCACCCATAAAGGAGGGGGTACTGTCAGGAATCGGCGCTCTGCTACGTCTCACTTACCAGCGCGCTGGTGTGCGAGCCTCCGGAGGTCTTGTCCCCAGTTGCGGCTGCATGGGTGTAGTAACCGCGAGCGTTCTATTTCACATTGCTGAGTACTCCTGAGTCTGGTCCTGTGTGGGTTTTGCGGCGTGCCGATGTCCAGCCTGTGTGGATGTTACCATGACACCTGCACGCAGCTGATTCTGATGTTCAATCCAGCTTGTATCTCCGCCTGCAGTTTGTGTCCAATCACTGCTGGGCAGGAGGTATAACTTCCAGCTTGTGGCTCTCTCACATTGCCTCGGACAACAAGTCACACACCGTGTGCCTTAGTTCTTCTGGTTCCTGTTTCCAGCGATCCCCGTGGTTACTTCCATTTGTTCCAGTCTTCATTCTCACAGCTCTCCTGTTAACTCCGGACTCCAATTCCATCCAGCCACAATCACCAGCAGCAGAGACTCTCCTCAGGTGTTCGTATTACCATCTCACTTGTACACTGGCTATCTGTATTCCATCTGTGCATTTCAGCAGTATTACTATTGATGGCTTAGAGACTGTTTCCTGCTTGAGCCTAGTAAAACTATCTGGACTTGTGTGCTTTATAGAGACTGAGTGTTTCTTATACATACCGGAGTTCTGCCTTTCAAGTTACTTTATCTTACGTTATACTGAGACTGTGTGCTATCAAGTACTATTGGACTTTAGTTATATCATCTGCCTTCAGTTTTGTTGTTTCACATTTCATTTGCAAGAGACCTCAGCTATTTAAATCCAGTTATCAACCATTGTCATTCCATTACCGGTTTTCTGTTTATACTGTGTTATCCGATCTGCTCAGTAACAATAAAACATCAGCGCCTATGCGCAGGACTATTATATTGCCTCCACGTTTTATCCATCAGACAAACACTGACCCACTAGCGCCCCCGCCGGGGACAGACAAACCTAGAGACCTGACAATAAGGCTCTTATCAGTGTACAAAGAACTTGCTCTGTTGTGTGGAAACTAAAATTTACACTTTGCCCCCCCTCCACCCCTAGCTGAAATGGCTGGACTAGCCTAAGGCTTTCCCTAGAGTGGCTATTTTGCTTACTGCTCCTGCATTTGAAATATGAACTACACCAGTTTTGGTTACCTTGGATAGTTTTAATATCCCTCCTTTAACATGTCTATCATAACTCTTGTCTTTCTCACATATAGTAACACAGAAGGACTAAAGCCAAGAGAGGCTTTGGGTATCTCCGAGATTGCCAACATTAATTAATGCAGAAGGCTAAGCTACTACCTTTCTCAGCATATGCTACAAGGTACTGCTAAAGTGTTATACCAGGACACCAGTTTGAGGATGATAGACTGATTTTTCAAATTTGGATACAAATCGTAACAATCTGACATGCGCTTCAGATTGTCCAATCATAAATGATGACACAAATTGGCTAGTGTTCATAATATACATTTAGAGCACTTCCTATCACAGCAGGATCTTTCATAAGAGCTTATTATTGAAGGTGTAATACTTGCCACATCATATTATATATATTCACAACAAGATTTTTTCACTATTCATTCACCACCAAAACATGTTGTCACGAAACATGGAGGTTATACAATTGTATTTGTTCTGATTGCATCCCAGAAGCATAAAGTTTAGCGGTGAGTACCCAGATTAAACAGAAGTTGTCTACATCAAATGTCTAGGACAGTGGATATCAAACTGTGTGCCGTGGCACCCTGGGGTGCCTCAGGACACTTGCAGGAGTGCCTTGGATTGGTGTTCAGTACCAATTCAAATTATTTGTGGTCAACGTAATAGGCAAAACTAGTGCTGGTGACTTAATCATAAAATATGTGGACAAACAGAAGCAAATCTTGTCACCCACCACACAATTGAACCTAAGGATGACATATAAACACAATTTACTTAATTTAATATTTCTTTCTAAATTTCTCAATAAGAAACTTTTGATACTCTAGGGCGCCGTGATTCAAAAAAGATTGAGAACCACTGGTCTAGGACATGGTTGCTCCAGGGATCAGATTATAGCAATTAAGTCCACTGGTCACAACTGTGTCAGTAAGGTATATTTTCAGAGCTAGAACCAAAATCCATGGCATCCAGCAAAGTGTTTAAGGGCACATGCAAAAAGCAGGTCAAAGTCCAAAAGAACCAAGAAGCACACTCTGAGAGCAGTTTGCAGGAGTTAGGGATTGGCATCTGTAAAGAAAACTAATCACTGAACATCTATTGTTAGGTGAAGCTTCCTTATAATTCTCACCCTAACCCACTGCCCCATGGTCACTGTCTTACCTATCTGTGTCACCAATGTCTGTGTGTCCCTCTCCTTTAGAATGTAGGCTTTCACAAGCAGGGCCCTCTTCCCTCATGTGATTTACCTTTCCTTACAAATACTATCATCTACTCCATACTGCCTACAATGGCACTTACAGTAATCCTTGGTTTCTGCCACCCGTCTACTTATTTAAGTGTTATGACCGCTGATGCAGCAATGCTTGTAAACCATACTCTTGTCCTGCATTGTCTTGTACTATTAGTCACTGTTTTTGTCATTTGTTTGTATACTTTGTTAGGCACTGTGGAACCCTTGTGGTGTCATATAAATAAATGATAAAAATATTAGGTCAACAAGGGAGGAGGAGTCACTCTGAGTGCCTCTACAACATATGCCCCAAACTGTTGAAAGAGGAGTGCGCTACTGTGCAGACTCATGTCTGCCAGTCCTAAAATGGTTTTCAGATCACTACTGAGCATGTGCAGGGGCCATTTTGTCTTGACTCTGTAGAGCCGGGGTGCCAAACTTGCAACCCCTACTGCATCCTGTGCAGCCTACGGCCAGGGGTCTAGGGAATTGGGCCAGAACGGTGACAGGGGTCCTTATGTGGCAGAGTTAACTCAGGCCGGAACGGGGAGGAACTGCGTCCCCAGCTTTCCGCTTCTATCTGCCCACACTGCGTTTTTGTCTGCCTTCCTCGGTCTGCCCCACTTGTCTACAACGCCCACCACACCCTGTCATGGCTGCTTTAGGAGGAGAGGAGGCTGGGTTCTGGGCAGGATTTCTACTGCCTGCTCCTCCCATATCACAATACACTCATTCGGGTGCTGTGTCACTGGCCTCCTCTTTCTTCTCACCCAGTCCTCCTGCATGCACAGCTTGCAGCAGTAGAGGTCAAGGATGTTTGAAGGATGAGGCGAGTTATGTCATCCTGCAAATAAATGGCTGATTGTAAGTTTTCCTACATACCATTATGACTGTATTCTGATATGGGTGCTGGTGGGAGGTGTAGGCAATCTTAAGCCTTCCCAGAATCCAGCCTCCTCTCCTGCAGTAGCCATGACTCCGAAATACGGAGTAATCCATTATGCAAATGCTTCTGGCCCCAAGCATTTTGGACAAGTGATACTCGACCTGTATATATATAATCTTTATTTTTCTTGAGACCCACTCAAGACTTAGACCTTGATAATTCAGCCCAGTTGGGATTTTGAGTTTAACATGCCTGCTGTACAATGACGTGGTGGGAAACAGACGGCTCATACTTAGCTCCTACGAGAGACCTGGTTATTACCTGCTATAAAGCTGCTCTAGCATCCGTGCACCGCTAGCCATTTGCAGCATACACTCATCAGCTGTTCAGCTGTATGAAACCACACTCCTTACAAGCTCCTCTCCATCACCAGTGTACATGCAACAGTGAGTACGACTGTACCTATCTTTCAATAACAGGGCTGTTCATAGTTTGAGCCATCCGCTGGTGTGTGCATATATATCTCTGCAATATCAACACCTGCACACACATCATTCCCAACATAAACCTCTCTGACAAAGGACTGCCATGGCTGCTGGAATAAGGGGCAGCATCCTGCTCGGAGAGAACAGACTGCAATTGATGACAGAAATACTATTAACTGGGATGATAACTTGCCCTTAAAGAAAACCTGAGAATTTTTTTTTTTTAATAGATTTATTGAAGATTTCAGCATTTTACAAAAGGAAATGACATTGTGAAAAAACATAGCAGGTGTACATGCGTACATATAAAGGCAAGTACTATGGAAGAAATCAATCGCTACCATAAGATACATTTCCAGAGGGCAAAAGTGCCAAACGTCATTAATAATGGGAGATGACATATATCATGAAATTTCGCACATTAATAAAACATTGTGAGCCATGAATCTGATTCAAGTGTGACGTGTGACAATTAAAGAAAGGCAAGTCGTTACAACAACAGACTAGCCAATATAATACTGTACAAGTCAAAATGAAACATAACACAAGTCAAAAACAGTAGAGAGAAGAAACGAGAAGTGGGGGGGGAGAGGGAGGGAGGGTGGATAGGGAGGGAGGGGGGGGATATTCTGACATCAGGTATTTGTTTGAATAGACAACTCAGAAATATTGAATTGGGTAAATAGGACTGAGTAATAATAAAGAACATCTAGCATCAGGGCAGCAGACATGCATGTCCCAAGGTAGGTGAGAATCTGCTATAGCGTAGTGGAACTCTACAATCATATAACATTGACAGCGTGCATATTAATAGGGTACATCAGAAGTGGAACTCTACAATCATATAACATTGACAGCGTGCATATTAATAGGGTACATCAGAAGTGGAAAAGAGTCCTCATGCGAACATAGTTTCAATTTGCAATGGCTGTGAATAAGGTCTAGTAGCAATATATGGTCCCCGTTTACTAAAAAACTTTGACCCCCTTCTTGTGCATTTGGTAAAATTGAAAACCGATCAAAGTATACATTTTTCATTAGTAAACCATGTAGAGGGTGGTAGAAGATTTGGACGCCCATGACTGTAAAATAACCTTTTTGCCAACTGTCACAAGAATTGTGAAAAAGGGGAGTATTTTTATTTATTTATTTATTACCAGTTACTTATATAGCGCACACATATTCCGCAGCACTTTACAGAGAATATTTGCCCATTCACATCAGTCCCTGCCCCAGTGGAGCTTACAATCTATACCACACGTACATGCACACACATTCACGCTAGGGTCAATTTTGTTCGGAGCCAATTAACCTACCAGTATATTTTTTGTATTAAAGGACGGTGTGACTGGGGTATTTGCCAATTATCAAAATTTGCAAACAGAAGGGGAACAGGTTCTAGGGGAACTCTGAGGGAGAACAATACATTTATAAATACAAGTATTTTGTTCCAGAAACATTGTATACATCTACACGAACAGAAATTATGAAACAGAGTAGCTGAGGAGTGCGAACATTTTAAACATAATCCAGATTCGTCAGGCACATAGAAGCTTCTTTGTTGTTGAGAAATGTAAGCCCTGTAAGTGGTTTGGAAATGGACCTCCAGCAATGCAGTTGATCTAACCGTTCTCATTATCTTAACCTGAGAATTTTTAATGAAATCACTTTTTACACAATGCCTTTAGCACCATGTTTTTCTCAAGGAAGCCAGAGAGAGCATAAATGTATATGTGGCCCAAGTCATTTGTATATACATGCCCTGTTCATCTATGCTGTCTCATATGTAGAGGGCACATCATTATCATTTATTTGTATAAAGCTACAGATTCCAAAGTGCCTGACATAGTCGTACAGAAATTATATACATGAAAATAGTAAACATAATAGTATGTACATGTATATATACAGAGCATAATAAATGCATACATGCCTAACAAATCAAATTGCATAGCATACAAATATAATACAGCACAAGACATGATGAATGAGTGGACAGGCATGAGGCATATCTGGTAGAGGACCCTCCCTGTTACATTCTAGAGAGATGGGCTAATGTGAGACAAGGAGCCACCTTGGTGGTCCAGGTGGGTAGCAGAGGATGTGGAGGCTAAATAGTTTACGCAGTAGAAGTGTGGGTTCAAGTCAGAGGCGGCTGTCAAAGTCAGAAAAATATCATGATGCACACTACCATATTTGCACCTCATGCGTGTCCCCGCTGCGCGTACCCACGCTCTCCCGTGCGTACGCATACCCGCTGGTGCGTGCACCCGCAGGCGCACGGTATGCGCATTTACGGTAGAGTTTGTGTGCGTCTAGCGGGCGACTCGATCGTTACATATTTTAACCATATAATGTATTTTGTAGATTATGGTCCCTTTGATAGAATCTGAAAGTTTAGTTAATGTAGCATGTTCATGAACAAAGAGATCCCTCTTTGTTTGATACGAAGGGTCAGACGAGGGTTATACAGTGGAGTTTAGTATCCATCGTAAGAGTATTTAATTAGCAATATTCCGGTGTTGGTTTGAAGCGGATTAATCGCTCGTGCGAATAGTTATGGACATAAGCAGTTTATGGACTTTTACTATTATTTGCACTTTATTATCCATGCGGCGGGAAACCTAGTTTCCCACCCACCTGAGCAGTTGGAAATAGTCACAGCCCACCTGTATGAATCAACCTATGACCTTTTGTTATAATGCGAAGACGAATTCCTGTGTCCAATGAACAATGAGATTGTAGGGACCATTGTATTGTATTGTGTGTGGTGTATATATAGACGAGCCGATCTGATCCAGCTCCACTCTACTCTCTTCAACGGTTCTCATCACTGATAATCGGGAGCTGGATATTCAGAAAGGCGCATGCGATTGTTCCCCTTGTGCGTAAGTTTCTCCGCAATCATATTGTCTTTATTGTTATTGTGAGCCATATCTCTCTCTCTCTTCTCCCCTTTTCTCTCTTTTTTCCTCTTAAAGTGTTATTGTGCTGTTATTGTATTTCATGTATAGTTATCTGGTTAGTTAGTCTATGTTATATTGGTAGTGTATGACTTGTATTGTATTATTCTTTTGCAAATAGAACGTTCATATAAGGTGTTAGAACCTAAGATCGGTATCTGTGTATTTCTTATATTTCTAAGTATTCTCTGAGCGTCGGAGACGCTCGTACAGCTTTTAAATTAATAAGGTTACATTGTGTTACATTTACACCCTATCACTACACCAAGGTTTATTGCATAGATACATTGTTTATGGTATAGTTATAAAGGTTTAACATTGTGAGCATCAGCGCCGCTTGTGATCTCCTCATGGTCCCAAGCGTCCGCTATGCTAATAGCGTATCATTACGTTAGTCGGCAGCCAATAGCGTGCCCGCCTGTGATCTCTTGGCCGTGAGCGAACGTGACGCTTGAGCGTCTCGACTACGGCTAAGCGATTGTTACGCAACGTGCGTACCCTTACGGTATTCCATACGCCAATAGCGTACTGTGTTCTTTGGCCTCTTAAAGGGTTTTAAGTAAGATAAATATTTAGCTTTATCAATTGGCGGCTCGTCCGTCCTTCACATATCTGTGCTAGGTAATTTCAGCAGACATTATCCATCAGCAAAGGGCGGGAGATCATATTCCTCGTAGTGCTGCCTGGATAAGCGTCTGCTTCGCTTAGTAAAGGCTGCTGAAGGAATCCGGAACCGGAGGTAAGAACAACACGCTAGTGTCTTTTTTTAAAACTGTTTATTTCTGTTTTGCGTACGCACGCACGCATATATCTGCATTTCTTTTTCATTCGTGTATTTTCATATCACTCTCCTGTTTGCCATTTTATAATTGATAAACGTGCTAAGAAAGATTTGTTGCTATTAGTAGTTAAAGAGTAAAAGTAATACATTAAGGGGTAATTTGTAAAGCACGCACACAGTTCTGCCTAAGGATACAAGGAGAGACCGGTGTGGTGCTCGGTAGATGATCGAGGATCACCTACATTGATAAACGTGTTAATTGTGTTACGGTGGATATCTGCCTTTCGTACACGTGTCTCTAACAAAAGGCTGAGACCCGCGTGCGCAACCCAAAGGCCGACGCACGCAGCGTATATTACGCAACGGAGCGTCTGGGTACGCCCACGTAACAAATCACACGATAGTGTTATTTTAAACAGGTGAAAAGGTGGCAACGCGATAAATAGCGCAAATCGATTTTAGTGTCCGAAATTTAAGCTAATAGATCCTTCTCCAATTTACGACTCATCTGGTCTAAAGGGAAGAAATTTCTGCGCAGAAATAGAAAGAAATAGAAACAAAAGTAAAGTGTACATGTGGTAAGTGAGTGTTTGCATATATAAGTTTCTACAATTTTTGGGATTGAACCACAGGAAATCATCGAGTTCTCGTGAGGTACATACGTGTAAGTGACATACATGGTGGCTAGGGAGGCATCCCTTGTTAAACATATAAAGAGCATTAGAGTGTAGCAGACCAGGAGGTCATACTGTAGCAGACCAGGAGGTCCGGAACAGACCAGGAGGTCTAGGTACAGCAGACAAAGAAGTCCGCTATAGAGACAAGTAGCCCAACACCAGGAAGGGTTGGTGCGGAACCCATATAGGCTATAAAGCTCAGGCTGAAGGAATTCGCAGCTGCTGAATGTCGATTCCACTGGTCGCTCCGCACATAAGATTAGTTGCTTATGTGCTGAATGATTGTACCGCACGTAATTGTGTGCATTAGTTAGTAATCTGACCCAGTACCATTTGCGTACGGAAGGGGTCATAAACGCTATTTGTACATTCTAACGTGATTTGTGTAATTTTTTATTTTTTTTAAGGGAAGTTCGCTGGTCACTCAGGAATTATCCAACAACCAACAGTTACTGGAAAGGGTTAATGCTCTTCGGATCACACTCGCATGTTCCAGTAAACAAAGGTTCATAGGGGCCCTGGGTCGAGTACGCCAGCGCTAAAACAGTGTGTAGGCATATTGGTCGGCGTGGGCGAGTGAGTGGGGTACTCGGTAAACTACCACCGTCAACCTATCTGGAACATCTTGGTTTTTGTAAGGGTTCGCTGAAGACCCTGATATAAAGGTCAGAGGTAGTGAAAGCAACACCTGCAAGTTATGGGGGCCAGTTGTTCAGGTAGGGGGCGATCAACCTCGGTTCGGGTTGATTTAGTAAACCGACCAATCGGGTCGGCAAGGTATGTAATGTGTGAAAAATACGGTTCACACACACAGGTTTTATGTGATGAATGGGAAAGAATGACTGTACATGACGGGGAGAAGTTCCCAAGAGTAGGCAGCTTTAGCCCAGATGTGTTACTAAATCTAAGGAGAAGGATAGGTCTTATTAAATCGGCAAAGAGACGGATCAAACATTATGATTGTTTAAAATTGTGGCAACAAGAAAGTGAAATGCAAAGAGAGTTAACTGACATATCTGACTCTCATCTTGGGAGGAGAGACATGGCAATGGAGAGGATTATGGTTGCGGAGAAAGGCACAATGTTGTACGATAAAAATGCACTTAGTAACTGTATTAAGAATGAAAGTGTAAAATGTAATAATGTTCATGAAAATGAAAGTGTAAAAATTACAAATGTTAACCCGTGCAAGTCGCACCCCATGTCAAACTTCCCTCAGGAATACGAGCAAGAAAGTGAGCCCAGCACGATGTCGGCACCTCTCCCAGCAGCCATCACACAAGACATCCAGGTGGACGCGACCAAATCGGTAAAGGCAATAATCAAACCCCCTAACGGAGGGTCAGGTGAGGTCGTGTCCACAGGTACGTACAATGTTTTATACCACACACAAACAAATGTACCCCATATTGTAGAACCAACGCAAGATGATGTAGTTGAACTTGATCCTGTCAGGGTGATCACAGTCCCCAATGGAAAGACTGACGATCAGGGAATCATTCCCGTCAAGGACAGTGCAATGCGCTGTCTCTGGTCCCGGACCGAATTGAGATCAATTATGTCTGAATTTCCTGATCCTAGGAAAAATCTAGTCGCATGTCAAAGGTTTATTAAAGAACTAGGAAACGCCACAGAACCCACCAACAAAGAGTGGCGGACAGTGCTGAGGGCATGTTTGCCCTCCAGTGTTGACCCTGCGAAATTTATTGCTGATTGTAAATTAGACACGGAGGTACCTTGTACGGAGGAACACAATCAGGAATGTATTAAGCAGATTAACCGACAGTTAGAAGTATATTTCCCTGCCGTTGTCAAGTGGAATGAAATTTTCTCCATAAGACAAAACGAAGGGGAAAGTATTTCTAATTATTTCAATCGAGCACTGCAAGTAATGGCTAGAAACACTGGGATCACAGACATCAAAACTAATGCACAGCATAGAGAAATAGCGGTTAAGGTATTAATGAATGGTTTAAAGGAGGTATTGAGAACTAGGATACAGACCACCAACCCAAACTGGAGAAATATCTCGGTGGCCGCATTAAGAGAGTCCGCTATTAATCATGATCAGAATATCACCAGATACAGGGAGTCACAAAGTGATAAGTTAATGGCCGCAAGTATACAGGCCCTAGCCACAAGACCACTTCAGCATAAGCCCCAAACCCCTGTGAGAAATTCAGATGTGGAAGTCTGTTACAATTGTCATAAAAAGGGACACTTTGCGAGAGATTGTAGATCAAGAGAAATACAAAAGTCATATCAACCCCCTAGACAACAACATAACCATGATATCCAAGGAAGCAGGGAAGTACAGGGAAAGCGGTTGATGGTGATGAGCATCCGAGCGTTTGAGGAGGCATCAAATCAACCAAAACCTCCGGTCACTGACACTTGGAGGAAGCCCCGGGTTTGTTACCTTTGTAAAAGAGAAGGGCATTATGCCAGCAACTGTAACAGCACACATAAAGTCAGACCCCCTAGACAAAAAAATGAGCAAAATTATGACACACCAAATTATAATCAGGGATCATATAGGAAGAATTTTGGGCCACACCCATAATATATAGTCAGGAAAGGTGATCATTAGGACTGATGGTAAGCCTGAGGTAACGGTTACTAAATTGGGAGGTCATTCCCTGAAGACACAGGAATGACCGGGTGAAACGTTGTAAATGTATCTGTAAAATGTTTTTTTCTCTCCCCATCTCTGACGATTATCGGCAGGACTCAAACATTACATAGCTACTTGGTCTTTGCAGAAGTCTACCAAACCCCAGCATGACCTACCCGCATCAATGTATCCTGGCCAGATACAGAGGGTGGAGTATGGAGGTGCTGGTGGGAGGGACTGCGCAAGGATACCATTGGACATGTAGATATGACAGCCTGATGAACAATGTTTTACAAAGTGTTTTGAAAAAATGTTTTTTTTCCTGTTGTTGTTTATTGTTGGTTTATGTAATATATATATATATGAATTGTTCTCTCTCTCTTTTGTTTTTTTTTTGTTTTCTCTCTTCTCACTCATGTTTTCATATTTTAAAGATGGTATGTCACACATCAGTTAGACAAATGGTAATGCAAGATTTTTACTCCTTACAGAAAGATCGCTGGTTTGGAAGAAATATTGCATCACCGGAATGTTCGTTTGGAAGACTGAGAGACAGCACCTTTGAGATGACAGCAGAACAAGAAGAACAACAAGACTAGAGAACTAATTATCGTAACAAGTTTCTCTCCCCCTCAAACTGTTTTTCTGTACCCTCATTACAAATTTCTCCTTTCTCCTCCTGTAAGATGGACTCGCCTCGAGAGACTGTGAGCCGTGTTATCATGTTGACCCTGATGTTGACCAGAGCAGTCTGTTTCGGTGAGAGTACCAGTGAGGTCGAGAAAGGATCCAGAATGGATTTCTGATGACTGAGACGGAGGTGTAAAGTTCCAATAGCAACACAATCACCAAGCAAAGGCGAGTACCGGAAACGATCTAGCAGCCATGTTATTTGTAAACATTGTGAAGGATTGTTAGCTGAAGAAAACTGTATCTGTTGGCTCTGTGACAATGTAGTTGAGGATGGGTGCATCAAGAAATGCCAATCCAGTTTTAATATCCACATGGACCGGCATCCATTGAGTGACTATCACTCCTTAGTGGGTAATGTGTTAAATCAGACAGATTGTTGGGTATGCTCTCAAGTACCTCAAGGTCATAGCAAATCAGGACTAGCACCATTCCCTTTAACGGTAGGGGAGGTACTTGTGCTAAAGGGTGGGAGGCCGGTGGACAGGAGGTTTAATATCTCCAGTCCTCCTAGTTTGAAGCTCCACCAATATCATGTGGATAGATCCCTAATATGTTTTAACATTTCCAATCCCCGAAAGCCGGGAAATTGGGAAGTGTCATGGAGTAACCAAACCATGACCTTTTCATATAGAGCAGATAGAATGCCTACAGATACAGAGCTTATACGCCACATAGCCGGTAGGAAAAAAAATCTTTCCGATATAGGTATACCCTAGGAAATAGGATCATGAGAGTTGGAGAGGTATCACCAGGATACTGTGCACATATCATACAAACAGATACGTGTACTAGACAGATGGGAGAATTAGGGTTAGGAGATTTCACATGGAAGATGTGTAATATGGTTATGTCCTACTCCGTCCCATATGTTCTCTCCGATGATGCATATTTCATATGTGGGAGGAAGGCGTATAAGTGGCTTGCCCCAAACTCTGAAGGATTGTGTTATATTGGAAAAGTACTGCCTGAGGTAATGACTGTATCACATACCAAAATGAAAGATATACACCGTGGTGCCCAAGCTCCTTATACTCACACTCATTACGAGCACGTCGTTAAAAGGCAACTGACAGAAAGGACAGAGCACCCGGCCTCTGATCTGATCCATGAATCCACCGGGATTCAGGTTCTACTTGCGTTAGATTTCACTTGCACCGCTAGAGGAGTGCTGAACTATAGATATATATCAGCGCTTGCAAATTTATTAGACAATATCACAGAAATGTATGACGACACTTTTAGATATACCGGAAGAGAGCTCCAAGCTTATAAAACAGAACTGGTTCAGCATAGGATGGTTCTTAATTATCTCACGGCAGTGACAGGTGGATATTGCGTCACACTGGCAACGCAGTACGGCGTGAAATGCTGCACTTATATTACGAATAGCACCGAGGACCCGGTCGAGGTCATAGACCAAAAGATGGACGATATTCTCCAATTAAAGTGGGAATTTCGCAGGAGACACAATCTCACCCTTGCTGCTGTGGGTAATGAGCTGACTGGTTGGGTGTCATGGTTGAACCCGCGAAATTGGTTCTCTGGTTTAGGAGAATGGGCTCAAGGAGTCATAATGGATGTAGGGAAGTTTCTTCTATGTATCTTAGGTGTTGTCATATCGATTGGCTTGATATTTAGATGCGGTCAGGCTTTAACGAAGTGCAAACGGAGTACCAGGGTAATGAGTCTAAGGAGTGAGGAAATTGTAATTCCAATGGATTTGATTTATGACCCAACGATAGAGACAATGATGTGATGAAAATGTGATTTTACGGTCCGTTTCTTTCACCTGTTTCTCCTTTTCTCCAAGATAAAAAGACCCGCTTGGAAGAGGAATTTGATGACCTTATATACAGACAACAGATGGATTAAAGAAGAAGTTTGACAACCTGGTACACCAACAACAGATGGACTATGCCATAGACCCCCAGTTTCCCTAGAAATTTTAAATTTACGCTAGCCCAACTTTTTTTGTAAGTCTATGGACATTGACAAGGCTTTTTGCATACCGTTAATAGCAAAAGCCCAAAGGAGACTTCAGACAAGACTTCAGACAAGACTTCAGACAAGACCTCAATCGGCAAATGTATATTAAACTCACATAGTTTATCAATGCATTTACCATAAGTGTTCTTTATCTTCATCTCTACAACCTTCAGGTAACAACACACATAGTCGATAGGGAATACAGGCACAGATATCAGCATTCACATATTCCCCCATTCATGTATCATCAACTAAAATGTGCTCCCCCATTTTATTGCAACCAAAAGCCGAAAAGAGCTCGGTAAAGTTTGACAGCCCATCCACAGACCCGTACCACGGGATAAGAAGGAATTCAAATGTATACTTCGCAATACCTCGAAGCTTGATTTAAGACACGTACGGCACGATGATACATGACCCCCCAAACATGGATTCATACACACATGCTTCTGCTATCTCACTAGGTCATACCCTTTTCTCACCTTCTCCTCTCCTCCCCTACCCAACCATAGAAATATTTACACATGACATATATTTTTCTCTTTTTGAAATGTTTTAGGAAGTGGCAGTTATTGGTGACTGCCAAAGGGTGGACTGTCAAAGTCAGAAAAATATCATGATGCACACTACCATATTTGCACCTCATGCGTGTCCCCGCTGCGCGTACCCACGCTCTCCCGTGCGTACGCATACCCGCTGGTGCGTGCACCCGCAGGCGCACGGTATGCGCATTTACGGTAGAGTTTGTGTGCGTCTAGCGGGCGACTCGATCGTTACATATTTTAACCATATAATGTATTTTGTAGATTATGGTCCCTTTGATAGAATCTGAAAGTTTAGTTAATGTAGCATGTTCATGAACAAAGAGATCCCTCTTTGTTTGATACGAAGGGTCAGACAAGGGTTATACAGTGGAGTTTAGTATCCATCGGAAGAGTATTTAATTAGCAATATTCCGGTGTTGGTTTGAAGCGGATTAATCGCTCGTGCGAATAGTTATGGACATAAGCAGTTTATGGACTTTTACTATTATTTGCACTTTATTATCCATGCGGCGGGAAACCTAGTTTCCCACCCACCTGAGCAGTTGGAAATAGTCACAGCCCACCTGTATGAATCAACCTATGACCTTTTGTTATAATGCGAAGACGAATTCCTGTGTCCAATGAACAATGAGATTGTAGGGACCATTGTATTGTATTGTGTGTGGTGTATATATAGACGAGCCGATCTGATCCAGCTCCACTCTACTCTCTTCAACGGTTCTCATCACTGATAATCGGGAGCTGGATATTCAGAAAGGCGCATGCGATTGTTCCCCTTGTGCGTAAGTTTCTCCACAATCATATTGTCTTTATTGTTATTGTGAGCCATATCTCTCTCTCTCTTCTCCCCTTTTCTCTCTTTTTTCCTCTTAAAGTGTTATTGTGCTGTTATTGTATTTCATGTATAGTTATCTGGTTAGTTAGTCTATGTTATATTGGTAGTGTATGACTTGTATTGTATTATTCTTTTGCAAATAGAACGTTCATATAAGGTGTTAGAACCTAAGATCGGTATCTGTGTATTTCTTATATTTCTAAGTATTCTCTGAGCGTCGGAGACGCTCGTACAGCTTTTAAGTAAATAAGGTTACACTGTGTTACATTTACACCCTATCACTACACCAAGGTTTATTGCATAGATACATTGTTTATGGTATAGTTATAAAGGTTTAACATTGTGAGCATCAGCGCCGCTTGTGATCTCCTCGTGGTCCCAAGCGTCCGCTACGCTAATAGCGTATCATTACGTTAGTCGGCAGCCAATAGCGTGCCCGCCTGTGATCTCTTGGCCGTGAGCGAACGTGACGCTTGAGCGTCTCGACTACGGCTAAGCGATTGTTACGCAACGTGCGTACCCTTACGGTATTCCATACGCCAATAGCGTACTGTGTTCTTTGGCCTCTTAAAGGGTTTTAAGTAAGATAAATATTTAGCTTTATCACGGCCCTAGCCAATTCGATGCCCTAGGCAAAATTTTGGCTGGTGCCCCCTAGCATGCCGCTAGTTCTGCATCTGACCCAGCAACACTCAGGCAGTGGGGCCCACCGGAGATTTATCCTGTGGGCCAGTTCAACACTGCATAATGCCACACAGTAATGCCCACAATACACATAATTCCACACAGTAATGCACCTTACAAATATGCCCCATCAGTAATGCCCATAGTACACATAATTCCACACAGTAATGCACCTTACACATATGCCCCACATTAGTAATGCCCATAATACACATAATGCCACACAGTAATGCACCTTACACATATGCCCCACATTAGTAATGCCCATAATACACATAATTCAACACAGTAATGCACATTACATATATGCCCCACAATAGTAATACACATAATTCCACACAATAATGCACCTTACACACATGCCCCACATTAGTAATGCCCATAATACACATAATTCCACACAGTAATGCACTTTACACATATGCCCCACATTAGTAATGCTAGTAGCTTTTTTTATAAAATGTACTTTTGCTTGCTGGCAATCAGTGTGTGCTCATGCAGCTCCCTGGATCCGTGACTGTGTTTTGTGAGATGGGGGTGGCAGGATGGGTGGGTACAAGTCCAGATACTGCCATACTTGCTGGTTATACAAAAAGACCAGTAACAAACATGTAGCAACTGTCCATTCTCTTCACTGTTCAGTGTGTTTGCTGGTGTCTGTTACTCCCGGAAACTACATGCCCTTTATTTTAAACTGCGGGAGCGATATGCTCTGCTCTCCAGTCTGACGCATCCAAAAGTCACGCTGCACTGACATTTCATATAGAAATAGCGCAATAGCATTTCATATAGAAATAGCGCAACTTACAGACCATGTTACAGTACTGGATGGCAATTTTACTGACTGAGAAATAAAGTGTAGGGAGAACACTGCCCATGTTATGTCCCTGCAGACACCTGGGGTTTGCAAAGGTATAAGGGACACACCTTATACCCCCTCCCCCATGTGCACAAGCAGTATAGGTGATGACAGATTTATGTGGAGCAGTCTTCCAAAATACACATGTGGTAATATAAGGAGCCATCCAGTAATAACCTTATATAGTCAGTGAAAATGTCACAGGTCCAGGAATTGCAGTTACCGGGCTTCTGCTGTCTGAGGTCTCACAAGTCAGTGGCATTCAAGCATGTCAGAGGGAGTTTAAGGGATTGTCTTCATTCTAATTGACAATTGTAAACAGCAGTGTATATAATTACTGATTGAATACATTTGGAAAATAACAGATACATTTGGAAAATAACAGATAGTTTGCAGACTGTCCCTCCCAGCATGAGATACTACAGGGACATGCTTGGATGCCCCTAGACATGCATGGATGCCCTAGGCCAGGCTTTTTCAACCAGTGTGCCGTGGCACACTAGTGTGCCGTGGCACACTAGTGTGCTGCAACCAGTTGCAAGGCGTGCTGCAGAGCCAGAGCAGCTTCCTGCACCTTCAGAGTGAACTGTTGGCCCGGGCTCTTCTAAGAGGATCAGTCGTGCTCCGGCCATGACGTATGCCTTGAAGACGCGGCGGTGTGATATCATAGGTCACGGCCGCCGCATCTCACCATCCAGCCAGCCCACCCGCCTGCATACACATCTTCCAGTTCCTGCCTGCATACACAGCTTTCCTTGCCCACCCACATCCACACCTGCCTGACCGCCCGCTGCTCAGTATTCGCAACACTCCACTATGAACAACCCCCGCCACTGAGGGACAGGGAGGAGGACAGCTGACCAGTAGGGGCTAATATTTGTTGTTTTTTTTCCTCCTGTGGGGAACAATAGGATTTATGTGGGGAGAACAAGGATTTATGGGGGGAACAATGTGAATAATTCATGTGGGGAGCAATGTGATTGTTTTTTCTGTGTAGGCCAATGTATGTGTGGATTTTTTTTTTACTATCAGGGCCAATGTGTGTCTTTTGTTTTTTTCTGCGGGGAACTGATGGTGTGCCTTGGCAATTTTAAGATATTGTTCGGTGTGCCGCGAGTAAAAAAAAGGTTGAAAATCACTGCCCTAGGCAAATGCTTAGCCTGCCTATAGCTAAGGCCGGCTCTGGTTCAAGTGGTGATAGAGTTTATCAAAGTATGTATGTATATAAGGAAAGGGTATAGGGAAGAAGAGGAAAATGGGTCAGTGTAGTGTAGCTAGAGGTACATGTTATTAATACAGATGAATAACAGAGTGGTTATACTGCAAACTGTAATGACAGACATAGCTAGCAAGCTGTCCAGTAATTAAGCAGTTATCTTATGCAATCTTTCCAGAATAGCATCCAGGCAGTGCACAAGCAGGTGCGTGAGCTGGAGAGTAACAGAACTTGCAGAAGCGTGCTGAAAGTTGTCTTCTTGTAATGGGGGGTACACATGGGGCAACTTGTGCCTGTGTGCTGAGCGATATACTGTAGTTAGCACAGATCGCTCAGCACACATAGCTATAGACCGCTATCTACACAATGATGTGTGCTGAGCGATCTGTGCTAACCAGTGTTTTTATTATGCATGCTAGGCGATCTGACTAGATTTATACTGCATGCTTGAATGATCTGAGCCGGCGATAGCGTCGCGCGAGGCCCCACATCGCTATCACTATGGGGCATACACACGGAGCGATTTGTGCTTTATTTCTAAGCAATCTAGTCAGATCACTTAGAAAATAGGTAAAAATCACCCTGTGTGTACCCCCCATAACAGTGATTCCAGTTCTCTATTTACCACCTGTATAACTCTGAATTATGGTATTTAAAATCTTAATATACTTGTAGCAAACACACTGACTTGTATAGAATGCACAATCATCAATATGGGAAACAGCCCATGTGTGATCACTGCATAAGCAGCATAACATGTACAAATCCTCTGAGATTATAGCACTACGCTTCTTCAGAAAGAGCTACAATCACCGTTTAGTTTAGTTTAGTTTATGTTTAGTCCGATGATAATCCTGTACACAGTACCTATAAACGTTCAAAGTGAGTGTGCATGGAATGTCCCCATGTTAAATCCTAAGGCAGGCTTGTCCAAACTGCGGCCCTCCAGCTGTTGTGAAACTACATATCCCAGCACTCCGGAAATACCAGCTTACAGCCTCCGTTTGGAAAGCGCGGAGGTACCGGAGGTGGTGTGGATCGGCGGGGACGGCTCATCGGGACTCCCCGCACGGCACGGCATCAATTGCATCCGCTGAGGCTCTGGTGTGTGTCTCTGTTCAGACAACGGGACGGCACCAGGGAGCAGGGACCGAAGAAACTCCTGCCCAGCAGTAATTGTGCATTTAAAAATAAGATTTTACTCACCGGTAAATCTATTTCTCGTAGTCCGTAGTGGATGCTGGGAACTCCGTAAGGACCATGGGGAATAGCGGCTCCGCAGGAGACTGGGCACAACTAAAGAAAGCTTTAGGTCACCTGGTGTGCACTGGCTCCTCCCACTATGACCCTCCTCCAAGCCTCAGTTAGGACACTGTGCCCGGACGAGCTGACATAATAAGGAAGGATTTTGAATCCCGGGTAAGACTCATACCAGCCACACCAATCACACCGTATAACTCGTGATACTATACCCAGTTAACAGTATGAATATAACTGAGCCTCTCAACAGATGGCTCAACAATAACCCTTTAGTTAGGCAATAACTATATACAAGTATTGCAGACAATCCGCACTTGGGATGGGCGCCCAGCATCCACTACGGACTACGAGAAATAGATTTACCGGTGAGTAAAATCTTATTTTCTCTGACGTCCTAGTGGATGCTGGGAACTCCGTAAGGACCATGGGGATTATACCAAAGCTCCCAAACGGGCGGGAGAGTGCGGATGACTCTGCAGCACCGAATGAGAGAACTCCAGGTCCTCCTCAGCCAGGGTATCAATTTTATAGAATTTAGCAAACGTGTTTGCCCCTGACCAAGTTGCAGCTCGGCAAAGTTGAAAAGCCGAGACCCCTCGGGCAGCTGCCCAAGATGAGCCCCCTTCCTTGTGGAATGGGCTTTTACAGATTTTGGCTGCGGTAGTCCAGCCGCAGAATGCGCCAGCTGAATTGTGCTACAAATCCAGCGAGCAATAGGCTGCTTAGAAGCAGGAGCACCCAGTTTGCTGGGTGCATACAGGATAAACAGCGAGTCAGTTCTCCTGACTCTAGTCGTCCTGGAAACATAATTTTTCAAGGCCCTGACTACGTCCAGTAACTTGGAATCCTCCAAGTCCCTAGTAGCCGCAGGCCCTACAATAGGTTGGTTCAAGTGAAAAGCTGATACCACCTTAGGGAGAAACTGGGGACGAGTCCTCAATTCTGCCCTATCCATATGGAAAATCAGATAAGGACTTTTATATGACAAAGCCGCCAATTCTGATACACGCCTGGCCGAAGCCAAGGCCAATAACATGACCACTTTCCGCGTGAGATATTTTTGATCCACGGTTTTTAGTGGCTCACACCAATGTGATTTTAAGAAACTCAATACCACGTTGAGAACCCAAAGTGCCACTGGAGGCACAACCGGGGGCTGAATATGCAGCACTCCTTTTACAATGTCTGAACTTCAGGTACTGAAGCTAGTTCTTTCTGGAAGAAAATCGACAGAGCCGAGATCTGTACCTTAATGGAGCCTAATTTTAGGCCCATAGACACTCCTGCTTGTAGGAAATGCAGAAATCGACCTAGTTGAAATTCCTCTGTTGGGGCCTTTTTTGGCCTCACACCAAGCAACATATTTTCGCCATATGCGGTGATAATGTTTTGCAGTTACATCTTTCCTGGCTTGAATCAGCGTAGGAATGATTTCCTCCGGAATGCCCTTTTCCTTTAGGATCCGGCGTTCAACCGCCATGCCGTCAAAACTTAGCCGCGGTAAGTCTTGGAACAGACAGGGCCCCTGCTGCCGCAGGTCCTGTCTGAGCGGCAGAGGCCATGGGTCCTCTGATATAATTTCTTGAAGTTCTGGGTACCAAGCTCTTCTTGGCCAATCCGGAACCACGAGTATCGTTCTTACTCCTCGCCTTCCTATTATTCTCAGTACCTTTCGTATGAGAGGCAGAGGGGGGAACACATAAACCGACTGGTACACCCACGGTGTTACCAGAGCGTCCACAGCTATCGCCTGAGGGTCCCTTGACCTGGCGCAATATCTTTTATAGCTTTTTGTTGAGGCGGGACGCCATCATGTCCACCTGTGGCCTTTCCCAATGGTGTACAATCCTTTGGAAGACTTCTGGATGAAATCCCCACTCTCCCGGGTGGAGGTCGTGTCTGCTGAGAAGATCTTCTTCCCAGTCGTCCACTCCGGGAATGAACACTGCTGACAGTGTTAACACATGATTTTCCGCCCATCGGAGAATCCTTGTGGCTTCTGCCATCGCCATCCTGCTTCTTGTGCCGCCCCGTTGGTTTACATGGGCGACTGCCGTGATGTTGTCTGATTGGATCAGTACCGGCTGGTTTTGAAGCAGAGGCCTTGCCTGACTCAGGGCATTGTAAATGGCCCTCAGTTCCAGAATTTGTATGTGTAGGGAAGTCACCTGACTTGACCAAAGTCCCTGGAAGTTTCTTCCCTGTGTGACTGCCCCCCAGCCTCAAAGGCTGGCATCCATGGTCACTAGGACCTAGTCCTGTATGCCGAACCTGCGGCCCTCTTGAAGATGGGCACTCTGCAGCCACCACAGTAGAGATACCCTGGTCCTTGAAGACAGGGTTATCAGCCGATGCATCTGAAGATGTGATCCGGACCACTTGTCCAACAGGTCCTACTGAAAAGTTTCTGCATGGAACCTACCGAATGGGATTGCTTCGTAGGAAGCTACCATTTTTCCCAGGACACGCGTGCAATGATGCACCGATACCTGTTTTGGCTTCAGGAGGTCTCTGACTAGAGATGACAGCTCCTTGGCTTTCTCCTCCGGGAGAAACATTTATTTCTGTTCTGTGTCCAGAACCATCCCCAGGAACAGTAGACGTGTCGTAGGAACCAGCTGTGACTTTGGACTGTTTAGAATCCAACCGTGCTGTTGTAGCACTTTCCAAAATAGTGCTACCCCGACTAGCAACTGCTCCTTGGACCTTGCCCTTATAAGGAGATTGTCCAAGTACGGGATAATTAAAACTCCCTTTTTTCGAAGGAGTATCATCATTACGGCCATTACCTTGGTAAACACCCTCGGTGCCATGTACAGTCCAAACGGCAGTGTCTGGACTTGGTAATGGTAATCCTGTACCACAAATCTGAGGTACTCCTGGCGAGGATGGTAAATGGGGACATGCAGGTAATCATCCTTGATGTCCCGGGATCCCATGTAATCGCCCTCGTCCAGGCTTGCAATAACCGCCCTGAGCGATTCCATCTTGAACTTGAATTTTTTTATGTATGTGTTCAAGGATTTTAAATATAAAATGGGTCACACCGAACCATGCGGTTTCGGTACCCCAAACCGTGTGGAATAGTAACCCCGTCCTTGTTGAAGTAGGGGCACCTTGAGTATTACCTGCTGGGAATACAGCTTATTAATTGCCTCTAGCGCAGCCTCCCTGTCTGAGGGAGTTGTCGGCAAGGCATATTTGAGGAAACGGCGGGGGGAAGACATCTCGAATTCCAGCTTGTACCCCTGAAATACTACTTGAATGAAACAGGGATCCACCTGTGAGCGAGCCCACTGATCGCTGAAATTTTTGAGACGGCCCCACACCGTACCTGGCTACACCTGTGAAGCCCCCGCGTCATGCTGTGGACTCAGAGGAAGCGAGAGAAGAATTTTGATTCTGGGAACAGGCTGACTGGTGCAGCTTTTTCCCTCTTCCCATGTCTCTATACAGAAAGGAAGCGCCTTTGACCCGCTTGCTTTTCTGAAGCCGAAAGGACTGTACCTGATAATACAGTGCTTTCTTAGTCTGTGAGGAAACCTGAGGTAAAAATATTTCTTCCCAGCTGTTGCTGTGGATACGAGGTCCCAGAGACCATCCCCAAATAATTCCTCACCCTTATAAGGCATAATCTCTATGCGCCTTTTAAAGTCAGCATCACCTGTCCAGTGACAGGTCTCTAATACCCTCCTGACAGAATGGACATTACATTCATTTTGGATGCCAGCCGGCAAAATATCCCTCTGTGCATCCCTCATATATAAGACGACGTCTTTAATATGTTCTTATGTTTGACAGGGTCACCGACCACGCTGCAGCAGCACGATCTGCAGGTCTCAGTCTAGTACCTGAGTGTGTAAATACAGACTTCAGGATAGCCTCCTGCTTTTTATCAACAGGTACCTTCAAAGTGTCCGTACCTAAAACGGCAGTGCCACCTTTTTTGACAACCGTGTGAGCGCCTTATCCACCCTAGGGGATATCTCCCAGCGTAACTTATCCTCTGGCGGGAAAGGGTACGCCATCAGTAACTTTTTAGAAATGACCAGTTTCTTATCGGGGGGAACCCACGCTTTTCACACACTTCATTCATTAATATGATGGGGGAACAAAACACTGCCTGCTTTTTCTCCCCAAACATAAAACCCCTTTTATGTGGTACTTGGGTTAATGTCAGAAATGTGTAACACATTTTTCATTGCCGAGATCATGCAATGGACGTTCCTAGTGGATTGTATATATGTCTCAACCTTGTCGACACTGGAGTCAGACTCCGTGTCGACATCTGTGTCTGCCATCTGAGTGAGCGGGCGTTTTTGAGCCCCTGATGGCCTTTGAGACGCCTGGGCAGGCGCGGACTGAGAAGCCGGCTGTCCCACAGCTGTTACGTCATCCACCCTTTTATGTAAGGAGTTGACACTGTCGGTTAATACCTTTCACCTAACCATCCACTCTGGTGTCGGCCCCACAGGGGGCGACATCACATTTATCGGCATCTGCTCCGTCACCATATAAGCCTCCTCATTAAACATGTCGACACAGCCGTACCGACACAGCGCACACACACAGGGAATGCTCTGACTGAGGACAGGACCCCACAAAGCCCTTTGGGGAGACAGAGAGAGAGTATGCCAGCACACACCAGAGCGCTATATAATGTGGGGATTAACACTATAACTGAGTGAAATTTCCCCAATAGCTGCTTGTATATATAATATTGCGCCTAAATGTAGTGCCCCCCCCTCTCTTTTTAACCCTTTGAGCCTGAAAACTACAGGGGAGAGCCTGGGGAGCTTTCTTCCAGTTGCACTGTGAAGAGAAAATGGCGCCAGTGTGCTGAGGGAGATAGCTCCGCCCCTTTTTCGCTGACTTTTCTCCCGCTTTTTTCTGGTTTCTGGCAGGGGTATTTACCACGTATATAGCCTCTGGGGCTATATATTGTGGTATTTTTGCCAGCCAAGGTGTTTTTATTGCTGCTCAGGGCGCCCCCCCCAAGCGCCCTGCACGCTCAGTGACCGGAGTGTGAAGTGTGTATGAGGAGCAATGGCGCACAGCTGCAGTGCTGTGCGCTACCTTGGTGAAGACTGATGTCTTCTGCCGCCGATTTTCCGGACCTCTTCTTGCTTCTGGCTCTGTAAGGGGGACGGCGGCGCGGCTCCGGGACCGAACACCAAGGACTGGGCCTGCGGTCGATCCCTCTGGAGCTAATGGTGTCCAGTAGCCTAAGAAGCCCAATCCGGCTGCAAGCAGGCGAGTTCGCTTCTTCTCCCCTTAGTCCCTCGCTGCAGTGAGCCTGTTGCCAGCAGGTCTCACTGAAAATAAAAAACCTAATTCTATACTTTCTTTCTAGAAGCTCAGGAGAGCCCCTAGTGTGCATCCAACCTCGGCCGGGCACAAAATCTAACTGAGGCTTGGAGGAGGGTCATAGTGGGAGAAGCTTTCTTTAGTTGTGCCCAGTCTCCTGCGGAGCCGCTATTCCCCATGGTCCTTACGGAGTTCCCAGCATCCACTAGGACGTCAGAGAAAATTATTTTTCCTGCACCAGCCGTTCATTGCCATGAATCTGTGACATATGCAATCCTTTAAAAGCATACAGCCGTGAGTGATTATTGCTTAGATTAAGCATCTAACAGTTTTATATTTTTGTGCACATATTGAACCCAGTACGCTTTATGACCTTCCAGGTGTTATTAATAATTAATCGTATGCAAATAAGATTATTCACTATTGATGTTTTTATTATAATTTGAATACGGAGCTACAATACAGTGCATATTTATATTATTGTGATATTTTAATATTGTTTTTTACCCCCGGGAGGTTGTTGTAATTCTTATATACATCTTATACAAATAAATGTTTTCAACTTTCTGATCGTCAAGCGCCACTTGTGATTTGTTTGACATATCCCAGCATGCCTTGACACAGTTTTGCTGTCAGAGAATGCTAAAGCTGTGTCAGGGCATAATGGAATGTGTAGTTTCTCAACAGCTGGAGGGCCGCAATTTGGACACGCCTGTCCTAAGGGGTCTATTTACTAAGCTTTGGATGGAAATAAAGTCGCTGGAGATAAAGTACCAGCCAATCGGTTCCTGGCATTTTTCAAACTCAGCCTGTGACATGGCAGTTAGGAGGTGATTGGCTAGTATTTTATCTCCGTGCACTTTATCTCCATCCAAGGCTTAGTAAATAGACAAATTGTTGTTTGTGTGTAATAATTGGTTACCCACTCTGCAATACATAACTGTGTTCTTTGGTATGAATTATCCTGTAGAATTAATTAATAGAAGTTGTTGATTATTGTGTCTATTTATTAAGCAGTAAAAAGCCTCTTTCCAGATTAACTGTATCATACAATTTATCAAACGGTAGTGCCAGATTTCCATAGAAATAGCCTGAGGAAGCAGGCATGATGTATTAGAGTTCATTCTAGTGCCTTGCACCTGTCACAACCTGCACAGCTCCTCATTTCTGCACGGGGTGTCGCTGTCTGCTCTGGTGCTTCTATCACACTCTGTCCTCTATCTCATCACTGAGAGACAGACTAGGTGTGGTAGAAGCACCAGATCAGACAGCGACACCCCATACAGCAAAGAGGAGCAGCACGGGTTGTGACAGGTACTAGAATGAACATTAATGTTTGCAAAATGCATAGCACTAGCAGGACCAAATCTAGGTAATAAACCTTACATAGTATCTTGAGTTTTCTCATGTAAATGTACCTCTTTAGCGGTCTATCCTCAGAATGTCGGGACTCTCATACATGTGCTTGTCTGAATCTGCTCTGACCATCTTGTCATCTGGTAGGCATTCCTATACACCGGGAAAGTGTCTGTTTTTTTTAAAGCCTGTTTTTTTTAAAGCTGTTTGGAAAGAATTGTAATACATTTCTGAAGCAGCAGTATGCTATGTATGTTTTATATTTTTTTTTTTGCTGCATAAACATCTGAATGCGGATTCAGTATGATATCCCGATTGACAGGATGCCGGTGGTCAGAATCCCAACAGCCCCTCCAAAAGTACACTAACCCTCTCCTGCCCCCTACCCTAAACCTCCCTTGTGGGTGTCTAAACCCCACCAGTGGTGCCTAACCCTCCCCAGTGGCACCTAACCCTCCCTTCACCACTGCCTAAACCTAACCCTTCCCACTTGGTGCCTAACCCTAATCTCCCCTTCCAAGTGCCTAGCCCTAACCTCCCGGGTACCTAACCATAACCTTTCCATCCCTGCACCTTAACCACAATCCCCCCTTCTAATGCCTAAACCTAACCCCCCCTCCCCCGGCGCACGGCAGGATGCAATCAGGTCCCGCTGGAAGAACGTTCGGGATTCTGGGCATTTGTATTTGGATGCTGGGTTCACGAGGTCCAACGGGATTTTGACACTGGTCTTATGCAGTCGTTCGGGATTCCGGCATTAATAGTTAGACCGCTGGGATCCCGTCCGGTGGCATTTTAACTTCATCCCCTGGAAGCTCAGCCCTGAAGGTAGAATAAAGATGTATGCCATATGGAATGTGTGCTGTGCTGATTAATCCTCCTTGTTAAGGAAATATTAAAGGAAACCTTATTACCAGAGGGGTGTGAAAAGGTGTGTGTTTGAAGTCTTATTGGAATTTGGGCCTTATTCAGCGTCAATCGCACCTGCAATGTGATCGCATTCTCCCATTTTTTGGGCCAGTTGCACCTGTAGTGCCCATCCTGCGCGTGTGCGTGCCTGGAGATGCGATCGCATTGCAGTGATGCGAACGCCTTTGCCTGTTTGACATGGAGATGTGGCATTGCAGGGGTGTGGCGGCAAAAACAAGGGTGGGTCCGGGACATTTTTGAAACTACCTTGTTATGTCACACACGGCCGCTGTGAAAGGTAAGATGGTGGTGGTCGTCTGCTTTTGCGGCTATGCTGCGCAGGCAGGGGGCTACCTTTATTTTGTGGTGTCTTTGATCTCATAGCTGGCAGCCATTAGCATGCTGAGTGGCATAGCCCTGTGCTGGGCAGCCTCCAGCATGCGATCGTCAGCAGTTGCAGTTTTGCTAAATTGAAGCTGAATAAGGTCCATTGTCATCTCCTGTTCACACCTTCTCAGCAGTGGAGTGCCTCACTTGTGGACATATTTTTGTGCTGTTTGAAACATTTGACACTATGAGATACTTCTTGGTTTTTGGAGGAACATAAGAACAAATAGAGAGCGAAGTCATCAAAGAATACATTCAAGGAAAACTTACGATTTAGACGTTGATATCTACTTTTATTCTAGGCACCTTTTTGTTTGTGAGCGCAATTAATGACCATTCTATATTTGTAAAATCTGCCAGTATTATATATAATCAGGTAATTATACATTATTATTTATTATTATTATGTATTATTATGAAAGCTCAGGAACAGATTTTCATTGTTGCCATTTAGGTCATCTCCTCCCCCAATGCAGTCTCTCTCTAATGGGCTGCAAATGTATCCCATATGTATAAACATTAGACATTACAGCCCTTCCCAGGGCCTTGTCTAAATGTTTGTAATACCCCTTTTGCACTGCACGAATAACCCTGGTTATTGTCGGGTTTACATGGATTGCGGCATGGTGTAAAAGGGTCACTAAAAAATAACCCTTGTAGAGTTACCTGGGAATCCAACCCTGGTGGCATGCTAAAAGCCTATGGAGAGCCAGAGCACCAGTGCTTGGTGATGATGTCATCTCCAAGCGTCGGCAGAAGGAAGACCCTCTACTAAGTCGGGTCCAGCCTGCAGTGTGAATGGTGTTTCAAGCCGCTGTGACATGGATTGAAACTGTGCTCAACTACCCAGGTCGGACTTGAGTTTTTGGTGGAAAAGGAGCATGATATACAGATGTGCTGTATAAATAATACATTATTAATAATATAAAAAAGAAAAAAACATTTATATGGAAATTAAACTGGAGTCCCTGTTCTGCTGTCCTACACCAAAGGTGTACCCCCTCCCCCTCCCAGCGTTATGTGGCCTTTGAGTACTGTGCATGTTTGGCTAGTGTATAATGTATATTGTTATCTAATAATAAATATACATAATCCCTGCCAACTCTGTTTGGTAATTATTACTACAGCTATTAGGCTTAAGCACATTTAAATATTGTACAAGAGGAAAGTCTGTCTAAAGGTGCCCATACACTAAACGACCTATGATGATTTCTCGTTAACGATTTCCCTTGAACTCCCCCGGCAGCTCCTCGGCAGTCCTGGGTAAATGATACAGTACAATACACATGATATATCTTAAGATCTGGGAGTGGCTACATCCAGGAGCATGCAGTCGTTGACAATAGCTTCAGATCTTCCCTGCAGAAGGCAAGATCAGAAGCTCCGACCAACAACCAGCGGAGCCACGCATCGTTATCGTTCACAGACACCGAACGATCTGCACTGTTATAAACAATGTGTAGTTCAGACCCGTCAGAAATGGCCAAATCGCTCATAATATCGTCTAGTGTATGGGCACCTTAAAGAGGCAAGGAGAACTAAATATCTGGGCTATTAGGAAGGGCCCAGGCCATGGTCAGCTGTCAATGGAGACATGTGCAGCACACGGCACCGCCCTTTCTATTTATTCACAGTTTTGGGGGGAGGGGATAGGCCACGCTTCCCTTTATTTTCCCTCGTCCCCCCAGTACCCTGGCCAGTGGATGCTTTTGTCAGTCCTACCAGTGAACACATTGGGTACAGTTTACAGTACTATATGTCTGTCATGTTAATATGGAAAATATAGGCTACCTTTACTTATTCAAGGAGGACCCCATTGGTAAAAACAGAGGTTGAACTAGAGATATTATGTAGTTGTAGCAAGTTAGCAGCGCAGGCAAAGCTCTTATGATTTGCCAGGTATATTTAATATAATAACTGATCGTACGAGTGAGTAACAAGATAAGCAGCAGATATAGACTGTTGCATAACAGAATGATACAAGTATGATCAAAGCAGAGTTCAAGGGTCTGGTACTCTTGTGGCTAATGTGGTGACAATGGGTTAAGCAGAAGCGCAGTCTTAGCGAGAGCCAAAGGTCTGATACACTGGCAGGCACTCAGTAACCTAACTGTTAGGAATCCACAATACTGGAAGTCAATAGCACAAGCTCCTGTAGTGGATAACATTGTTGTTTGTTAAAACGCACATACAGTATGTTATATGTGATTTTAAAGGAACCTGCAAGCAAGAATGTCAAATCAAATGTTGGCATCAGCACACAGGAGAAGCGGTACTAGCAGGTTAAAGGTAGTCCTGGACATGTGACTATATATTGCTATCAGATATCTATGCAGACGTCACATAACAGATTCAAGGCAGTAATGGTACTGAACCAAGACCAGCATGAACTATTACTTACAGATAATCCAGGAGATGAACCCACCAGCAAGAATGGCAAATGAGCTGCCAAACTTCCTGACAACGTGCAGTTTGCAAGTCTTGATGTGGTGGATGAGCCCACATATTTGGCCAAACACGTGCTAAGAACCTCCTTTATACTCATATAAATTTGAAGAGTTTATTCTGCCTATCAGTATTCTAAGGGGGACATTTACTAAACAGTGATAAGAGCGGAGAAGTGAGCCAGTGGAGAAGTTGACCCATCAACCAATCAGCAGCTCTGTATCATTTTATAGTAGGCAAATTATAGATGTTACTTCAGTGCTGATTGGTTGCCAAGGGCAACTTTTCCACTGGCTCACTTCTCCGCTCTTATCACTGCTTAATAAATGTCCCCCTTAGTGCTTATTTTCTTTTTCTTGCAAGGTACTACAAATCTCAGCATGGTAGCATCTTTTATTATGTTTATAAATTCAATAAAGATTGAATAATTTGTCTTCACCTTTAATAAATTGTCAAGCCATCTACAGTATACTGATTTGTGGGTTTACTAAAGGTTTTGTGACCACAGTGGTATAGACCTGGTTAAAGAAGGAAAATGTATGAATTGCACTCTAGGGCAAAATTTGCGACCACTAAAATCACATGCTGGGGGCCGCCCAGCATAGGACAAGACCGCCCAGCATGTGTGGCACCGAGTCATGTGACAGCATATGTGGTTGCATAGAAAGGGGCACCGCCGCCATGTTTCCAATCGCAGGAAATGCAGGTAACATCATTGGCCGGCCCCAAAAGTGGCCATGAAATGCCTGCATTTCCTGTGGCACTTTCTCCCCAACGCCACATTGCCATCCCCGGATGCCCACCTCCTGTCAATCATGATGCAATCGCATCCTTCCGGGATGCGATCTCATAACGATTTATCGCACACTGCGTCCATCTCTGGATAAAGCTCTTAGTCTTCTTGCTGGAAATTTTGTGGATCAGTGAAATCTCTTTCTCTAAGGATTAATGTGGTACAATATGACTGACAAAGGTCACATAGAAAGACAGAGTAACTGCCTGGTATGATACTTTCTGCACTGATATTTATTGATGACTAGTTACCGGGTGTAGTATGTTATCCTGGCGCCCAGCATACCGGCACCGGGATGCCTACTGCCGGCATGCCGTCAGCTGGGCGAGCGCAAATGAGCCCCTTGCGAGAGTTACATGGACATCCTATCCTACCGTGGCAACGGCAACTTGCCCCCTTCACCATTAACCCCTTACAATAATCATTTGCTACACTTTTTATTGAATAGTAATTTAACAGAAATAAACCAACCAACCTGTTTATGTTCTCTTTATTTGATGTGCAATAGTTCCAATGGTTCAAAATGCTCAGTACACAGAAGCGAACAGTAAAACATTTATCGGTAATGCCTGAAAATTCCCCATTTAAATCACATATACAATGTTTGAATCATTTGTACATTTATAAAATATATTGAACTCCTATAGTGAATATTATACAATCATTACTTTGTAAACATGGGCAGAAACATCCCTGTGGAGTGTCCAGTAGTCGCAGACTCAATACAGTATCTCTGTGCGGTGTGATGATTGTAACTCTCTGTCTCCAATCAGAAAAATCACGCTTCTCAGACACCTGATCCATATACTGTACAATACAGACAGCAGTGCCTAAATCTGCTTTCTGATCTCTAAAAACTACATTTAGCGGCCGAAAACTTGCAGATTTCATGCAAAGTTAACGGAAGCCATATAATTAGCATTTTTTTGTTTCTTCAAATCAATCACTAAAACCTGCAGCTGTGCCGCTCACACAGTTATGCAGAATATTTCTGTTCTAATAAAACAAAATAATTGTTCATAAAAAAATCTGTCAAACAGATCAGCCAAACGCCATTACAGGTTATATTTAAAACATAATCATAAATGCATTTTTACACAGTGCATGGGACCACTCCCTTACAGTGCCATCGTACCTCCCATCAAATCACCACATTAACCTGTTATGTACCCAGTTCCAGCTATTCACGGCTATTTGTAATGCTCATCACAAAGGACGATGCTGCATAGAAATTGGTTGAACAAACAACAAGATGACACCTGTAGGTGCGATTTGCATATAAACTGGGGCTTTTGGTTTAACAGTCTCCAAATACGATTCCTCAAACACATCATAGAGTTTATAGCCGAAAGAGCACTTTGTGATATTGAGGTTGGCAAGGCTTGTGGTGAAGCGCTTTGGCAATCCATCTGTTCCTTTATTTAGCACTGCCACGGCATACTGTTCGTTCACCAGCTCTCTCACCCACACCTCTAGAGAGTCAACCTGCAGCAAGAACAAATTGTTATTAAAATTAACAGCAAATATGTGGAGGTGTAGAGGAATACTGGACCATTCCTCTACACTGTTCAATGCTGGAGTCCTTTCATGTAACAATAACTATACTGGGACACAGCCCATACCTAGTCCCTTCAGCACAATTTCATTTAATTGGGGCAGCACAGATGGTTTAATGGTTAGTATTACTGCCTCACAGGCACTGAGGTCTTGAGTTCGATTCCAACTACAGCCCCTAAATGTGTGGAGTTTTTATATTCAACTGTGCTTGCGTGGGTTTTTACTCCAATTTCCTCCCACACTTCATAAGTATACTAGCAGGTTAATTGTCTCTTAACAAAAATGAACCCTAGTGTGTACATGTGGTAGGGAATATATATTGTAAAGTCCACTGGGAATGTGAATGGTCAAATACTCTCTGTAAAGTGCTGCGGAATGTGTGCGCTATATAAATAATTGGTCATAAATAGAGCTGCCCGCTGCTTTTACAGTAACGCTTTGTACTGTATAGACAAAACAAGGAAGACCACAAAATGTATACAGATATTTATTCTCAGAGATTTCCCCAAGTTTGTTTAGATTGTACTCATATTGTACTCTTATTATTGCAAATGAGGATTTTAATAAGGTCTAAAAATAATATTAGTTAATAAGTCAATGGTTTTATTTTATTCAAACTCTTCATATTGAAGTCAGTTATTATCTGTGTCTATGAGCTATGTATTTTAATGTACATTGTGTAAAACAAACATGTTCCTTGTATGTTTGTTGTACAACTGTGGGCTATAAGATGGCTGTAATACCTTTCTTACTTACTGTAATTTAGTATTTCCTTAGGCTTGCATGCTCAAAGCAGAATAATGTCATCTTGTGGTGTGCAACACATTTGTTTAGTGTAAAGCATAACACATAGTGCCAGCTTTTTACTACATTATTCATAGTTAGATAATGTGCATTGTATATAACAGTTTTCTATGTTTATCAAATGAAGGCTATCTAGCTAAGAAATGACAAAGTTAAAGTGACTTATGAAGTGACACCGTTTAGAAGTACCGTAGTCGCTCAGTCACAGAATATGGCTTACAGTAGGTCAAAGTGTCTGAAGCGTTATTAGAGCATGTAAAGTAGCCAAGGGTCACACTGTCATACTTACAAAATTGTAGATATGGCGAATCAGAACTGGGGTGTGACTGTGCTGTAATGGATGTGACCGTGCCTCAATGGACGTGTATAGCTTAAAGTATTGTTTTTGCCACATGCGCGGAGACTGGTGTGACAGGTAAATACTACCAAACCAGAGTAGTGGAATAGTGCCCTGACGGCAGATATGATTGATTTGGACTATACAGCCCTATGGCAAAAAAATGAAATGTTTTACATTTAGAACGTGCAATGTGGGGTACATTGTTGGACATGCAAGGTATTAAAACTTGTGGACAGAGGAGCACATAAGGGAAAAGCTGTTGGGCAGCAGGTGGCATGTGAAATAAAAGCGGGCATCCATTCACCCACTACTCATGCGCTGCTAAGGACTTGGCTCTTTCCAGAAAACAGCAGAGAGCTTCAAGGAGTGCTTTGGGTGGTTTGGCACAGCACCTTGGGGGCAGGAGGGAAAGGGGGATGGGGAATGTAGAGAGACACCTTCAGACCCTTGTAGAAAGGGTCTCTATATAAAGCATTAATTTCTAGACAGGAAATCTTTAGCACAGATATATTAGCATGTTTTACAATCTACATATATAAAAAATACTACTATGGCTGTCTTGGTTGACCAGCAAAAGGTCGACAGTGTCTAGGTCAACCCCAAAAGGTCGACAGGCACAAGGTCGACACATGACAAGGGTTGACGTGACAAATAGGTCGACATGAAGTTTTTAATTTGTTTTTGGTGTCGTTTACTCCATAAAGTGACCAGGAACCCCAATTAGTGCACCACGTCCCCTCGCATGGCTTGCAGCTTCGGGCAGGTTACTATTCCCTATCGTAGTCCACATGGATCGTAAAGTAGGAAAAAAGTAAAAAAATGAAAAGAAATAATTGTAAAAAAGTCATGTTGACCTTTTCCTGTGTCAACCACTGCCACATCGACCTTTTGCCCATGTCGACCTAATGCCTGCTGACCATTAGTGGATAAGGTCAACCTAGCATCTGGATACCAATAAATACATGTATCTTTGAGGGAAATTCAATTGTTGTTTCCTGCAGCTACCACTCGGGGGCAATTCAATTGTTGCTCTGTTTAGACACCCATTAGCAATGGGGGTGACATTTATTCTCGCAGCTTCCAGAGGTGTGAGGAGAAATGTGTGCAAAGTCTGTGGTTTAGGGCTAACCAGGATTTTAGGCAGGTTTAGCCACTATTCGCAGCTAAACCTCATCTATTTGGCAGCAATCAGTGCAAAAAAAAACCCATTTGAATTGCGACTCACGCTATCCCGTCACTTAAGACGGGAGATCGGGCGTGGAATAACAATTGAATCGCCCCGTGTTTTCATAGAAGAATACATGTGTACTGTACCTTTCCAATTCTCTTCCCCTGTATTCCCAGAGAGTCCTGGTTAATGTATATTAGAAGGCGATTTTGCAGGAGTTGCTTGGTATCTTGTGAGATGGTCCTCAAGTCATTGGACATTATCAGTGGTGCTGCCATGATTGCCCAAATGGCCAACTGGGACTTAGATTGTTCATAGCTCAAGCCAAAGTCCCCAGTTATCAGCTAGAAGATGAATAAAATGAAATTAATAAACATGTGGTAATAGCAGAACAGAAGGTGGCAATAAGACTTTCTCTGTAGTAGAGGTGGATTATGCAAGATCACTGGCTGTACCGTCATAGTACAGTCAGAGCTTGCAGAAATAATTATATACTGTACAGAAGGGCAACATCATTCATTTTATTCCTTACTTTAGGGAAGCACAGTAACTGAAAAAATGAGTTTTACATATATAACGCCGGCATTTTGTTTTGTAACGAACGTGTGTTATTTGCCAACTGTAGTCTAACCTTTTCAAGTATTAATAACATTGTGTGGCACCTCAAGAGCTTAGCTCTGTCCTCCACCTGCTATTGGCAGCTAAAAATTCCAATGCACAGGTTGGGAATCATTCAAAAATTGCTACCCACTATTACTGCTGATACACAGCGTTCTCTTAAAAACCATATGTGGTTGCAGGTAAATTTTACATTATGTGATAACAAGATTAAAAATAATAAAAAATGCCTCAGAGTCTAATAAGATGCAGATCAGCGGCGGGATGTAATGGGAGTCCGAGATCACCAGAGGTGCAGAATGCCGCCAATCTAGGACTTTGTTTAAAGGGAGAATCACTTACAAGGCATGGTTTTGCGTTGTAAGTGAATGCCTGTTTAAAAAAAAGTCCGGACTCCATTACATCCTAACGCAAATTACCAATCGTCACACAACTATCATTGGCACATCTATAATGGGGCAGAATATGTGATCCACACCGCATACCCATATAATTATACTTACCCATGACAAATAGGGTTGAAGTTGCCAAAAGGATAAATGAAAAATGGCAGACTACATGGGCCAAGAGGTTCTTAATTGCCATCAAATTCTATATTACCTCTTTGGAGTCCAGTACAGACGTTACCGGGAACATGGCACAACACCATGTACCCGAAGCGCTGCACATGTGCAGTTAACTCCGTCACAAAGCTAAGGTCTACTGTGCTGCCAGAGAGGAGGGGGCCCGTAGGGAGCCGGCACATAGACCCTCTCCTTTACTAAACTGCTCCGCGACTGCCATAATGCAACTGTTAAAATTCTTGGATATCACTTTGATGGCTACTAATATTCAGACTCTTGTATTTCAAAAAGAGCATTAAAGATAAGATAACTGATCCACTAATAAGAGGCAAAAAAAAGTTTACAGAGAATAAATAGAAAATAAATAAAGGAGAAAGGTAAAACACAAGCAATTCTGCGCTTAGGACCCTATGCAGTAAGGATTGCAAATTCTGCTTTGTAGCAGAATTTGCATTCCTTTGCCTCACATGCCGGGGGACGCCCATCGCAGGGCGGCCCCCAGCATGCCCCCCATCTGTAACCTGCACTAATTGCGATTGCTTCGGAAGCCGCCACCCCCACAATGCTCCATCTTGGAAATGGAGTGTTGCCACCCCGCAAACACCTCTGCCTGTCAATCAGGCAGAGGTGTTTGCAAATACTGCGGGGCGCCGGCAGTAAATGCGGGTGCATGCGCAGGACGGGCCACGTACATACGCCCGCATCGTCATTGTAATTACTGCTGTTGGATCGCGATTTGCGATCCAACCTGAATGAGGTCCTTAAACCATAGCAATCAGACATTTGCTAGTCAATTGCTCAGGGACGTGCGGTGAGGTAAATGGCTCAGGAGGCACTGGCTAGTACCAGAGCCAGATTTACATGCAATATATTAGCCCAATGGTTCATGTGGACATTATACACAGGTGCAGCGGTATATACTGCTGGAAGTTTGGTGAGTTTGATCAGAGATGTGCAAAAAAGATAGGCAGGGGAGGCACTGCTTCATCTGTCAGAAGTTTTGCTCCAGAGTTTTGACTATAAAACATGATTAGAATAATACAAAGAAGATATTTCTAACATATTCTTTGTATTTTCCATATACTTTATATAGTCAAAACTCTGACATATACTTTAGTATGACAGGAAAGGCTCTGCCTCACCTCACAGATCTGCACCTATAACACAGTTGTATATAACCCTCAGTAACAAAAAAATAAAATAAAAAAAATCAGAATTCATATGGTTCATTAGGACACACACAAGACAAATATATATGCATATTTACTAGGGATCACTACTTTGGAACAATTACAAGGAATAGAACCATAGAGAACCATAGAGAAGTACAATGGTTTCTGTTAATTTTACTTTATATTGGGCCATTCCACTGTTGCGTATGGGACATTTGTACACGTTTTGACACATGGCGCCAGATGTGCGGGTTCCCAGATGAACTGGAACTTTTTGTTTAAAGCGGCTATTGTGTGCAAGGCAAAACCATGCCTTGTACATGATTGCGGTTTTAAAAAAAGTCCCAGTTCGGCCGGGAAGCTGCACTTACGGCCAACTTGGACTTCATTACATCCAGTCAGTGGATTTTTGTTAAATGTTAACATGAAGAAGTTATTTTTTGGTTGCAACATCAAAGTCCCAAGACCACCATCGTTTTGTAAAGGAAGCTTCTACTTGATAATTCCTCTCAACTCCAAATTAAGAGCCTGTGTTATTTATTTTTTGAAAACCCTATGAAAAAGAACTATATTTTAACATGTCAAGCTATGTTGAAAACTGAATCAGCTCTTTAAATACTAGTATAATCTATCAAAAAAACACTCCCTACTAGGTTACTAGAGTGTCAGCCAGCCCCTAAGTAGTAAGTATAGGTAAAATACTGTAAAATGAAAACATAAGAGGTGTGATAGGGTCTATTGGTGACCACTGGCGTTTATAGACTATAATGAGTAAAATTGCTACATATAAGGTTTATAAGAAGTGATCAGGTAGCCCAGATACAATTAAAAACATGTGACATTTATTTATAGTTAATAGTATGTAAGTCTTGAAATTGCGGTATAACATGTATCTTGAGACAAAAAAATGTTACAATTTATATACTGTATAAAAAACTTTAGTAAATAAAAATCAGAGATGAATAAAAAGGGGTCTGGGACTGAGGGTCGACAGCACAAAGGTCGACACACCTTAGGTCGACGCCAATTGGTCGACACACCTTAGGTCGACATGGAGAAAATGTCGACATGGACAAAAGGTCGACAGGAACAAGGTCGACATGGAAAAAGGTCGACATGAGTTTTTTATGGTTTTTTTGGTGTCGTTTTCTTCGTAGAGTGACCGGGAACCCCAATTAGTGCACCGCGTCCCCTCACATGGCTCGCTTCGCTCGCCATGATTCGGGCGTGGTGCCTTCGCTCCGCTACCGCTTCGCTCGGCACACTTTACCGTTCCAATCGTAGTCCACGTGGATCGTTAAGTATGGAAAGGTTCAAAAAAAGAAAAAAATCGTGAAGAACTAACGTTCTTTTTCCATGTCGACCTTGTTCCCGTCGACCTTTTGTCCATGTCGACCTAGGGTGTGTCGACCAATTGGCGTCGACCTAAGGTGTGTCGACCTTTGTGCTGTCGACCTGGAGTCCGGATACCAATAAAAAGTTAGGAGGTAGCGCAGTCAAAATCTGAGGCACTACCTCTTCATATCCCGGGTGATACAAAGAAATTATTGCAATCTAACTTTGCATTCTCCTGGCGAAATAAAATTGTTGCAGAATCTAGCTCACTTTATCTTGCTAACTACCCCTCGCTTTTCAGGTCAATTCACAAAGATTTTCAGCTATGGCAATCATATTTTCTGTCTTGGATCGATCACATTAACGCAATAAAAATGAATGTCCTCCCAAAGCTGCTATATCTTTTTCAAACACTCCAAATATGGGTTCGTTCTCATACTCTATGTGCTGTTCAGTCTTTGTTCTGTAAATTCATCTGGAACCACAAAAAGAAGAGACATTTTGGCTGAACATACACAAAATGGGGGTCTTGGCCTATCTATCCTCCAACGTTACTACAATGAGACCGGTCTTAGCCAGATGATTGCATGGCATTCTCCTTGACACACTAAACGATGGGTTGACCTGGAAAGTGATTTGGCTGCTGTTCCTTCGATTTCTTATTTACCATTTAAACTCAACTCTCTCATCCTCTCCCACAGTGGAGTTAACTCTGCAAAACAGGGTGTCACTTAGGGGGTCATTCAGATCTGATCGCTGCTGTGTGTTTTCGCACAGCGGATGATCAGATCCTAACTGCTCATGTACCGCAATACGCAGGCGCGTCGGACAACAGCAACAGGCATCACCAGCAATCAACGGGATGGTGCGAAAAAGCCGATCGCACGGGCGTTCTCAAGGTGATTGACAGGAAGAGGCCGTTTATGGGTGGTAACTGACCGTTTACAGGGAATGTCCGGAAAAACGCAGGCGGACTCAAGCGCTTTCAGGGAGGGTGTCTGACGTCAGCTCTGGCCCTGATCAGCAGCAATCAATCGCACTGGAAGAGTAACTCCTGGGCTGCGCAGAGACCGCACAAACTTATTTTAAGCAGCTCTGCTACACATGCGATCGCACACTTGCACGCCAAAAATACACTCACCCTGTAGGCGTTGACTATCTGAACGCAGGACAGCTAAAACGCAGCCCAGCGAGCAGATCTGAATCACCTCCTTAATAAGAAGTTGAGGCTTGCCTTTTCCCCATCTCCCCTAACCCCTCTTTGGTTTAACCCAGCCTTTCCACCGGGACTTTCACCCTCCATGGCTCTTTCCTGGACTTCAGAGGGAATCACACGACTTCAATCACATTACGGGTATGCACGCTCTAAAATCTTTTACTGACCAACAAGAAGAATTCGGAATTCCTAACTCTTTGCATTTTCAATATTAACAAATCCGTAATTTTATACTTTTCCTCCACTTATCTTATCCAAGGCAAATCCTGACCACTCTAGAAAGATTATGCATGTACGATCCCACCGATAAAGGTGCTATCTCAATTTTATACAAATTTATTTTGATATTGAATCTTCCCCCTATTGAACCTCATCAACAGGCCTGGGAGACAGATAAGTGTGGCTATAAGTGAAAACGCATATAAGGTCTATACCAGATGGTACTAAGGGGTCTATTTACTAAACTTTGGATGGAGATAAAGTCCCAGCCAATCGGCTCCTAACTGCCATGTCACAGGCTGGGTTTGAAAAAATAAGAATTTACTCACCGGTAATTCTATTTCTCGTAGTCCGTAGTGGATGCTGGGAACTCCGTAAGGACCATGGGGAATAGATGGGCTCCGCAGGAGACTGGGCACTCTAAAAGAAAGATTAGGTACTATCTGGTGTGCACTGGCTCCTCCCTCTATGCCCCTCCTCCAGACCTCAGTTAGGGAAACTGTGCCCGGAAAAGCTGACACAACAAGGAAAGGATTTGGAATCCAGGGTAAGACTCACACCAGCCACACCAATCACACTGTACAACTTGTGATAACCATACCCAGTTAACAGTATGAACAACAACTGAGCCTCCTTGTACGGATGGCTCATAACAATAACCCTTTAGTGAAGCAATAACTATATACATGTATTGCAGAGAGTCCGCACTTGGGACGGGCGCCCAGCATCCACTACGGACTACGAGAAATAGAATTACCGGTGAGTAAATTCTTATTTTCTCTGACGTCCTAGTGGATGCTGGGTACTCCGTAAGGACCATGGGGATTATACCAAAGCTCCCAAACGGGCGGGAGAGTGCGGATGACTCTGCAGCACCGAATGAGCAAACTCAAGGTCCTCCTCAGCCAGGGTATCAAACTTGTAGAATTTAGCAAATGTGTTTGAACCCGACCAAGTAGCAGCTCGGCAATGCTGTAAAGCCGAGACCCCTCGGGCAGCCGCCCAAGAAGAGCCCACCTTCATTGTGGAATGGGCTTTCACTGATTTAGGATGCGGCAGTCCAGCCGCAGAATGTGCCAGCTGAATCGTGCAACAGATCCAGCGAGCAATAGTTTGCTTTGAAGCAGGAGCACCCAGCTTGTTGGGTGCATGCAGGATAAATAGCGAGTCAGTTTTCCTGACTCCAGCCGTCCTGGAAACATAAATTGTCAAAGCCCGGACTACGTCCAGCAACTTGGAATCCTCCAAGTCCCGAGTAGCCGCAGGCACCACAATAGGTTGGTTCAAATGAAACGCTGATACCACCTTTGGGAGAAATTGGGGACGCGTCCTCAATTCTGCCCTGTCCATATGGAAGATCAGATACGAGCTTTTACATGACAAAGCCGCCAATTCTGACACACGCCTAGCCGAAGCTAAGGCCAACAGCATGACCACCTTCCACGTGAGATACTTTAGCTCCACGGTCTTAAGTGGCTCAAACCAGTGTGATTTCAGGAAATCCAACACAACGTTAAGATCCCAAGGTGCCACTGGAGGCACAAAAGGGGGCTGAATATGCAGCACTCCCTTAACAAACGTCTGAACTTCAGGCAGTCACATCCTTCCTAGCTTTTATCAGCGTAGGAATCACCTCATCTGGAATGCCCTTTTCCGCTAGGATCCGGCGTTCAACCGCCATGCCGTCAAACGCAGCCGCGGTAAGTCTTGGAACAGACAGGGCCCCTGCTGTAACAGGTCCTGTCTGAGAGGCAGAGGCCATGGGTCCTCTGAGATCATTTCTTGTAGTTCTGGGTACCAAGTTCTTCTTGGCCAATCCGGAACGATTAGTATAGTTTTTACTCCTCTCTTTCTTACTATCCTCAATACCTTGGGTATGAGAGGAAGAGGAGGGAACACATAAACCGACTGGTACACCCACGGTGTCACTAGTGCGTCCACAGCTATCGCCTGAGGGTCCCTTGACCTGGCGCAATATTTTTTTAGCTTTTTGTTGAGGCGGGACGCCATCATGTCCACCTGTGGCAGTTCCCAGCGATTTACAATCTGTGTGAAGACTTCTTGATGAAGTCCCCACTCTCCCGGGTGGAGGTCGTGCCTGCTGAGGAAGTCTGCTTCCCAGTTGTCCACTCCCGGAATGAACACTGCTGACAGTGCTAGCACGTGATTCTCCGCCCATCGAAGAATCTTTGTTGCTTCTGCCATTGCCATCCTGCTTCTTGTGCCGCCCTGGCGGTTTACATGGGCGACCGCCGTGATGTTGTCTGACTGAATCAGTACTGGGTGGTTTTGAAGCAGGGGCTCTGCTTGACTCAGGGCGTTGTAAATGGCCCTTAGTTCCAGTATATTTATGTGTAGTGAAGTCTCCAGACTTGACCAATGTCCTTGGAAGTTTCTTCCCTGAGTGACTGCCCCCCATCCTCGGAGGCTTGCATCCGTGGTCACCAGGACCCAGTCCTGTATGCCGAACCTGCGGCCCTCGAGAAGATGAGCACTCTCTGCAGCCACCACAGCAGAGACACCCTGGCCCTTGGGGACAGGGTGATCAACCGATGCATCTGAAGATGCGATCCGGACCATTTTTCCAACAGATCCCACTGAAAGATCCTTGCATGGAACCTGCTGAAGGGAATTGCTTCGTAAGAAGCCACCATCTTTCCCAGGACTCGCGTGCAGTGATGCACCGACACCTGTTTTGGTTTCAGGAGGTCCCTGACCAGAGATGACAATTCCTGGGCCTTCTCCACCGGGAGAAACACCTTCTTCTATTCTGTGTCCAGAATCATGCCCAGGAAAAGCAGACGCGTCGCAGGAATCAGCTGCGACTTTGGGATATTCAGAATCCAGCCGTGCTGTTGCAACACTTCCTGAGAGAGTGCTACGCTGACCAACAACTGCTCTCTGGACCTCGCATTTATGAGGAGATCGTCCAAGTACGGGATAATTATAACTCCCTTCTTCCGAAGGAGTATCATCATTTCCGCCATTACCTTGGTAAATACTCTCGGTGCCGTGGACAGACCAAACGGCAACGTTTGGAATTGGTAATGACACTCCTGTACCACAAACCTGAGGTACTCCTGGTGAGGTGGGTAAATGGGGACATGCAAGTAAGCATCCTTGATGTCCAGCGACACCATAAAATCCCCCTCTTCCAGGCTTGCAATAACCGCCCTGAGCGATTCCATTTTGAACTTGAACTTCTTTATATAAGTGTTCAAGGATTTTAAATTCAGAATGGGTCTCACCGAACCGTCCGGTTTCGGTATCACAAACATTGTGGAATAGTAACCCCTGCCCTGTTGAAGGAGGGGGACCTTGATTATCACCTGCTGGAGGTACAGCTTGTGAATTGCCGCCAGTACTACCTCCCTTTCCCTGGGAGCAGCTGGCAAGGCTGATTTGAGGTAACGGCGAGGGGGAGTCGCCTCGAACTCCAGCTTGTATCCCTGAGATACTATTTGTACAGCCCAGAGATCCACTTGTGAGTGAACCCACTGGTTGCTGAAGTTTCGGAGACGCGCCCCCACCGCACCTGGCTCCGCCTGTGGAGCCCCAACGTCATGCGGTGGACTTAGTGGAAGCAGGGGAGGATTTTTGTTCCTGGGAACTGGCTGCCTGGTGCAGCTTCTTTCCTCTACCCTTGCCTCTGGCCAGAAAGGATGCTCCTCTGACCCGCTTGCCTTTCTGAGGCCGAAAGGACTGCACTTGATAATACGGTGCTTTCTTAGGCTGTGAGGGAACCTGAGGTAAAAAAGTCGACTTCCCAGCAGTTGCTGTGGATACGAGGTCCGAGAGACCGTCCCCAAACAATTCCTCACCCTTGTAAGGCAAAACCTCCATGTGTTTTTTAGAATCAGCATCACCTGTCCACTGCCGAGTCCATAATACTCTCCTGGCAGAAATGGACATTGCATTAATTCTAGATGCCAGCAGGCAAATGTCCCTCTGGGCATCCCGCATATATAAGACGACGTCTTTTATATGTTCGATGGTTAGCAAAACAGTATCCCTGTCGAGGGAATCAATGTTGTCTGACAGGGTATCAGTCCATGCTGCTGCAGCACTACACATCCAGGCTGAAGCAATAGCAGGTCTCAGTAGAGTACCAGAGTGTGTATACACAGACTTCAGGATAGCTTCCTGCTTTCTATCCGCAGGATCCTTTAGGGCGGCCGTATCCTGAGACGGCAGTGCCACCCTTTTAGATAAGCGTGTTAGCGCCTTGTCCACCCAAGGGGATGTTTCCCAACGTAACCTATCCGTTGGCGGGAAAGGGTACGCCATCAGTAACCTCTTAGAAATCACTAGTTTCTTATCAGGGGAACTCCACGCTTCTTCACACAAATCATTTAATTCATCAGATGGGGGAAAAGTCACTGGCTGCTTTTTCTCCCCAAATATAATACCCCTCTTGGTGGTAACCGGGTTAATATCAGAAATGTGCAATACATCTTTCATTGCAGTAATCATGCATCGGATGGCTTTTGTAGACTGTACATTTGTCTAATCCTCATCTACACTGGAGTCAGACTCCGTGTCGACATCTGTGTCTACCATCAGAGCTAGCGGGCGTTTATGAGCCCCTGACGGCTTCTGAGTCGCCTGGGCAGGCGCGGGCTGAGACCCCGGCTGTCCCAAGGCTGCTGCGTCATTGAACCTTTTATGTAAGGAGTTGACACCGTCGGTTAAGACCTTTCACATATCCATCCAATCAGGTGTCGGCCCCGTCGGGGGCGACACCACACTTATCTGCCCCTGCTCCGCCTCCACGTAACCCTCCTCATCAAACATGTCGACACAGCCGTACCGACACACCGCACACACACAGGGAATGCTCAGACTGAGGACAGGACCCCACAAAGTCCTTTGGGGAGACAGAGAGAGAGTATGCCAGCACACACCACAGCGCTATATAACACAGGGATTTACACTATAAAAAGTGATTTACCCAATAGCTGCTTAAATATCTTATTTGCGCCTAAATTTATGTGCCCCCCCTCTCTTTTTTACCCTTCTTGTATCAGGATACTGCAGGGGAGAGCCTGGGGAGCTGCTTCCAGCGGAGCTGTGAAGGGAAAATGGCGCTGGTGTGCGGAGGAAGAAGGCTCCGCCCCCTCAGTGGCGGGCTTCTGTCCCGCGTTTTATGTAACTTAATGGCGGGGTTTTTTACACATATACAGTTTTCAGACTGTATTATGTGTATATTATGCCAAAAGGTATTATAATTGCTGCCCAGGGCGTCCCCCCCCCGCCCCCCCCCCCCTTCCCCAGGCCCTGTGTTCGAACCCTCTGGAGCTAATGGTGTCCAGTAGCCTAAGAAGCACAAGCTAGCTGTAAGCAGGTAGGTTTGCTTCTCTCCCCTCAGTCCCACGTAGCAGTGAGTCTGTTGCCAGCAGATCTCACTGAAAATAAAAAACCTAACAAATACTTTCTTTTCTAGCAAGCTCAGGAGAGCCCACTAGGAGCACCCAGCTCTGGCCGGGCACAGATTCTAACTGGGGTCTGGAGGAGGGGCATAGAGGGAGGAGCCAGTGCACACCAGATAGTACCTAATCTTTCTTTTAGAGTGCCCAGTCTCCTGCGGAGCCCGTCTATTCCCCATGGTCCTTACAGAGTTCCCAGCATCCACTAGGACGTCAGAGAAATATCAGTTAGGAGTAGACTGGCTGGCACTTTATCTCCAGCGACTTTATCTCCATCCAAGTCTTAGTAAATAGACCCCTTAGTCAGCGGTGTATCTAGGGGTTTGAGCGCCCCTGGCAAAGTAAGGAACTGGCACCCCCCACCTACCCCACCCAGGGACACAGAGGGGGGAGCTACAGATAGGCTGAGGTCAGGGACACTGAGGGAGAATTACAGGAAGGGTGCGGGTAGGGTAGGGACAATGAGGTGGATGGCTTACAGGGAGGCAGAGGTCAGGGACTCTGAGGGGCAATTACAGGGAGGGTGTGGGCAGGGACACTGAGGGGGAATTACGGGGAGGGTACTGGCAGGGACACTGAGGTGGAATTACAGGAGGGTGTGGGCAGGGACACTGAGGGGGAGTCACAGGGAGGCTGAGGTCAGGGACACTAAGGGGGAATTACAGGGAGGATTTGGGTATGGAAAATGAGAGGGAGGGGCTACAGGGAGGCTGAGGTCAAGGACACTGAGGGAGAATTACAGGGAGGGTGCAGGCGGGGACACTGAGGAGGAATTACGAGGAGGGTGCAGGCAGGGACACTGAGATGGAATTACGGGGAGGGTGCAGACAGGGAGACTTAGGGGGAATTATGAGAAGTGTGTAGGCAGGGACACTGAGGGGGAATTACGGTTAGGGTGCGGGTAGGGCGCACTGAGAGGGAATTACGGGGAGGGTACGGGCAGGGATACTGAGGGGTAATTATGGGAAGGGTGCGGGCAGGGACACAGAGGGAATTACAGGAGTGTATGGGCAGGGTCACTGAGGGGGCAGTTACAGGGATGGTGTGGGCAGGGACACTGAGGGGAAATTACAGGAGTGTATGGGCAGGGTCACTGAGGGGGCAGTTACAGGGATGGTGCGGGCAGGGATACTGAAGGGAAATTACAGGAGTGTATGGGCAGGGTCACTGAGGAAGCAGTTACAGGGATGGTGCGGGCAGGGACACTGAGGGGGAATTACAAGGAGGGTGCAGGCAGGGACACTGAGGGGATATATGCACACATACAGTTAAAAACCCCTCTCTAGGTGTGATTGCACTACATAGACAATAGGGAGAGAAGAAGATTCTTTTGTGGGCGCACTCTTTACTTTACATAAATATAGAAAATAGTCAAAATAGATTAAAAATAAAAATTTTAATAATTCAACAAGATAATTTCAACAAAATTAGAACAAATGGTGGTTCATCAAGAAGATAATGGTGGTCAAATAATTAACAAAATATTCAAAATAGCACTATGTGCTGATATGAAATTATAACTGGGTTTGGCTGACGGAAGGAAATTCTAGACGTTATGTATTTATTGGTACGTTCTATTGGTAAGCTGATCACTGTTATACATTCCCCTGTAATAAGTCTGGATACTGGTGGTACTTGTGAGTAATATAGATGTCTCTCTCTTGTTTCCTGCCAAAGAAGAGAGGGGAGGAGGGGGCAGAAGGGGGAAAGAAGAAGAGTGGAAGTTGAAGAGCAGTGTGAATCTGCTGTCAGTGTTAGACACTATATGGGCTCAATCAATGAGCTCTACTGCACTGAGTATTCCTCAATGGTCACCCACTTGAGTACTGACCCAGCCCAACACTGATTAGCTTCCGAGATCGGACGGCTTCGGGCGTTTCCAGTGTGGTATGATAGTAGAGGAAATGACCAATATTTCCAAGCTCCTTTTGGCTGACCGGAACCACGGACGTTATTTGGCATCTGCCTGTGCCCTCCGTCTCTCCTGACTCTCAACTATCGCAACTAACTGAAGCAGCTGACGGCTGACGGCGGCTTGTATCCGCCAGGACACCATCAGAACCGGCGGCTCCTGAACCCCCCCACGATTCGAGATGTCCGGGACCTTTACCAGGCTGACAGCACCTTTATGAGAGGGGACGGTTGACAGCACTATAGAAGGGGTTAATCTACCCCTACACTTGGCACTGGTAATATCAACTCTCTTCTTCTTATCTATCTACAACAATTTGACCGCATAGTGTATATTGGGAGTTGTAGGCCCGCATCTGCTGAATATGTGTTTTCATTTGCTCTTGTGAGCACCTATTACTATCACTCTGGTATAAAAATTTTTTTTACTTGACAGACTTTGTGCTAATAGGCTCTTGTCTGCCTCATCAGTTACATCAATATCAGCAATACTCATAAACTTTATAATGTTTTATTACCATTACTTCGTGTATAGGTATGATGATATTGGCAGTGAGTTAATCTAAAATACTTCTATAGATCCTCCCTAGTCTAAACACATCACTGCAACCTAGTTACAACCTCACTGCTATTTATGTATATCCTTTTGGAGTATTAACAACCTGCAGTGGATACTTTTGTAACAGTTACACTCTAGTTGCAATTCAGCTACAATCGCATTGCCACTTATCTATTCCTCTTTAAAGTACCAATAAATTATAGTGGATACTTTTTCATAGTTGGTACTCTGTCATTTTTCCATTTTTCTTCTTTGTCTCTGCTTTATTATCTCAGGTATCCTGTATCCAGGCAATTTTTGCCAATTATAAAGTAAATGTTCTAGCTCATTCTACTATTGCCATAATTAGCATATTTGGGATTTAAAGCCTATCAGACTTTATCACTGTCTATTTATTTTTCTTCCCTTCTTTATTTTTCGTGGACTCTCACCAGTGATTCAGGGTCACGCCCCCGTCTAACATTGGCAGCAGATCCATCTGGTTTCCTCTATTTCTGGTATCTGTCCTAATAACTTTGTAAATTCGTGAACTCTCATCAGTGATTCCAGAGCTTCGAAATATTGGTCATTTCCTCTACTATCATACCACACTGGAAACGCCCGAAGCCGTCCGATCTCGGAAGCTAATCAGTGTTGGGCTGGGTCAGTACTCAAGTGGGTGACCATTGAGGAATACTCAGTGCAGTAGAGCTCATTGATTGAGCCCATATAGTGTCTAACACTGACAGCAGATTCACACTGCTCTTCAACTTCCACTCTTCTTCTTTCCCCCTTCTGCCCCCTCCTCCCCTCTCTTCTTTGGCAGGAGACAAGAGAGAGACATCTATATTACTCACAAGTACCACCAGTATCCAGACTTATTACAGGGGAATGTATAACAGTGATCAGCTTACCAATAGAACGTACCAATAAATACATAACGTCTAGAATTTCCTTCCGTCAGCCAAACCCAGTTTTAATTTCATATCAGCACATAGTGCTATTTTGAATATTTTGTTAATTATTTGACCACCATTATCTTCTTGATGAACCACCATTTGTTCTAATTTTGTTGAAATTATCTTGTTGAATTATTAAAATTTTTATTTTTAATCTATTTTGACTATTTTCTATATTTATGTAAAGTAAAGAGTGCGCCCACAAAAGAGTCTTCTTCTCTCCCTATTGTCTATGTTCTCATACTGACTCAGGGTGCACCACCAAACAATATCAGAATTAGAAAACAGCGTTTTCTTGCAATTACCTGATTTTGGTTTAAAAAATCAATTTTCTATACTTAATATTTCCTGTGCGGTATTCCCTCCCTTTATGTGATTGCACTACATGTCCCAGCAAATCCAGTTGATGAGGTGTGCTGGAACTTGTAGTCTCAACACAGCTGGACAGGCAGTCACTGGTCTAGATACCTCTCCATACAGAGCTCTTTGTAACCTGTTATCCAGACTGCCAGGATAGACCATGCAGTGCAGCTACGGTACCGCAGAAAATGTACAGGTATGCTCATGCTGCACTGCTAACTGGTGCTGATTGTAGTGGCTGCTGTTTGCTGACAGACCGCGTGGGACCAATAAGAAGGGGAGCGGATGAGGAAGAGGAGGTGCCTCTCCCCTCCCCATACCTGGAAGTGCCCCGCTCCCTGGCTATATTCACTATCATTGTGACTGTAGTCACAGAGAGTGTCAGAGTGCAATACGCTTCTGAGAGTCTGGCAGTGGATGAGCACTGCTAAGGGATGTACTCGGTGAGAACTACTATGTCATTCTACCCCCTGGCGTGGGTGGCACTGCTGGGCGGCGCCCCCCTCTTGGCCGGCGCCCCTGGCAAGTGCTATCCTGGCCAATAGGAAGATACACCCCTGCCCTTAGTGCCTGAGAAACTTCATCACATTTATCAAAGTACTTCTAATTTATGTTGGAGACATTGGGCCTAATTCAGAGTTGATCACAGCAGCAAATTTGTTAGCAGTTGGGCAAAACCATGTGCACTGTAGGGGGGGCAGATATAACATGTGCAGAGAGAGTTAGATTTGGGTGGGGTGTGTTCAAACTGAAATCTAAATTGCAGTGTAAAAATAAAGCAGCCAGTATTTACCCTGCACAGAAACAAAATAACCCACCCAAATCTAACTCTCTCTGCAAATGTTATATCTGCCCCACCTGCAGTGCACATGGTTTTGCCCAACTGCTAACAAATTTCCCCCATTGTGGGCAAGTGGGTTAATTTTACCACATTTGGTGGTCTTGCCCTGTGATTGCCCGGTATTGGGGTATGATTAGGTCCCTTGTTACTACTCTCGCTGAGCTCATGACACCTCCCTCTCCTGCGAACTTACTGCTCTGCGCCCAAATCGAAAATATTTCCAAGGAATCAAACAAATTGATTCTCCATATCTCGTGTACAGCTAAATACCAAATAGTGCGTCACTGGAAAGCTGTTACTGCCCCTGACAAACAGGAACTACTGAACAGAATTTGGTTCATATCAAAGATGGAATATATTACCAGTCTACAATATAATACGATGCTAACATTTCATTCCATGTGGCTCCCTTGGTATAGGCTTCACAATACTCTTCTTCCAGGTCATAGCTAGGGTTTTGGCCTCCTCCAGTTCTCTCCTACCGTTTTATTTATTTTTGCTTTCATTCTTACCCCGACCTGTCAGGGGGCTTTCACCCTTCATTTCTCACCTTTACCACTCCCCTTCTACTCCTCTTTACTTTCCTTTATTCTTTCGGCTTACGGCCTCTTTCTAAAAATAATTTTCGTTCTCCTTCAACAAGCCACTCAGGCGTGTTTTCTCTACCTTTCTACAAGAGTTAATGTAAGTTGGAAAAGTCTCTTTGTAGATGGACCATCATTGTTTACTTGTTGAATGTGAACCTCTTGTAGATGGACCATCATTGGTAGATGTGAAGTCTCTTTGTAGATGGACCATCATTGTTTACTTGTTAAAAGTGGACCTCTTGTCCACTTTCTGTGTTTTACACTTCCTTTTTGTACAGAGATGTTTTATTTGATGATATTTTTACTTTATTATTAGTGATGTGCACCGGACATTTTTCGGGTTTTGTGTTTTGGTTTTGGATTCGGTTCCGCGGCCGTGTTTTGGATTCGGACGCGTTTTGGCAAAACCTCCCTGAAATTTTTTTGTCGGATTCGGGTGTGTTTTGGATTCGGGTGTTTTTTACAAAACCCCCTCAAAAACAGCTTAAATCATAGAATTTGGGGGTCATTTTGATCCCATAGTATTATTAACCTCAATAACCATAATTTCCACTCATTTTCAGTCTATTCTGAACACCTCACAATATTATTTTTAGTCCTAAAATTTGCACCGAGGTCGCTGGATGACTAAGCTAAGCGACCCAAGTGGCCGACGCAAACACCTGGCCCATCTAGGAGTGGCAATGCAGTGTCAGACAGGATGGCACTTCAAAAAAATAGTCCCCAAACAGCACATGATGCAAAGAAAAAAAGAGGCGCAATGAGGTAGCTGTGTGACAAAGCTAAGCGACCCAAGTGGCCGACACAAACACCTGGCCCATCTAGGAGTGGCACTGCAGTGTCAGACAGGATGGCACTTCAAAATAATAGTCCCCAAACAGCACATGATGCAAAGAAAAAAAGAGGCGCACCAAGGTCGCTGTGTGACTAAGCTAAGCGACACAAGTGGCCGACACAAACACCTGGCCCATCTAGGAGTGGCACTGCAGTGTCAGACAGGATGGCACTTCAAAAAAATAGTCCCCAAACAGCACATGATGCAAAGAAAAATGAAAGAAAAAAGAGGTGCAAGATGGCATTGTCCTTGGGCCCTCCCACCCACCCTTATGTTGTATAAACAGGACATGCACACTTTAACAAACCCATCATTTCAGCGACAGGGTCTGCCACACAACTGTGACTGAAATGACTGGTTGGTTTGGGCCCCCACCAAAAAAGAAGCAATCAATCTCTCCTTGCACAAACTGGCTCTACAGAGGCAAGATGTCCACCTCCTCCTCATCGTCCGATTCATCACCCCTTTCACAGATTATTAATTCGTCCCCACTGGAATCCACCATCTCAGGTCCCTGTGTACTTTCTGGAGGCAATTGCTGGTGAATGTCTCCACATTGCTGGTGAATGTCTCCACATTTTCTGGAAGTAACCTCGTACGCCGATTGCTGACAAGGTGAGCGGCTGCACTAAACACTCTTTCGGAGTACACACTGGAGGGTGGGCAACTTAGGTAAAATAAAGCCAGTTTCTGCAAGGGCCTCCAAATTGCCTCTTTTTCCTGCCAGTATACGTACGGACTGTCTGACGTGCCTACTTGGATGCGGTCACTCATATAATCCTCCACCATTCTTTCAATGGTGAGAGAATCAGATGCAGTGACAGTAGACGACATGTCAGTAATCGTTAGCAGGTCCTTCAGTCCGGACCAGATGTCAGCACTCGCTCCAGACTGCCCTGCATCACTGCCAGTGGGTGGGCTCGGAATTCTTAGCCTTTTCCTCGCACCCCCAGTTGCGGGAGAATGTGAAGGAGGAGCTGTTGACGGGTCACGTTCCGCTTGACTTGACAATTTTCTCACCAGCAGGTCTTTGAACCTCTGCAGACTTGTGTCTGCCGGAAAGAGAGATCCAAGGTAGGTTTTAAATCTAGGATCGAGCACGGTGGCCAAAATGTAGTGCTCTGATTTCAACAGATTGACCACCCGTGAATCCTGGTTAAGCGAATTAAGGGCTCCATGCACAAGTCCCACATGCGTAGCAGAATCGCTCTGTTTTAGCTCCTCCTTTAATGTCTCCAGCTTCTTCTGCAAAAGCCTGATGAGGGGAATGACCTGACTCAGGCTGGCAGTGTCTGAACTGACTTCACGTGTGGCAAGTTCAAAGGGTTGCAGAACCTTGCACAACGTTGAAATCATTCTCCACTGCGCTTGAGTCAGGTGCATTCCCCCTCCTTTGCCTATATCGTAGGCAGATGTATAGGCTTGAATGGCCTTTTGCTGCTCCACCATCCTCTGAAGCATACAGAGGGTTGAATTCCACCTCGTTACCACCTCTTGCTTCAGATGATGGCAGGGCAGGTTCAGGACTGTTTGCTGGTGCTCCAGTCTTCGGCACGCGGTGGCTGAATGCCGAAAGTGGCCCGCAATTCTTCGGGCCACCGACAGCATCTCTTGCACGCCCCTGTCGTTTTTTAAATAATTCTGCACCACCAAATTCAATGTATGTGCAAAACATGGGACGTGCTGGAATTTGCCCAGATGTAATGCACGCACAATATTGCTGGCGTTGTCAGATGTCACAAATCCCCAGGAGAGTCCATTTGGGGTAAGTCATTCTGCGATGATGTTCCTCAGTTTCCGTAAGAGGTTGGCAGCTGTGTGCCTCTTCTGAAAAGCGGTGATACAAAGCGTAGCCTGCCTAGGAACGAGTTGGCGTTTGCGAGATGCTGCTACTTGTGCCGCCGCTGCTGTTGTTGCTGCGGGAGGCAATACATCTACCCAGTGGGCTGTCACAGTCATATAGTCCTGAGTCTGCCCTGCTCCACTTGTCCACATGTCCGTGGTTAAGTGGACATTGGGTACAACTGCATTTTTTAGGACACTGGTGAGTCTTTTTCTGAAGTCTGTGTACATTTTCGGTATCGCCTGCCTAGAGAAATGGAACCTAGATGGTATTTGGTACCGGGGACACAGTACCTCAATCAAGTCTGTAGTTGCCTGTGAATTAACGGTGGATAACGGAAACACGTTTCTCACCGCCCAGGCTGCCAAGGCCTGAGTTATCCGCTTTGCAGCGGATTTAGTGGTCAGTGGACTGCTTCCGCTGTCATCCAAAGTTTTTGAACTTGTCACTGACTTATGATGAATGCGCTGCAGGTGATGTATAAGGGAGGATGTTCCAAGGTGGTTAACGTCATTACCCCTACTTATTACAGCTTGACAAAGGCAACACACGGCTTGACACCTGTTGTCCGCATTTGTGTTAAAATAATTCCACACCGAAGAGGTGATTTTTTTTGTAATTTGACCAGGCATGTCAATGGCCATATTCGTCCCACGGACAACAGGTGTCTCCACGGGTGCCTGACTTAAACAAACCACCTCACTATCAGAATCCTCCTTGTCAATTTCCTCCTCAGCGCCAGCAACACCCATATCCTCATCCTGGTGTACTTCAACAGTGACATCTTCAATTTGACTATCAGGAACTGGACTGCGGGTGCTCCTTCCAGCACTTGCAGGGGGCGTGCAAATGGTGGAAGGTGCCACCTCTTCCCATCCAGTGTTGGGAAGGTCAGGCATCGCAGCCGACACAATTGGACTCTCCTTGGGGATTTGTGATTTAGAAGAACGCACAGTTCTTGCTGTGCTTTTGCCAGCTTAAGTCTTTTCATTTTTCTAGCGAGAGGATGAGTGCTTCCATCCTCATGTGAAGCTGAACCACTAGCCATGAACATAGGCCAGGGCCTCAGCCGTTCCTTGCCACTCCGTGTCGTAAATGGCATATTGGCAAGTTTACGCTTCTCCTCAGACGCTTTTAATTTTTATTTTTGGGTCATTTTACTGAACTTTCGTGTTTTGGATTTTACATGCTCTCTACTATGACATTGGGCATCGGCCTTGGCAGACGACGTTGATGGCATTTCATCGTCTCGGCCATGACTAGTGGCAGCAGCTTCAGCACGAGGTGGAAGTGGATCTTGATCTTTCCCTATTTTAACCTCCACATTTTTGTTCTCCATTTCTTAATGTGTGGAATTATATGCCAGTATCAATAGCAATGGCCTACTACTATATATACTGCGCACAACTGAAATGCACCACAGGTATGGATGGATAGTATACTTGACGACACAGAGGTAGGTAGAGCAGTGGCCTACTGTACCGTACTGCTATATATTATATACTGGTGGTCAGCAAACTGTGCAAAACTGAAATGCACCACATGTATGGATGGATAGTATACTTGACGACACAGAGGTAGGTAGAGCCTTCTGTACCGTACTCCTATATATTATATACTGGTGGTTAGCAAAATTATGCACTGTACTCCTACTATATACTACAATGCAGCACAGATATGGAGCGTTTTTCAGGCTGAGAACGTATAATACTGGTGGTCACTGGTCAGCAAAACTCTGCACTGTACTCCTCCTATATAATACTGCTGGTCCCCAGTCCCCACAATAAAGCAGTGTGAGCACAGATATATGCAGCACACTGAGCACAGATATGGAGAGTTTTTCAGGCAGAGAACGTATAATACTGGTGGTCACTGGTCAGCAAAACTCTGCACTGTACTCCTCCTATAATACTGCTGGTCCCCAGAATAAAGATATTTGCAGCCGCCTGAAAGTTCTGAAACAAAGTGAGAGGACGCGAGCCACATCCTCTCACTATCATTTCCAATGCACGAGTGAAAAATGGCGGCGACGCGCGGCTCCTTATATAGAATCCGAATCTCACAAGAATCCGACAGCGGGATGATGACGTTAGTGCGCGCTCGGGTTAACTGAGCAATACTGGAGTATCCGAGTATGCCTCGGACCCGTGTAAAATGGGTGAAGTTCGGGGGGGGGGGGTCGGATTCCGAGGAACCGAACCCGCTCATCACTAATTATTATTGGTATCTAACCAATTACTCAGTTTCCTATGGCATAAGTTTACTATCGAATGAACCTTTACTGCCATCTCTGTTAATGCTTACATTTTCAATAAAAACTTTATGATTGGAAAAAAAAAGTTGGAGGTAGTTTAGCTTTGTACAGGAGGTCAGTGAGGCACACCCTCACTGACCTCCTGTACAAAGCTAAGCTAACTCCTTTTTATTCACCTCTGATTTTTATTTACTAAAGTTTTTTTATATATAAATTGTAACATTTTTTTTGTCTCAAGATACATGGTAAGGTGCATACACACAGTGAGATAATGTCTATGCCCGATTTTCACTTAGCAATTTCTCTGGAATTCCCCAGAGCCCAGAAGCACTGATTTTGACTATCTGTACTTTCCATTTTGACTATGTACAATGGGTCTACTACGTTATGCTGGCGCTCGGGATCCCGTCACCGGGATCCTGACCGTTGGCAGCATGGTTAGAGCAAAAGAGCCCCTTGCGGTCTCACTGCGCTCGCCACGCTGCGGGCACGGTGGCGCTAAGCGCGCCACGCTATTCATTATCCCTCCAGGGGCATCATGGACCCACCAAGACGGAGAATAGTTGTCGGAATGCTGGCTGTCGGGATCCCGGCATCGGTATGCTGAGCGCTAGGATCCCAACAGCTGGCATATCAAATGCCTCCCTGTACAATTTTGACTAAGTGCCAATTTTGACTATATAGTCAAGATTGACTTGTCTGCACAGTCTATCTAGCCTTGTGATACCGACCCCATGGGAGCGCGCATAGGATCGAATCGGGATCGCAAGGTGGCTAACACATTGCGATTTGCACTAACTTTCCTTGCGACTTTGACTGTATAGAAAGCAAAGATCTCACCGTGTGTACACACCTTAAGGGCTACCTGATCACTTCTTATAAACCTTTTATGTAGCATTTTTACTCATTATAGTCTATAAACACCAGTGGTTGCGAATACCCCATCACACTAACAAATAAATCATATATATATATATATATATATATATATATATATATATACAGACAAAGGCAGTCGGCACTCGCAAATTAGACTTCAACAGCCAGCCTCCGTGCTACATTCAAAAAAAGTCCATGCAGTATTCCAGAAAAGAATGGCACTGGAGGCAATAATCACCATAAGTATAAAGTGTATTTAAAGCAACAGCTGTTTCAGGGCAGGACGCCCTTTCCTCAAGCAATAACACCAAGAAGTTAGACAAAACATTTTGTCTAACTTCTTGGTGTTATTGCTTGAGGAAAGGGCGTCCTGCCCTGAAACAGCTGTTGCTTTAAATACACTTTATACTTATGGTGATTATTGCCTCCAGTGCCATTCTTTTCTGGAATACTATATATATATATATATATATATATATATAATTTATCCAATATGCTAACTGCTGTATTTATAACTGCCTTTCCTCTCTGGCTTTGCTGATTAATAGGTTCACGAAAAGAGTCTAAAGGGGAATTCTTAATTACATACTAACAGCGGTATTCATTCTAGGTGGCTTAGGTCTTTTAAAGTCTGCTCTACCGATTAAGATGCAAGTGTTTGAGAGAGGTTAAAGTTTTGGGAAACAGGTTTCTAGATAAAGACTAAACATGGAAATAATGGATGACGTACACTGTATATGCCTCTGTAATTAGTAGACATTCAGTCCTCAAATTTATCATAGTACTATTCACCTGCTTGTAAATGTAAACAAATGTGGACTAAACACTGATCATTCTGGAAAATCCACTTTTAATGACAGTCCATGTATTAAACCAGAGTACTTTTACAATTTCCCAAAAAAACAGAGAGCAATCCGTCAAGAACTTTATAGCTCCTAGCAAGGTCACTTCGGGTGAATATACAATAGACAACCACTTTGTAACAGCTATATAACAACATTAAAAGTGGCAAACTCATATAATTGTGGCACTTGTGGATTAATTATACACAATAGTAATTATTATGTCACGGATTTGTTTGGCATACACAAGCTGAATATTTGCGCACCTAGGACCTGAGTTGCACACAATGCCAATGTTCACGTAGTTGAGCTCACTTTTGCTATTGTGTGTACAAAAATCACAGCGCATTCTTTACACTGTGTTTAGGAAATCAGCCCCTAGATTGGGATTGATTCAAGTTTCGCTGTGTGATTGTTAGTTGCGTCTAAAAACGCTCACAGTGGGCGTGCACATTCAGACACACGCTTGCACACCAGGGAAAGTTGCAGACGTCACTATAGCGAAAGACATCAAAGAGTTTGCAGCAGCATGCAGCTCAGACTGTTTACTTGTGACTGACCGGGTGACTTGTTATATTGCTTTGTACTTTTGCTACCTGAATTTGGCCCATATACACAGCTCTCCTGCATGTCAGTAGGAACCCAGTGAGGCCTATGCATGGACCTGCTGTGATAAACGTTACTGACAAATCCTTAAAGAAAAGGGAGTATTTTTTTTTTTTTTGTCAATGCAGAAAATAGGAGCCACACTACTCCTGTGTTTTCTCATGTGAGCCTTCTGTCCACTTAGCATAACGCGAGTTACACACCCAGGCTTTGAAAACATCCTTGAGGATATCCTGGAAAATATGTATAGTTACAATATCACCTCAGAGCTCAGCCTCTTATTTTAGGGCCATGTGGTGTGTGAGTGTTTTAGGACAACTGTGCTGTCTTGTAATAGTGAGCCTGACCAGCGATGCCTACCAGTTCTATAAACTGCAATTATTCTTCCATTGTAAAAACAAAGGGGGTAATTCCAAGTTGATCGCAGCAGAAATTCTGTTAGCAATTGGGCAAAACCATGTGCACTGCAGGGGAGGCAGATATAACATGTGCAGAGAGAGTTAGATTTGGGTGTGGTGTGTTCAATCTGCAATCTAATTTGCAGTGTAAAAATAAAGCAGCCAGTATTTACCCTGCACAGAAATAAAATAACCCACCCAAATCTAACTCTCTCTGCAAATGTTATATCTGCCTCCCCTGCAGTGCACATGGTTTTGCCCAATTGCTATCAAAAATCCTGCTGCGATCAACTTGGAATTACCCCCAAAGAGTAGGCACATAACACCACATAGGCCAATTGTGTTGCACTTATTCCAAGCAAAATGACGATTTAGACATCAGCAGGAATGGCTTCAGAGCTATATTGTATGAATTGTTTTTTTGTTTTTTTTAAAGAAACTTCAGTTTTATCATATATGTATTAGTACCAAGATCAGTATGAAATACCTACAATCAAAATTCCAACGGTCAAAATCCCGACAGCAATTGACCGACGGTCAAAATCCCGACAAGGTCAAAATACTTACAAGGTCAAAATACCAACATTTAAAATACCGACAAGGTCAAAATACTAACATTTAAACTATCAGCAGGCCAAAAAGTCGACATACATTTTTCATTGTTTTTTTTGTGTGTATGCAGACATAGGTTGACATGGACACCATGTAAGTGTACCGCTGCGCTCGCCATGCTTCGGGCACGGTGCCTTGCTGCGCTCGGCACACTATTATATTCCTCCTCCAGTTCCACTGGGATGGTAAAGTATGAACAAGTCGGTTTCATTAAAAAAAAAATCAGGAAAAACGCATGTCGACTTTTTGACCTGTTGACATTTTAGATGTCGATATTTTGACCTTGTCAGGATTCTGACCGTCGGTCAATGGTTGTCGGGATTTTGATTGTAAGTAAATTGACTGTATCCCTTAGTACCAGTTAACTAATGGTTAATATACTTTTTAGATTGTACAGCATTTATTATTTTATTAGAAGATATAAATTAATCTGACACTTGAAATCATGTTTCTAGTGTTACCATAACTATTTTCATTCTGTTGCTGTAGCATTATTTCAAAAAATTACTTTTTCTGTCAATAGGTTGACATGGAAAAGGGTCGACATGAGTTTTTCAAATTTTTTTTTACTTTTTCCACTTTACAATCCACGTGGACTTCAATTGGGAACGATAACCTGTGCCGAGCGCAGCGGTGGCGGATCGAGGCACCTTGCCCGAAGTGCGAGGGGACACGGTGCACCAATTGGGGTTCCCCGTCACTTTACGAAAAAAACGACACCAAAAACAGTCAAAAAACTCATGTCCACTTTTTTCCATGTCGACCTATTGAGCATGTCGACCTATAGTGGTCGACCTAATGACCCATACCCTGGGAAATCCACCACTGGATGTAATCAGCGTGGGCAGAGAGCTGGTATAATCAGCTTGGACACCACCACACCATACACAGTATGCACCTTTATTAAAGATCCTATACAATAGCAATATGGACAATGTCATAGTAAAATGTGAAAAATGCTGATCAGGGTGGCACCAAGTAGGAATTCTCTCTCTGCAGCATAAGAAGAGAAAGCGGTTTCCCAACTGAACCCCCAGGATACAGGGAATATTCACTCTTTGCTGCCTGAGGATGCAACCAGATGCTGTGAACTGCAGCAAGTTTTAGGTGAGACTTTATGCTTTATTCTTATTCATTATATTTCCATTTAATGATATTGTGACAGTTTTCTGAACAAATTAATTACCAGTATTACTAATTACAGATGTGTCGTATACATCTTTACACACGATGTATGGTGCAGCACAACCTATAGCAGTGGGAGCGTGCATACGCTACCCATACAGCAGCAGGGGGAGCCGGTGGAGGTAGCGGGAACAGGGAGCTATTGGAGGAGATACAGTAGTGGGGAGTGATGCTCTTGCTACTTATAACTGTGAAACAGGGGCCCATTGGAGCATGCACGTTCCCGTTACCTATAGCTTTCAATGGGGAGCCGGAGCTGCAGCACTGGGATACGCTCCCACAGCAACAACGTAGGACACACCTGTAGCTCTTTTACATGAGTAAGGGATTGTTAAATCCATGTTTTCCCAAACTCCGTCCTCAAGGCACCCTACGTTTTAAGGATTGACAGATGGTATAATGAAACCTAATGAAGTGCTACTTGAGTCAACTGTGCGTAAACATGTATATACTTAAAACCTGGACTGTTAGGGTGCCATGAGGAACAAGTTTGGGAACCACTGGTTTACTCACATCCTACAGTGAGTTACATCCCCCAATTCATTGACACTGTTATGGTTTATTATCATTTCCCTCTCAGTGATGGATATACCTTCTATTATAGTAAAATATATCACCTTTACCAGTGTATCTCAAGCACAAATATTTCACGTTTTTTTTTATTTATTTTCTGTTGCAATGTTGTCTTATATACAGTATTGCGCGAGATAAAGCAAATGAAGGTCTACACACCATGTCAGGATCGTTCCATCTGCCCGGGCCAGCAGCAGGCTGTAGTACATCCTGATTCAGGGCAAACCACTCTATGATATTAAGCACACTCTCCCAGGAATCCTGGATGTCACCATAGTTCCTCCACATGTTACAGATGCTGCCCAGCAAAGTGTAGTTCACCTGTTCAGACATAAGCATGAGATTTGTTCCTTCCAAAACTAATCATACATACATTCACACTGCATTGTAAATCTACAGCCATGCTTCAGTAACTGGACATGGAAACACCTATGTAAATGAGGGACACCAACCATACCAGGCCAATTCAGATTTGAATGCAAGACAGCTGCAACTACACTTGAACTGCAAGCATGTAACTAAATGTATCTATGTGACAGCACCACCCCGACCCATCCACTTGTGGAAATAGCCATCATCATTATTAGCACTCACTTACAGCAATCAGTCTCTAGACATAGGCCTCAATTCGGCAGTAAGTGAAGAAGCAATTGAGATGAATAATACTATATCACCCGTAGAAGTATGCGCTTAGCTAGGAGCATGCACAGTGCAGTAAAACACAAGATCTATCTGCAAAATCAACTTGAGTTCCGCCCTTAATCAGCCCTGTTGAGAGCAAGCGTTTCCACACAAGTGTGGCGGATATATTAATTAAGATAATTTGCATACAAACACCAGGCTGTCCTGATTGGTTGTTATTATTATGACTAGCATGACATCATGGGGGATCTTGGTGACATAAATAGAGTGGTGACTGTTGGCAGGAACTTCAATAACCATGCTAGATCAACTCGCTAATTGCGTATAACTTCCTATTCATTTTCATTATATTGGAGCTTTCATTTTTGATGCCCGCTACTACGTATCATTAATCACAATATACCTAGTAAAAAGGAAATGTAATGTAGTGTAACAGCTCACCTGAGGAGGAAGGCCACCTTCATATGCAGGCCAGCTACAGGAATACAATATCGGCCTCCCCGTTGCATTCAAAGCTGCACTCATTTTAGGATAACCTGGATCAAAGCAATACACACATACAGTATACTAATAAACAGCTGTGAAAAAATGCATCATCCAATAAATGCACATGGATTAAGCTACAGTATGTATTGACTCATTATACAAAAAGACTTAGTACAGAAACATATTTGCGTTATCAATACAGTTTTCTGCTAATACAATATTATGTAAAGTCATTCCTAATGTGGGAGGGCCTGTAGCCAAACCAATTCCAGATCTAAGATACAGTACAAATCAATCTGTAACAGTCACTCTGAGTGGGAAGCCAACTAATTAGAGCTCTAATGCTTTACAGCATATGAGGAAATTAATGATATTATGCCATGGCTGTTACTTCATCTCATGTGTTAGCTATGCACTAATAAAGAGTTAATGTGATAGCCTTTATCAACTGGATGTATAGATGGCAATTCATCAGAGAAATAAATGACAAAACAGGAATCAGACCTAAAGCTTTATCTGAGGAGTTTGAGTAGCAGCCATCAAATTTTAACATGTCCACTTCCCATGACGCAAATGTCTCGGCATCAATCTTAATAGTGTCCAGGGTGGTCCCAGGATAGCCGCCACACGTGTAGTTACCCAAGTCACCATATATTCCCAATTTCAGGCCTCTGGCATGAAGCTGCAAGAGAAAAAAATGGTTTCCATCTAGATCACTACTACATTTCTCAGCATATATCTAATACATAATCATGTCCATCACCTCAGACACCCACTCCTAGTGGCGACCTCAGCAATATATTGTGGAAAGTAACTGTGGGAAAGAAAATTAATGTCTTGTAGGGTTTAAGGCACGATATCCAGTCTGTTATAAGACTTGTATCCATTATCCAGAAAGCTAACTTTTCTGTGAGAAACACATTTCCACGTATAGCTTTCAGCTCTCTTGAGGAAACAAGTGCAGCAGAAACTGGAACAGGGGAAGCGAGTGGCCATACACTTAAGAGGAAATAAAAGTGACTGCTGGACAATGTTACAGTCTCTGTCATGCAGCCTATGAGGAGTATGTTGCTATGTAGGTATATTTCAGAAAGAAACTTGACTAAATCTAACAAAACCTCCCCACCCCTCCCCTCATTAACCGATGATATCTCAGACAGTCAGCCCCCTCCTCATGTCGACCCTCGGTCACTGAGAGATTACCTGTGCTGAGGACTTGCATGGTCCCCCCCATACCACATTTGCTTACTCTATCGGAAGCTGCAGCCCCGGAAGGGTATGTGGCTCGCCTGCATCCTGCCTGCTTCCTAGTGAAGCGGGCAGGATGATGATAAAAGCCTTGAAAATGTAGTGATGGTCTTAAGATAGCAGGGCTAAATGGTATGATTGCCATCATTTAGCCCCACCCCCTACCTGTGGAACCACAAATCGCGGCCATTTCCCGTTCTTGGGGACGGGGCCTTATAATATCCCAGGCCAGCCCCGCTCCCCGTAGTGACATGCTGCGTCTCCTCTCCGGTCTTCTCTCAGAGTGGAGAACTTAGAAGTAGGCAAGTATGCACTAAAGGCGTGCTACTACGGTTTTCTAAAAAGAGTCACTGAGCAGATGTTGGGGGAGCTGTGGGTCAGGACCACCATCTTGTGTGAGGGTATTTTCAATGCCAGTGTCTAAGAGATTAAGTACATTCACTGAGACTGGAGGGGGGGAGGTTCAGGGGAAATTTGAGGAAAAATAACTTCACAGAAAGGGTAGTGGACAAGTGGAATAACCTCCCATCAGAGGTGGTAGAGGCTAAGACAGTACAGCAATTTAAACATGCATGACATAGACATAAGGATTTCCTTACAAAGAAATAAAGCTCAAATAAGGTTTGAGATAAAAATATAGTAAAAATAGGAGCAGACTAGATGGACCAAGTGGTTCTTATCTGCCGTCAAATTCGATGTTTTAAGTACACACTGCAGTGCAATAGAACTGGGAATGGCTCAGTGAGAATCAGTTATGGTATGGCAGTGTGTGAGACTTTCAGAGATGTGGAGAACTGTCTGTCAAGGTGACAAAGTGACAATCTTGCAGAGTAAATGTTGGTCAAACTGACTCTCCAAGTACTTATTCGTTTGGACAGAGTGTGCCTCTATACCAGGCATTCCCAACCTCGGTCCTCAAGACACATTAACAGCTAACAGTGCAGGTTTTAGTGATATCCAGGCTTCAGCACAGGGTAACTTCTCATTTGCAGCATAGTCTATAGCAGGCATTCCCAACCACGGTCCTCAAGGCACACCAACAGTGCAGGTTTTAGTGATATCCAGGCTTCAGCACATATGATTAAATCAAAATAACTGAGGTACTAATTAAGTCACCTGTACTCAAGCAGGGATAGCACTAAAACCAGGACTGTAATAGGACCTACACACTGGGCGATAATAGTCAAAGATATGAACGATCTCGTTCATTAATGAACGAGATACCGTTCATATCTTTGAGTGTGGAGTCACCAGCGATGAACGATGCGCGGCCCCACACTCGTTCATCGCTGGTGCCCCGTCGGCTGTGCATGCAGGCCAATATGGACGATCTTGTCCATATTTGCCTGCACTTCTATGGAGCCGGGTGACGGAAGGAGTGAAGAAACTTCACTCCCCCCGTCACTGCTTCCCCGCCGCCGGGTCGCCCGTATCCGCCGTCGGGCAGCTCAGCGGCGGATCGACAAATGTGTAGGGCCCTTTATTGTGCCTTGAGGACCGAGGTTGGGAAACACTGGTCTATAGTATAGCATATAGTGCCTAATATAGAGTTGATCGCAGCAGCAAATTTGTTAGCAGTTGGGCAAAACCATGTGCATTGCAGGGGAGGCAGATGTAACACGTGCCGAAAGTTAGATTTGGGTGGGGTGTGTTCAAACTGAAATCTAAATTGCAGTGTAAAAATTAAGCAGCCAGTATTTACCCTGCACAGAAACAATATAACCCACCCAAATTAGGCATACCTAGAATATTGTATATTGTTTGTGTTTAAGGGAATATGTGTTTCTGTTGCTTCTGCAACTGCACCTATGTATTTTAAGGGTGTGGATCATAGGGTCGACAGTGACTAGGTCACTAGACACCTGAAATAGGTCGACAAAGTCATTAGGTCGACATTGGAAAAAGGTCGACGTGAGTTTTTTATATTTTTGGGTGTTGTTTTCTTTTTTTGTAAAGTGACTGGGAACCCCAATTTGTGCGCCGTATCCCCTTGCATGGCTTTGGGCAAGGTGCCTTGCTGCACTCGACACAGGTTACTATTCCCAAACGTAGCCCACATGGATTGTAAAGTATGAAAAAGTTTTGAAAAAAAAGTGAAAAACTCATGTTGACCTTTTCATTTGTTGACCTTTGCCACGTCAACCTAAGTGCTGTCGACCTAAAGACCGGATCCCATATTTTAAATACTCACATAGTCAGCAAGTGCTTTAATACCACTAGGAAACCTGTCTGGATCAGGCTGGAGTCGGCCTTGAGCATCTCTTTCCTTGAGAGACCAGCAGTCATCAATGCTGATGTAAACATAACCAAGTTCCCGCCAGCCACTGTCAGCCATTTTATCTGCCATGCTCTTGATCAAATGTTCACTAGAAATATAAATAAATAAAATAAAAAAATAATATATATATATATATATATATATATAAATATATATATATATATATATATATAAAAATGTATAATAATAAAATTTCAGCTATAACAACCTTGAAAGTAAATGCTACTGGAAGGCATGTGTGTGTGTGTGTGTGTGTGTGTGTGTGTGTGTGTGTGTATGTATATATATATGTATATATATATATATATATATGTATATATATATATATATATATATATATATATATAATTCCAATGACGGTCGCATTCACATCTTCAAAGAGACAACAACTGGGGTGTCCACTCTAATGCCAAAGCATTGTATTAATAGAAAAAAAGTAGAGGCACTCTCCAGATTTTATAAACATGCAAAAAAAATTCTCATTTTATTGTGATATACGTTACATGATCCGGCTAATATCCATATAGTATCCAATATCCAAATGGATACTATATGGATATTAGCCGGATCATGTAACGTATATCACAATAAAATTTGAATTTTTTTTGCATGTTTATAAAATCTGGAGAGTGCCTCTACTTTTTTTCTATATATATATATGTATTAATGTATATATATACACTGCTCAAAAAAAATAAAGGGAACACTAAAATAACACATCCTAGATCTGAATGAATGAAATAATCTTATTAAATACTTTGTTCTTTACATAGTTAAATGTGCTGACAACAAAATCACACAAAAATTATCAATGGAAATCAAATTTATTAACCCATGGAGGTCTGGATTTGGAGTCACACTCAAAATTAAAGTGGAAAAACACACTACAGGCTGATCCAACTTTGATGTAATGTCCTTAAAACAAGTCAAAAGAGGCTCAGTAGTGTGTGTGGCCTCCACATGCCTGTATGACCTCCCTACAATGCCTGGGCATGCTCCTGATGAGGTGGCGGATGGTCTCCTGAGGTATCTCCTCTTAGACCTGGACTAAAGCATCCACCAACTCCTGGACAGTCTGTGGTGCAACGTGGCCTTGGTGGATGAAGCGAGACATGATGTCCCAGATGTGCTCAATTGGATTCAGGTCTGGGGAATGGGCGGGCCAGTCCATAGCATTAATGCCTTCGTCTTGCAGGAACTGCTGACACACTCCAGCCACATGAGGTCTAGTATTGTCTTGCATTAGGAGGAACCCAGGGCCAACCGCACCAACATATGGTCTCACAAGGGGTCTGAGGATCTCATCTCTGTACCTAATGGCAGTCAGGCTACCTCTGGCGAGCACATGGAGGGCTGTGCGGCCCCCCAAAGAAATGCCACCCCACACCATTACTGACCCACTGCCAAACCGGTCATGCTGGAGGATGTTGCAGGCAGCAGAACGTTCTCCTTGGCGTCTCCAGACTCTGTCACGTCTGTCACATGTGCTCAGTGAGAACCTGCTTTCATCTGTGAAGAGCACAGGGCGCCAGTGGCGAATTTACCAATCTTGGTGTTGTCTGGCAAATGCCAAACGTCCTGCACGGTGTTGGGCTGTAAGCACAACCCCCACCTGTGGACGTCGGGCCCTCATACCACCCTCATGGAGTCTGTTTCTGATCGTTTGAGTAGACACATGCACATTTGTGGCTTGCTGGAGGTCATTTTGCAGGGCCCTGGCAGTGCTCCTCCTGTTCCTCCTTGCACAAAGGCGGAGGTAGCGGTCCTGCTGCTGGGTTGTTGCCCTCCTACGGCCTCCTCTACGTCTTCTGATATACTGGCCTGTCTCCTGGTAACGCCTCCATGCTCTGGACACTACGCTGACAGACACAGCAAACCTTCTTGCCACAGCTCGCATTGATGTGCCATCCTGGATGAGCTGCACTACCTGAGCCACTTGTGTGGGTTGTAGACTCCGTCTCATGCTACCACTAGAGTGAAAGCACCGCCAGCTTTCAAAAGTGACCAAAACATCAGCCAGAAAGCATAGGAGCTGAGAAGTGGTCTGTGGTCACCACCTGCAGAACAACTCCTTTATTGGGGGTGTCTTGCTAATTACCTACAATTCCCACCTGTTGTCTATTCCATCTGCACAACAGCATGTGAAATTGATTGTCAATCAGTGTTGTTTCCTAAGTGGACAGTTTGATTTCACAGAAGTGTGATTGACTTGGAGTTACATTGTGTTGTTTAAGTGTTCCCTTTAATTTTTTGAGCAGTGTATTATATATATATATATATATATATATATATATATATATATATATATATATGTATGAGAGAGAGAGAGATAGCAAATCCAAACGTCCCGGCACTCCTTTGACCCATCTGCGTCTGTCTGTGCTCCAGTTCCCTTCTAAAGGGGATTGCACCCCTCAATATGCAGATAATAGATAATAGAGAAAGGCGGCACTCCAGAAGCTTCACAACCAGCAGATATCACCACAAGTGTTTATTGACACATATCGATGTTTCGTGGCCAGTTGCCCCTTTCTCAAGACATAGTACATATGCATAGTTAAAAGAAGAGGAATATTGAACTGTAAAACAATTATGAGATCCACCTGCAAATTACAGCATAGCAGACACAGATTATCTATATTACCCTATTCACGCTGCACAAATAACCTGGTATTGACCCGGTACTTTGCAGGGTCGACACGGGTCGCTGTGTGGTGTGAACAGGGTCACTCTTGAATTCCCGGGTCACCTGAGCCGGTAATTCAACTCAGGAATAAAGAAGGGTTTTTCTCAGGTTATTACTGGGTCAGGCGTAGTGTGAACGGGTTACCCGGGTCGATGCGACCCAGTACCCGTTCACAGCAAAGAGAGAGGCGGCACTGAGATGATCTCATCTCCAGCGCTGCCTCCGCACCTGCCCTCGATGACAGCTCCATCCCCGCCCCCAATGGCAACCCGACCCGGAAGCCAGCTTGTAAGGGTCCAATGCTGGATTGCACCCGGGAAGGACACGTTTCCAATTCCCGGGTGCGATCCGGCAATTGCAATCTGAACAGGGTCTAAGAAGGATATCTAAACACTGGCTACTGTATGTACATTTTGTGCACCTCATCATCAGTCAATTCATATTTACATTTTGATACGTCTTATATATTCATTTACTAATCGTACATCTGCTATATTTGATTTATTGTTGTATTTAATAATAAGATTTTACTTACCGATAAATCTATTTCTCGTAGTCCGTAGTGGATGCTGGGACTCTGTCAGGACCATGGGGATTAGCGGCTCCGCAGGAGACAGGGCACAAAAATAAAAGCTTTAGGACTAGGTGGTGTGCACTGGCTCCTCCCCCTATGACCCTCCTCCAAGCCTCAGTTAGGATACTGTGCCCGGACGAGCGTACACAATAAGGAAGGATTTTGAATCCCGGGTAAGACTCATACCAGCCACACCAATCACACCGTACAACTTGTGATCTGAACCCAGTTAACAGTATGACAAACGTAGGAGCCTCTGAACAGACGGCTCACAACAATAACAACCCGATTTTTTTGTAACAATAACTATGTACAAGTATTGCAGACAATCCGCACTTGGGATGGGCGCCCAGCATCCACTACGGACTACGAGAAATAGATTTATCGGTAAGTAAAATCTTATTTTCTCTGACGTCCTAGTGGATGCTGGGACTCCGTCAGGACCATGGGGATTATACCAAAGCTCCCAAACGGGCGGGAGAGTGCGGATGACTCTGCAGCACCGAATGAGAGAACTCCAGGTCCTCTTTAGCCAGGGTATCAAATTTGTAGAATTTTACAAACGTGTTCTCCCCCGACCACGTAGCTGCTCGGCAGAGTTGTAATGCCGAGACCCCTCGGGCAGCCGCCCAAGATGAGCCCACCTTCCTTGTGGAATGGGCCTTGATAGATTTAGGCTGTGGCAGGCCTGCCACAGAATGTGCAAGTTGAATTGTGCTACAAATCCAACGAGCAATCGTCTGCTTAGAAGCAGGAGCACCCAGCTTGTTGGGTGCATACAGTATAAACAGCGAGTCAGATTTTCTGACTCCAGCCGTCCTTGAAATATATATTTTCAATGCCCTGACAACGTCCAGCAACTTGGAATCCTCCAAATCGCTAGTAGCCGCAGGCACCACAATAGGCTGGTTCAGGTTGAAACGCTGAAACCACCTTAGGCAGAAACTGAGGACGCGTCCGCAGTTCTGCCCTGTCCGAATGGAAAATCAGATATGGGCTTTTATACGATAAAGCCGCCAATTCTGACACTCTCCTGGCTGAAGCCAGGGCCAGTAGCATGGTTACTTTCCATGTAAGATATTTCAAATCCACCGATTTGAGTGGCTCAAACCAATGGGATTTGAGAAAATCCAAAACTACATTAAGATCCCACGGAGCCACTGGGGGCACAACCGGGGGCTGTATATGTAGTACTCCTTTTACAAAAGTCTGGACTTCAGGAACTGAAGCCAATTCTTTCTGGAAGAAAATCGACAGGGCCGAAATTTGAACCTTAATGGACCCTAATTTGAGGCCCATAGACAATCCTGTTTGCAGGAAATGTAGGAATCGACCCAGTTGAAATTCCTCCGTCGGGGCCTTCCTGGCCTCACACCACGCAAAATATTTTCTCCAAATGCGGTGATAATGTTGTGCAGTCACCTCCTTCCTGGCTTTTACCAGGGTAGGGATGACCTCTTCCGGAATGCCTTTTTCCCTTAGAATTCGGCGTTCAACCGCCATGCCGTCAAACGCAGCCGCGGTAAGTCTTGGAATAGACACGGTCCCTGCTGAAGCAGGTCCCGTCTTAGAGGTAGAGGCCACGGATCTTCCGTGAGCATCTCCTGAAGTTCCGGGTACCAAGTTCTTCTTGGCCAATCCGGAGCCACGAGTATCGTTCTTACTCCCCTTTGCCGTATAATTCTCAGTACTTTTGGTATGAGAGGCAGAGGAGGAAACACATACACTGACTGGAACACCCACGGTGTTACCAGAGCGTCCACAGCTATTGCCTGAGGGTCTCTTGACCTGGCGCAATACCTGTCCAGTTTTTTGTTGAGGCGGGACGCCATCATATCCACCTTTGGTTTTTCCTAACGGTTCACAATCATGTGGAAGACTTCTGGATGAAGTCCCCACTCTCCCGGGTGTAGATCGTGTCTGCTGAGGAAGTCCGCTTCCCAGTTGTCCACTCCCGGAATGAACACTGCTGACAGTGCTATCACATGATCTTCCGCCCAGCGAAGAATCCTTGCAGCTTCTGCCATTGCCCTCCTGCTTCTTGTGCCGCCCTGTCTGTTTACGTGGGCGACTGCCGTGATGTTGTCCGACTGGATCAACACCGGCTGACCCTGAAGCAGGGGTTTTGCCAGGCTTAGAGCATTGTAAATCGCTCTTAGCTCCAGTATATTTATGTGAAGAGACATCTCCAGGCTTGACCACACTCCCTGGAAGTTTCTTCCCTGTGTGACCGCTCCCCAGCCTCTCAGACTGGCATCCGTGGTCACCAGGACCCAGTCCTGTATGCCGAATCTGCGGCCCTCTAACAGATGAGCACTCTGCAACCACCACAGAAGAGACACCCTTGTCCGTGGAGACAAAGTTATCCGCTGATGCATCTGCAGATGCGATCCGGACCATTTGTCCAGCAGATCTCACTGAAAAGTTCGTGCGTGGAATCTGCCGAATGGAATCGCTTCGTAAGAAGCCACCATTTTTCCCAGGACTCTTGTGCATTGATGCACAGACACTTTTCCTGGTTTTAGGAGGTTCCTGACAAGTTCGGATAACTCCCTGGCTTTCTCCTCCGGAAGAAACACCTTTTTCTGAACCGTGTCCAGAATCATTCCCAGGAACAGCAGACGTGTCGTCGGGGTCAATTGAGATTTTGGAAAATTCAGAATCCACCCGTGCTGTTGCAGCACTACTTGGGTTAGTGCTACTACGTCCCCCAGCTGTTCTCTGGACCTTGCCCTTATCAGGAGATCGTCCAAGTAAGGGATAATTAATACGCCTTTTCTTCGCAGAAGAAACATCATTTCGGCCATTACCTTGGTAAAGACCCGAGGTGCCGTGGACAATCCAAACGGCAGCGTCTGAAACTGATAATGACAGTTTTGCACCACGAACCTGAGGTACCCTTGATGTGAAGGGCAAATTGGGACATGCAGGTAAGCATCCTTGATGTCCAGGGACACCATAAAGTCCCCTTCTTCCAGATTCGCTATCACTGCTCTGAGTGACTCCATCTTGAACTTGAATTTTTGTATGTACAGGTTCAAAGATTTCAGATTTAGAATAGGTCTTACCGAGCCGTCCGGCTTCTTTACCACAAATAGTGTGGAATAATACCCCTTTCCCTGTTGTAGGAGGGGTACCTTGACTATCACCTGCTGAGAATACAGCTTGTGAATGGCTTCCAATACCGTCGCCCTGTCTGAGGGAGACGTTGGCAGAGCAGACTTTAGGAACCGGCGAGGGGGAGACTTCTCGAATTCCAACCTGTAACCCTGAGATACTACCTGCAGGATCCAGGGGTCCACCTGTGAGTGAGCCCACTGTGCGCTGAAATTCTTGAGTCGACCCCCCACCGCGCCTGAGTCCGCTTGTAAAGCCCCAACGTCATGCTGAGGGCTTTGCAGAAGCCGGGGAGGGCTTCTGCTCCTGGGAGGGAGCTGCTTGGTGCACTCTCTTACCCTTTTCTTTGCCTCGGGGCAGATATGACTGTCCTTTTGCCCGCTTGTTATTATAGGAACGAAAGGACTGCGGCTGAAAAGACGGTGTCTTTTTCTGTTGGGAGGGGACCTGAGGTAAAAAGGTGGATTTCCCGGCTGTTGCCGTGGCCACCAAATCCGATAGACCGACCCCAAATAATTCCTCCCCTTTATACGGCAATACTTCCATATGCCGTTTGGAATCCGCATCACCTGACCACTGTCGCGTCCATAAACTTCTTCTGGCAGATATGGACATCGCACTTACTCTCGATGCCAGAGTGCAAATATCCCTCTGAGCATCTCGCATATAAAGAAAAGCATCCTTTAATTGCTCTATAGTCAATAAAATACTGTCCCTATCCAGGGTATCAATATTTTCAGTCAGGGAATCCGACCAAACCACCGCAGCACTGCACATCCATGCAGAGGCGATGGCTGGTCGCAGTATAACACCAGTATGAGTGTATATACTTTTCAGGGTAGTTTTCAGCCTCCTATCAGCTGGATCCTTGAGGGCGGCCGTTTCATGTTTTGATAAGCGTGTGAGTGCCTTATCCACCCTAGGGGGTGTTTCCCAGCGCGCCCTAACCTCTGGCGGGAAAGGATATAATGCCAATAACTTCTTTGAAATTAGCAGTTTTCTATCGGGGTTAACCCACGCTTCATCACACACTTCATTCAATTCCTCTGATTTAGGAAAAACTACAGGTAGTTTTTTCAGACCCCACATAATACCCCTTTTTGTGGTACTTGCAGTATCAGAGATATGCAAAGCCTCCTTCATTGCCGTGATCATATAACGTGTGGCCCTACTGGAAAATACGTTTGTTTCTTCACCGTCGACACTAGATTCGGTGTCCGTGTCTGGGTCTGTGTCGACCGACTGAGGTAAAGGGCGTTTTACAGCCCCTGACGGTGTCTGAGACGCCTGGACAGGTACTAACTGGTTTGCCGGCCGTCTCATGTCGTCAACTGATTTTTGTAACGTGCTGACATTATCACGTAATTCCATAAACAAAGCCATCCATTCCGGTGTCGACTCCCTAGGGGGTGACATCACCATTACCGGCAATTGCTCCGCCTCCACACCAACATCGTCCTCATACATGTCGACACACACGTACCGACACACAGCAGACACAGGGAATGCTCTTATCGAAGACAGGACCCCACTAGCCCTTTGGGGAGACAGAGGGAGAGTTTGCCAGCACACACCCAAGCGCTATAAATATATAGGAACAACCCTACAGAAGTGTTGTTTCCTTTATAGCAGCTTAATATATCAATATCGCCAAAAAAAGTGCCCCCCCTCTCTGTTTTTTTACCCTGTTTCTGTAGTGCAGTGCAGGGGAGAGTCCTGGGAGCCTTCCTCGCAGCGGAGCTGTGCAGGAAAATGGCGCTGTGTGCTGAGGAGATAGGCCCCGCCCCCTATTTCGGCGGGCTCTTCTCCCGGTGTTTGTGAGACCTGGCAGGGGTTAAATACATCCATATAGCCCCAGGGGCTATATGTGATGTATTTTTAGCCAGAACAAGGTATTATCATTGCTGCCCAGGGCGCCCCCCCCCCAGCGCCCTGCACCCTCAGTGACCGCTGGTGTGAAGTGTGCTGACAACAATGGCGCACAGCTGCAGTGCTGTGCGCTACCTCATGAAGACTGAAAAGTCTTCTGCCGCCGGTTTCTGGACCTCTTCACTTTTCGGCATCTGCAAGGGGGTCGGCGGCGCGGCTCCGGGACCGGACTCCATGGCTGGGCCTGTGTTCGATCCCTCTGGAGCTAATGGTGTCCAGTAGCCTAAGAAGCCAATCCATCCTGCACGCAGGTGAGTTCACTTCTTCTCCCCTAAGTCCCTCGTTGCAGTGAGCCTGTTGCCAGCAGGACTCACTGAAAATAAAAAACCTAATAACTTTTTCTAAGCAGCTCTTTAGGAGAGCCACCTAGATTGCACCCTGCTCGGACGGGCACAAAAACCTAACTGGGGCTTGGAGGAGGGTCATAGGGGGAGGAGCCAGTGCACACCACCTAGTCCTAAAGCTTTTATTTTTGTGCCCTGTCTCCTGCGGAGCCGCTAATCCCCATGGTCCTGACGGAGTCCCAGCATCCACTAGGACGTCAGAGAAATATTGTTTCACTGACACAGATTAAACTAGTTAATTTTTCTTAAATGTCCAGTTTATTAGTCCCTTTAGTAAATTAAGGGGTATATTCAATTAGCGTCGGATCCATTCCAACATGCATTTGTCGGAATGGATCCGACAACCCCTATTCAAATCTCATCTCAATTTCGACTTTTTCAAGTCAAATTGAGATGAGGGACCCAGAGGAGGAGAGGGGGGGAGCCGTGGGGAGACCAGCGGGGACAGCCGCCGGCAGACGGAGGAGATCAGCGCTACAGTAGCGCTGCAGCAGGATGTCACACAGCCGCCCGACCTCACGGCAATGTCTACCCGGCTCCAGCAAGTGTGACCTCACTTGCTGGAGCCGGGTGGAAGCTGCCGTGAGCGGCGCGGCTGTGTGACATCCTGCTGCAGCGCTGTGCGGTAGCGCTGATCTCACCTATATGTCCGCGGCTGTCCCCCGTCTCCCTGCGGCTCTCCCCCCTCTCCTCCTCTGGGTCCCACATCTCAGTCTGACATTTTTTTACGTCGGACTGAGATGGTCGAAAAGGGACACAAGCACGTGGCTTGGCACCTATTCCGCCAATCCACGTGCTTTTCGACACGTCGAATTCATCGACTTGTCGAAAAATTTTGGGTTATATTGAATAGGTCGAATCATGATTTGACCTTAAAAAGTCGAAAACTGTAGTCTTTTCGACAGACGGCAGCTTTCGACTTCATTTGAATATACCCCAAAGTATGTTAACTACTTATTGTTAGGGTAATACATTTTAGAGTACTGAAGATTATTCTACACATACTGTATATAGGGGGGTATTCAATAAGACCCATAAGTTTTTGGGCACGAAAAATGGGAGGGGGGTTTGATTTGTGTTTATGGGGTTTTTTGTGGTAATTTTTTCCCCCCAAGCTATTCAATCAGCCCTTGTTTTTTCTGCCCATTTCATGTGAAAACACATAGGATCTGCAAAAAATCAGAAATACTGGTTTTGCTTGACTGACGTTAACAATGTTCAATAGCTTTAGTTTTCACCTTAAAATCTAAAGATGATGTACAAGAAAGTATGCCCCATGTGTGTGCATGCAGTCACTGACAAGAAGCAAACTATATCATTCAGTGGGTATGAACGATATAGTTTGCGGGAGGATCTTGCACGATGTCACATCTGATGTACCATAGGCAAGTATGTACCCAGCCTAAAAGTCTGCGTGTGTCTAGCAAAATGAAGCATGAAGAATTTGTTCATATTGTGATCAGAACTTTTAAGTTTAAGGCCAGTGTCAGGGGTTTCTGATCTTCAACAAGCTCCTACACTATCATATAGAGTAAGCTTCAGTTTATTTCAGGGTGCGGTTATTGGGGGTCAATGGAAAATTCATTAAAACATCTGAATATCAGATTTGGTCCTGAATCAGGCAGTGATTAGGGAAGAGTTCAAAATATGTTGAATTCTTTTTCAGGCTATATATTGCGTGGCTGAAAAACACCTAGGCCAGATTTATCAAGCCTTGGAGAGTGATAAATTGGACGGTGTTAAAGTACCACCTAATCAGATCCAGTCATATGTTTGAAAAATGACAGCTGATTGGTTGGTACTTTATCACCGTGCAATTTATCACTCTCCAAAGCTTGATAAATCTGGGCCCTAGTCAGCATATCATCATTATGAGTCAGCCTAATGATACACGTGTGATTTACAGACAGACTTACCTAATACAATTCTCTGGGTCAATTTTGCAGTCAATGTTACACCTGTAGCGCTCCCATGTCATCCAGCCCATTGGCGGAGTCCTGACTAAACCATTGTCCAAACATGAGCAGAGAGCAGGTAGGGCAAGGAGCACACCCAGAGATACAAAATGCATATTGTCCAGCCAGATTCCGAACCCTGTTATGGAAAAATATACATACGGACACATCAGAAGTAGTTTTATATGGTATATAAATATATGCGATACTTACAGCTATTTCAAACATTGCGACATCCTGTAATTTAGTAAGTCACAAACAAACATTTGGGTGTACAATATTCCTCTAACATAGGTTAGATGTAGCACATGTCTTCATATGCATTAATGTCAGACAGAGACTGAGGCAGGAATCTGCAGGACTCTAGTCACTGCAAAATGCTGAACGCATCAAACATTTACGTCCACTGTGGATGAGAAGTTGCACATCAGGACATCTTGGATAATCAGTAACTGGCCCTAGCAAACCACAAAGCACAGACATCTTCCTCTTTCTATATGAATGTTATGTCTGCCCGAAAAGACATTTTAATTTTCCAAAGAAAACAATGTTTTATTCATTTGATTTAAAGTCAAGTAAGTACAAGGTTATGCTTTGACAATGGAATATCTCTATTTCAGTTGCTTCCTGCTGCACAGTGCACATAGAGCCATTTCATCCAACTGTCCCCATATAAGTGACTTGTGGTTACATTTCTGTTTTTATTCATTACTTTTCAATAAACAATACAAATATTACTTTGAAAGGTTTGTTGTTGTAATTACATATCATATGTTCTGCATCCAAAACGTATAAACACACTAGCCTTTATCAGTAATACTCAATACTCATGGAGATAAATGTCCCCCCCCACCCCCACTACTGTGTGCCCAATGTATGCTCACGGCCAGACAATGGTGCAGCACCCCCTATTCATCAGCCCCCCCTGCTGCAGCTGATCTCTGCACAGGGAAGGGGGGGGACAGAGACTATGTTCCCCCTTCTAGCACCTTTAGTTTAGAAGCATGTGCCCGAGTGCCGTTCGCGCTGGATTCTGGGGTGCAATTTTAGGAGTGATGCCAGCGGACACAGACCACAGCATCACTCCCTGGGGTGCGTAGCAGCAAATCCATTCTGCCCATATGCTTATTTCTTCCATATAAACTTATGGGATATGACATGGTGAAGTAACGCACTCCTGGCTGCGGTCGCATCTCATACGTTAGTGTCCGGGAACTGGTTAAACTCAATTTTGGGCAAGAGGCCATTATAATAATAACAACTGTATAATAACTATGGCCTGGAATAATATTGTCAAACAAACCTCTGAGCAGTGACGACACCTTGTTCGGTGACACCCAATGCGGCCAAAAGGCGCAGGTTACATCACGCCAGGGGTGTGTGTTTGGGCTGCCCCCGGAGAGAGTGCTTGCATTGCCGACGAAGATGTCATAGTGCAACATGTGGCTCCCAGTTACTGCAGAGGTGACGGTATTTTGGTGTCACCCCCTGGAAGGGTGACACCCAGGGGTGATTCGCACCCCACTAGTGACGCCTTTGCCTCCGTGTGTAACAAACTCAGTATTCCTTTGTACATCTTTATGGAGAACAAGCGGCTCTATATAATTTGTGAGCAAAAATAATGTACAACAAACACGAATGGGTCTATTTATCAGAACAGCTAAAAGGATTTTGCCCTCTGTTCTGTATTTAGCAAACAGTGTTGCACTTAGCTTTCCTCTGTCTGGTACTGTATCATTTATGCTGAAGTTAGTGGTACGGTCCCTATTGCCGGTATTGGGAACTCACCGTTAGTTGGAAGCATAATGCGCAGATGACCATTGCGCATGGGCATTGATCCTTAGCCCGTCGCTGGTAATGGTTGGCTGCCAGCAAGACAGAAGAATCAGATAAGTGACGAGGCCTCGCCAGAGGGGTAAAATTTTTAACTGCCTACGGCAAATTCATTAATATTACTGTGATACTAAATGAAATATGCAGAGGTCTATCTATCAGACTGTGTTTTTCATCTAAGAAAGTGGTTATCACTGCTCCAGGCAATTTACCAACAGGAATACTGAAGCGAAATCATTGATTTGGCATGTGGTCCCCTTAATTTCACATACTGCATTCCCATAGCCTGTAATGGGGACTGCTTTTGCTGAGACATTTATCAAATGCTTTGTTTATTGCAAATTTTGAAAATGTCATAATAGCATTTCAGTATGGCATTCTGTACTGTATATGTATTGTGCCACCAGAGCTGCGAATCATCCATAAACACCCTCCTCTTCTTATTCTGGTCAGTTGCATCCAGCACTCCTACCCCTTCTGGATGAGACCCACAGAGCAAAGGGGGTGGTTACTGTGGATCGTAGATGTGATCAGAGGCAATATATACAGAAAGAACCTTTAAATTGATGTTCTGTCAGCATGAAGATCCCCATTATTTATACCTGAGCGGCAGCCTCACCAGCTGACAATGAGTTTATTGCTCTCTGTACATCCTACTGATACATAATTTTAATACAGTAGCTCCCCTCAAATGTTTCCCTGCCCTGTATATTTGTAATGCTGCAATTGTATCTACTCAACTTTTGGGCAATTCCATTTGTGACACACACGACAAATGACTCACTGCAAGAATAATGATGATTATTTTTTTCATTAATAAAATATCAGAAGTTCTGCAAACTATGCTAGTTATAAACTATAATCATTCAGTTAACTGTTAAAGTAACAGGGAAGTTTAATTCGGTCATTATCAGAATTATACAGGTACAAATATTATGTGACAGACACGACACTGAACGGGAACAAAAATCCAGGATGCGTATAACTTCCTTCCAAATCATGAAACCTACAGTTCCATGACTTAACACTGAGAAGGATAGCGTTGTTGGCTTGGTTGGGTAAAGAAGATAAGAAATTTCAAGTATTTGTAAATATTTTATTAAACATCATTCCTGTGACAGACACGACATAGGAATTGAGACAGACACGACATGTTCCAAAATACTTGCAAAAACCATTTAAATCTGCCAATTAGACTACATCATTATCAAAGCTTACATCCTGAAAATACAGTTTAAGCCTATTATCAAATTGTGGCTCTGGTAAGATTCTTATAATCTGGTGTGTATCAATATAAACAGTTGTCAAATAAGGCACAAAATCACCACAGCTTTCCCCAGACTGCCATCTTGAATAAACAATGCTGCCAACCTATGATTTATGAAAAACAGGTGTTTATCATCTTTGGTTTTACAAAATATTAACTTCAGAGAATATACATTTTCACTACAAGATTAATTGTGCCACTTTCAGGAAGAGATGTTCTGGTTGACATAATCATGGAATTACCCTTTTACTCTGCCTGCCTGTATCTTCCCCACCCACACTGCTCATCAGACCACAGAGTTCGCCGCCAGCAGAGTGAACAGTTCTTACTGGGCACGTGCAGTACTGACTGGCAACAGGAGATCACATCAGCATTAAGCAGACAGCAGGAAGAAGAATAGACATCCTCAGAGAGACACGTTTTTACTTCACCTCTCTGGCACCTTAATCATTGATAAATTGATGACCAAATATGTTCTGTATCATAGCTATATATACAGTGATTCATTGGGTTGGTGTATCAGTGAAAAGAGTGGAGAAGTGGACCAGTGAAGAAGTTGCCCATCAGGGCTGCCATCAGAAATGATGGGGCCCGAGACTAACAAAATGGCCAGCACCACCCATGGCGCTCCACCCCTACGTAATATCACACATCATGATGAGTGTCGCGGACCGATTTACAGAGGTCTGATGCTTAGGAAAGGCTTGTTTTTAATATGTTCTCCCTGCACATCGGCCCGCTGTTGTTGCACAGCCTGGTGCAGCGCCAGGTATTGGTGGTTGGAGCCAGAGGCGGCGCCCCCTCGCTGTCCGGGACTTCAGATTGTGGCCCTGTAGCAACTAATCAGCTTCTACCCATCGTTATATAGAATGTACTTGATAAATACTACTTCAAAGCTAGTCTCCTTTTCTACTCTTTCCACTGCTTGGTACATCAACCTCACAGTATGTTTATTACTTTAGTCATAGATAATGATAAATAAACCATAGACTCCTAAATCATCTACTGTACACAGACTAATAGTGTAAAGGGGGTACACATGGAGAGATCCATTCTTAAAATCTAAGCAATCTGACTAGATTGCTTAGATTTTAAGCAAGGATCTCTCGTGTGTATGCCCCCCAGCAACAGCGATGCGCGACCCCGCACATCGCTATCGCCGGTCCTAGATTGTCCTGCATGCAGGCACAATCTAGCACATCGCTCATTTCACCCTTTGGGTGAAATGAGCGCCCCCCTCCGTCACCCCCCCTCGCTCAGCACACATCGCGCTGTGCTGAGCGGGGAGAGAGATGTGTGCTGAGCGGTCTGTGATAGATCGCTCAGCACACATCTCTGATCACATCTCCCCATGTGTACTAGGCTTTAGGGTTTATACACATGGATGCTGTCTTTAAACCTGTTAATCTAATCACACACTTCACAATAGCAGTTATATAGAAAACCTGATTTACAGGTTTGTGACCAAAGCCCAGTGAGGTAATTTCAGCATTCAACTCTTAAACCAAGTCTTAAAAAAGTCACATGATGGAAAGTCACATGTATATATCCATGTGCTGATGTTAATACTGTTCTCTGTGTGTGGACAAAGGGGGTCATTCCGACCCGCTCGCTCGCTGCAGTTTATCGCAGCGATCGGGTCAGAATTGCGCATGTGCCGGTGCCGCAGTGCGCCGGTGCACACCGGACGGCCGAAGACCGTCGATCAGTAGCGATCGCAGGGCGGGAGGGGGCTGGACGGCGGCGTTAAGCGTGGCTGGACCGTTTTTTGGGGGGGGGGGGGGGGGCAGGCCGCGCGGCTGCGTGACATCTCACGCAGCCGCTGCGGCCAGTGGCAGTGACGATCAACTCCCGGCCAGCCGCAGGATCTGTGCCGGCTGGGATTTACTCCACAAATACAAAAGCATCGCCGCTGTGCGGTGTTTTTGTATTTGTGCGGATGGGATTTACTCCACAAATACAAAAGCATCGCCGCTGTGCGATGTTTTTGTATTTGTGCGTGGCGTCCCCCCACATGTCAGGGAAGATGATCGTATCTGTGCTAAATTTAGCACAGCTACGATCAACTCGGAATGACCCCCAAAGTGCCGTAAATGGAAATTTGTCTATAACTAATTCTAAAATCATGTTGTTGGTTTTTTTTTTGGCAAACATTTAATAAGAAGCAAAATAATGCGGATTTATATAAGAATTGCAAAACATATAATTTATCACACCTCTGGCATGTTGCAGTGAAAACATAAAAAAATGTGATTTTTGTTCTTACCTTTAAAATCCTTTTTTCGTAGTCCATGGGGGAACCGGGATCACGATGGGTATTGGAGTCTGGGCACCAAATAGTTAATGTTCTTTACCCAACAGCACAGGCTCCCTCTCCCCTATATCTGGCCCAAGCCTAGGGGATCAGTTAACAAGCCCAAGGCAAGGAGCAAGAGGAAGGAGAAGACCCACACACACACACACACACACACACACATCAAACATACACACACAGAGATCAAACATACACAGTGAAGGTGAAGAGGGGAACCGCTAACAGTGCAAAAGCCTGCAAGCCAGGTGCATCAGGGCGGGCACCATGTGTCTCCCATGTACTCAGAGAAAAGGATTTTACATATATGGACAAAAATCCCCTTTTCTCTCACCCATGGGGAACATAGGTATCACCATGGGACATTCCGAAGCTGTCTCTCTAAGGGTGGGAAGCTCCCTTGCTGCACTATTTATTTATTAACAGTCTCTTTTATAGCGCAGCAAATTCCATTGCGCTTTACAACTGGACACAATGATAAAACAAAACTGGGTAATAAACAAGCAGTCATAGAGGTAGGAAGGCCCTGCTCGCAAGCTTACAATCTATGGCACTATGAACTCTACACCAGAAACTCACATCCGCAGTGGCGAGGGTATCAAAAGAAAACAATTTGATGAACATATGGGCAGTGGACCAAGGTACTGCTATACAGTGCCTCTATGTCGGGTCTCCCAAGAAGTACCCACTGCCCTAAAGGGGAAAGTGCACGCACCAAGGCAGTGACCAGAAGGTCCGCCAAGGAATAGGTATGGCGGAGCCACCTTGCCAAAGTCTGCTTAATGAACGGCAATTCCCGTTTGTTGAAGTCATACAAGACGAAGAGAATCAGATCTACTTAAGTCCCAGGTTCTGTCTACATAAATCCGGAGGACCTGTCCAACATCCTAGGAGGCCTGCTCTGAAAAAGCATTGGGACCCTGAAAGGACGGAACCACAATTTCCTGGTTGATATGGAACCTGAACAAAACGTTTGGAAGGTAACCCAGAGGTATCCGAAGGATGGCTCGGTCAGGATGGAAAATAAGAAAAGGAGAGTGCCAAGACAAGATGCTCGAATCCACCACTCTCCAGGATAATGTAATTGCAAGGAGGAAAACAGTTTAAACATGTAAACCAGGAAAGGTCAGATTGAAGAGCCTGCGGGACCAGTGACAAGTTCCATGGAGCCAGCAGTGGAATAAATAGAGGCTGTACATGCAGGAAACCATCCATAAAGATCTGCACATTAGGCAAAAGCGTCACATTACACTAGAAGAGGACTGAAAGAACTGAAATCTATACTTTAAAGAGATGAAAGGCAGAGGCCCAAGTCCAGACCCATCTGTAGAAAAGACAGGACTCGGGGTAGAACACCTGAGCTGCACACCAATCAAAGTAAGTCTTCCAGCCCTCTCCCTGCTGTCCCTAAAATCCCTCTACCTCTCTGTTGGACTACCCAATTTAAATATCTAGGCATCCTAATTACTAATGACCCTTCTGACCTCATCCATTAAATTTAGATCCGTTAATGCAGCTCATTACTTGTAAATCTAGGTCTTGGTGTAGGCTCCCACTGACGGTTACCGGCAAGGTCAATCTTATCAAAATTTTATTATTGCCCAAGAGTCTCTATATCCTCTTACAGTCTCCAGTTTATATATTTTCTGTATTTTTTAGAAAATTAAATAGTGTCCTGTCCTCCCTAGTTTGGGCTAACAAGCAACCTAGAGTTCAGTTCAATACTCTCACCAGAACTAGGACAGATGGTGGGCTGGCGATCCACAATTTGCAACTGTATTATTGTGCTGCTCAGATTGTACACATGAGAACCTGGCTACAGAATACCAATGAGTGTTCTTTGCAAAATGTATTTATCCACTGTTATTACCCTGGCCTCTCACCTACACAGGTTCTGCTAAGTGGTAATATTTCTAAGTTTTCTCCTCCCATTGTCTTTCAGGCTGCCAAGATTTGTCAGGCGCTACGGTGTAAACTAAATTTGATGCTCTTGACCTGGATACTCCCCTCTGGTACTCTCGCTGTCTCCCTGAGCTTCAGTCCTGGGATGGACGTCAGATGTGGTCCCCCAAGTCAGTAATATCAGTATCCCAATTATATTGCGAAGGTACACTGAAATCCTTCCAGCAACTGAAATTTGAGTTTCATTTACCCAACTCCTATTTTTATGGTTTCCTCCAACTTAGACATGCATTGCATGCACAATTTGGGGACGCCCCATCTATACTCCTTCCATATCCTGTTAAATCCTTTGTCATCAATCTGGGTCAAGCCAAAGTAATCTCGGTTGCTTTCCTATACCTCCTAGCTATGGTGGTCATTCCGAGTTGATCACTAGCTGCCATTGTTCGCAGCGCAGCGATCAGGCTAAAAAATAAGAATTTACTCACCGGTAATTCTATTTCTCGTAGTCCGTAGTGGATGCTGGGAACTCCGTAAGGACCATGGGGAATAGCGGGCTCCGAAGGAGGCTGGGCACTCTAGAAAGATTTCAGACTACCTGGTGTGCACTGGCTCCTCCCACTATGACCCTCCTCCAAGCCTCAGTTAGGATACTGTGCCCGGACGAGCGTACACAATAAGGAAGGATTTTGAATCCCGGGTAAGACTCATACCAGCCACACCAATCACACCGTACAACTCGTGATATGAAACCCAGTTAACAGTATGAAACAACTGAGCCTCTCAACAGATGGCTCAACAATAACCCGATTTAGTTAACAATAACTATGTACAAGTATTGCAGATAAACCGCACTTGGGATGGGCGCCCAGCATCCACTACGGACTACGAGAAATAGAATTACCGGTGAGTAAATTCTTATTTTCTCTGACGTCCTAGTGGATGCTGGGAACTCCGTAAGGACCATGGGGATTATACCAAAGCTCCCAAACGGGCGGGAGAGTGCGGATGACTCTGCAACACCGAATGAGAGAACTCCAGGTCCTCCTCAGCCAGGGTATCAAATTTATAGAATTTTGCAAACGTGTTTGCCCCTGACCAAGTAGCAGCTCGGCAAAGTTGTAAAGCCGAGACCCCTCGGGCAGCCGCCCAAGATGAGCCCACCTTCCTTGTGGAATGGGCATTGACAGATTTTGGCTGTGGCAAGCCTGCCACAGAATGTGCAAGTTGAATTGTACTAGAAATCCAACGAGCAATAGTCTGCTTAGAAGCAGGAGCACCCAGCTTGTTGGGTGCATATAGGATAAACAGCGAGTCAGTTTTTCTGACTCCAGCCGTCCTGGAAACATATATTTTCAGGGCCCTGACCACGTCTAACAACTTGGAGTCCTCCAAGTCCCTAGTGGCCGCAGGCACCACAATAGGCTGGTTCAAATGAAACGCTGACACCACCTTAGGGAGAAACTGGGGACGAGTCCTCAATTCTGCCCTATCCATATGGAAAATCAGATAAGGGCTTTTATAAGACAAAGCCGCCAATTCTGAAACTCGCCTGGCAGAAGCCAAGGCCAATAACATGACCACCTTCCACGTGAGATATTTCAGATCCACGGTTTTTAGTGGTTCAAACCAATGTGATTTTAAGAAACTCAACACCACGTTGAGATCCCAAGGTGCCACAGGAGGCACATATGGGGGCTGAATATGCAGCACTCCCTTTACAAATGTCTGAACTTCAAGTACTGAAGCTAGTTCTTTCTGAAAGAAAATCGATAGAGCCGAGATCTATACCTTAATGGAACCCAGTTTTAGGCCCATATTCACTCCTGCTTGCAGGAAATGCAGAAATCGACCTAGTTGAAATTCCTCAGTTGGGGCCTTTTCGGCCTCACACCATGCAACATATTTCCGCCATATGCGGTGATAATGATTTGCTGTAACCTCTTTCCTGGCTTTAATAAGCGTAGGAATGACTTCCTCCGGAATGCCCTTTTCTTTCAGGATCCGGCGTTCAACCGCCATGCCGTCAAACGCAGCCGCGGTAAGTCTTGGAACAGACAGGGCCCCTGCTGTAGCAGGTCTTGTCTTAGCGGCAGAGGCCACGGGTCCTCTGAGATCATCTCTTGAAGTTCCGGGTACCATGTTCTTCTTGGCCAATCCGGAACCACGAGAATTGTGTTTACTCCTCGCTTTCTTATTATTCTCAATACCTTTGGTATGAGAGGCAGCGGAGGGAACACATAAACTGACTGGTACACCCACGGTGTCACCAGAGCGTCCACAGCTATCGCTTGAGGGTCTCTTGACCTGGCGCAATACCTCTCTAGTTTTTTGTTTAGGCGGGACGCCATCATGTCCACCTGTGGACGACCCCACTGATGTACAATCATTTGGAAGACTTCTGGATGAAGTCCCCACTCTCCCGGGTGGAGGTCGTGTCTGCTGAGGAAGTCTGCTTCCCAGTTGTCCACTCCCGGAATGAACACTGCTGACAGTGCTAGTACATGATTTTCCGCCCATCGGAGAATTCTTGTGGCTTCTGTCATTGCCATCCTGCTTCTTGTGCCGCCCTGTCGATTCACATGGGCGACTGCCGTGATGTTGTCTGACTGGATCAGCACCGGCTGGTGTAGGAGCAGGGATTTTGCTTGACTTAGGGCATTGTAGATGGCCCTTAGTTCCAGAATATTTATGTGAAGGGAAGTCTCCTGACTTGTCCATAGTCCTTGGAAGTTTCTTCCCTTTGTGACTGCCCACCAGCCTCGCAGGCTGGCATCCGTGGTCACCAGGACCCAGTCCTGAATGCCGAATCTGCGACCCTCCAGAAGATGAGCACTCTGCAGCCACCACAGAAGAGACACAATGGTTCTTACAGACAGGGTTATCAAGCGATGCATCTGAAGATGCGATCCGGACCACTTGTCCAACAGGTCCCACTGAAAGATTCTGGCATGGAACCTGCCGAATGGAATTGCATCGTAAGAAGCTACCATCTTTCCCAGGACCCGCGTGCAGTGATGCACCGATACCTGTTTTGGTTTCAGGAGGTCTCTGACTAGAGAAGACAACTCCCTGGCTTTCTCCTCCGGGAGAAACTTTTTTCTGGACTGTGTCCAGAATCATCCCCAGGAACAGTAGACGTGTCGTCGGGACCAGCTGTGACTTTGGGATATTCAGAATCCAGCCGTGCTGGTTCAGCACTTCCTGAGATAGTGCTACTCCCACCAACAACTGTTCTTTGGACCGTGCCTTTATTAGGAGATCGTCCAAGTACGGGATAATTAAAACTCCCTTTCTTCGAAGGAGTATCATCATTTCCGCCATAACCTTGGTAAATACCCTTGGTGCCGTGGAGAGTCCAAACGGCAGCGTCTGGAATTGGTAATGGCAATCCTGTACCACAAATCTGAGGTACTCCTGGTGAGGATGGTAAATGGGGACATGCAGGTAAGCATCCTTGATGTCCAGGGAAACCATGTAATCCCCCTCGTCCAGGCTTGCAATAACCGCCCTGAGCGATTCCATCTTGAACTTGAATTTTTTTATGTACATGTTCAAGGACTTCAAATTTAAAATGGGTCTCACCGAACCGTCCGGCTTCGGTACCACAAATAGTGTGGAATAGTAACCCCGGCCTTGTTGAAGTAGGGGTACCTTGATTATCACCTGCTGGGAATACAGCTTGTGAATTGCCGCTAGCACCGCCTCCCTGTCTGAGGGAGCAATCGGCAAGGCAGATTTTAGGAACCGGTGGGGTGGAGCCGCCTCGAATTCCAGCATGTATCCCTGAGATACTACTTAAAGGATCCAGGGATCCACCTGTGAGCGAGCCCACTGATCGCTGAAATTTCTGAGGCGGGCCCCCACCGTACCTGGCTCCACCTGAGGAGCCCCACCGTCATGCGGCGGACTTGGAAGAGGAAGCGGGGGAGGACTTTTGTTCCTGGGAACCTGCTGTCTGTTGCAGCCTTTTTCCCCTACCTCTGCCTCTAGACAGAAAAGACCCTCCTTTTCCACGCTTGCTTTTCTGGGTCCGAAAGGACTGAACCTGATAAAATGGCGCCTTCTTAGGCTGTGAGGGAACATGGGGTAAAAATGCTGACTTCCCAGACGTTGCTGTGGAAACTAGGTCGGAGAGACCATCCCCAAATAATTCCTCCCCTTTATAAGGCAAAACTTCCATGTGCCTCTTGGAATCTGCATCTCCCGTCCACTGACGAGTCCATAAGCATCTCCTAGCAGAGATAGACAATGCACTTACTTTAGATGCCAGCCGGCAAATTTCCCTCTGTGCATCTCTCATATATAAGACTGAATCTTTTATATGGTCAATTGTTAGCAGAATAGTGTCTCTGTCTAGTGTGTCAATATTTTCTGACAGTTTTTCCGACCATGCAGCGGCAGCACTGCACATCCAAGCTGACGCAATAGCTGGTCTAAGTATAATGCCTGAGTGTGTGTATACAGACTTCAGGATTGCCTCCTGCTTTCTATCAGCAGGCTCCTTAAGGGCGGCCGTATCCTGAGAGGGTAGTGCCACCTTTTTTGACAAACGTGTGAGCGCTTTATCCACCCTAGGTGGTGTTTCCCAACGTGACCTATCCTCTGGCGGGAAAGGGAACGCCATTAGTACCTTCTTAGGAATTACAAATTTTTTTATCAGGGAAAAGCCACGCTTCTTCACACACTTCATTTAGTTCATCTGATGGGGGAAAAACTACGGGTAGTTTTTTCTCCCCAAACATAATACCCTTTTTTGTGGTACCTGGATGTAAATCAGAAATGTTTAACACCTCTTTCATTGCCTCAATCATGCAGTGAAAGGCCCTGACAGGCATTAGGTTTGACTCATCGTCGTCGACACTGTTATCAGTATCCGTGTCGACATCCGGGTCTGCAAACTGAGGTAGCGGGCGTTTTAGAGCCCCTGACGACCCCTGAGGCACCTGGACAGGCACGAGCTGAGATCCCAGCTGTCCCACATTTGGCATGTCGTCAAATTTCTTATGTAAAGAATCTATACGTGCACTCATTTCTTTCCATAAGTTCATCCACTCGGGTGTCTGCCCCGCAGGGGGTGACGTCCCTTCAAAATGCATCTGCTCCGCCTCCACCTCATTATCCTCATCAAACATGTTGACACAGCCGTACCGACACACCCCACACACACAGGGAATGCTCAACAGAGGACAGGACCCACAAAAAGCCCTTTGGGGGGACAGAGTGAGAGTATGCCAGCACACACCAGAGCGCTATATATATACAGGGACTAACTGAGTTATGTCCCTAATAGCTGCTTTTCATATAATATATGTATATATACTGCCAAATTTAATGCCCCCCCCCCCCTCTCTTTTCCCTCTTACTGTTACTGTATATTGCAGGGAAGAGCCAGGGAGCTTCCTTCCAGCCGAGCTGTGAGGGAAAAATGGCGCCAGTGTGCTGAGGAGATAGGCTCCGCCCCTTTTTCGCGGCCTATTCTCCCGCTTTTTATGGAATTCTGGCAGGGGTATTTACCTCATATATAGCCTCTGGGGCTATATATTGAGGTATTTTAGCCAGCCAAGGTGTTATTATTGCTGCCTCAGGGGGCCCCCCCCCCCAGCGCCCTGCACCCTCAGTGACCGGAGTGTGAAGTGTGAGAGGAGCAATGGCGCACAGCTGCAGTGCTGTGCACTACCTTGGTGAAGACAGAGTCTTCATGCCGCCGATTTTCCGGACCATCTTCTTGCTTCTGGCTCTGTAAGGGGGACGGCGGCGCGGCTCCGGGACCGAACACCAAGGACTGGGCCTGCGGTCGATCCCTCTGGAGCTAATGGTGTCCAGTAGCCTAAGAAGCCCAATCCGGCTGCAAGCAGGCGAGTTCGCTTCTTCTCCCCTTAGTCCCTCGCTGCAGTGAGCCTGTTGCCAGCAGGTCTCACTGAAAATAAAAAACCTAAGTCTATTCTTTCTAAGAGCTCAGGAGAGCCCCTAGTGTGCATCCAACCTCGGCCGGGCACGAATTCTAACTGAGGCTTGGAGGAGGGTCATAGTGGGAGGAGCCAGTGCACATCAGGTAGTCTGAAATCTTTCTAGAGTGCCCAGCCTCCTTCGGAGCCCGCTATTCCCCATGGTCCTTACGGAGTTCCCAGCATCCACTAGGACGTCAGAGAAATCGGCATTTCTGCGCATGCGTACGGGCCGCAGTGCGCACTCGCTACGTACTTTCACAAAAAACGATGCCGTTTTACACAAGGGCGAGCGACTCTTTTCCGTCGCTCTGCTGATCGGTGAGTGATTGACAGGAATGGGGCGTTTCTGAAAGGTAACTGACCTTTTCCGGGAGTGTGCTAAAAAACGCAGGCATGTCTGGTAAAAAAGCAGGTGTGCCTGGGGAAACAGGGGAGTGGCTGGCCAAACGCATGTGTTTGTGACGTCAAAACAGGAACTAAACAGACTGAAGTGATCGAAAGAAAGAAGTAGGTCTGCAGCCACTCTGAAACTGCTTGAAAAAAAAATAACCCCGTAATCTTTTCGTTCGCACTTCTGCTAAGCTAAGATACACTCCCAGAGGGCGGCGGCTTAGCGTTTGTACTGCTGCTAAAAGCAGCTAGCGAGCGATCAACTCGGAATGAGGGCCTGTATTTCATGCTGACCCGCTCTCTAGACTTTGTGTGAGGTGGGAGGGTGATCTTGGTCCCATTGAAGAGGAAGAGTGGGATTGTGCTCAGCAATACCCACGCTCTGCTACACTATTAAATTCCAACAGATTCAGTTTTTTATTTTACACAGGTCCTACATGACCCCAGCTAGTTTGGTTAAGATGGGGAATGGGAGTTCTGGTATTTGTCCTAAGTGTGCTACTGCCACTGGCACTTTTTGGCATCTCCTTTGGGAGTGATCGCCTATCTACTTACCCTGTGCAACGATCCCTGTGATGCTGGAGCCGGCTTTGACGTCAGACATCCGCCCTCCGTTCTCCTGGACACGCCTGCGTTTTCCTCACCACTCCCCGAAAACGGCTCCAAACGGTCCGGATCCGCCCTGGAACGCCTTCTTCCTGTCAATATTCTTTGTGGTCGGCTCTGCGACCGCTTCCTTCGTTACCTGCGACGTAACCCGGCGACCCGTCGCCGCACAATGGCGCGCATGCGCAATGCGGCCGCAGCGCATGCGCATTACGTACCCGTTCGCACCGCAGCGATAAACCGCTGCGTGCAAACGGGTCGGAATGACCCCCCCATGTGCAGTGCAGGTGGGGCAGATATAACATGTGCAGAGGGATAAAGCAGCCAGTATTTACCCTGCATAGAAATAAAATAACCCACCCAAATCTAACTCTCTCTGCACATGTAATATCTGCCACATGGGTTTGCCCATTAGAGAAAGAGTTTGCTGCTGCGATCAGGTCTGAATTAGGCCCTATGTTACATACAAGTGTTATTCCACATCAAATAAACACAGGTTTCAGACTGACCATTTCATATTGTAATAAAATTTGGTATTATAAATGCTGCCATGGGTGTAAAGAAAACCCCAAAATCTTAGGCTGATATGTTTAACGGGTTTTAATTTATAAGCCATTAAACCTGCAATTTTTTCACAAAAATGTGCTACAGTATTAACGTTTTTTAAATTGCATTTGCAGCTCACCTAAATGAGCTACAGAGTTGGGTAAGGTCTCATTTTAAACCTATTTTTATGGACTTTAATATGATGTATAACAGCAATATGTTCCCATAAAAATGAAAAATGCAAATATTTTCAAAAACATTTTGATTCACAAAAAGCCAATATTTAACATTGAAAAAAAAAAATCACAAAATTGATCAATCTGTTAATAAATCATGATGGGATCACTTGCTATAAGAGCTTTCATTTTTCAGTGTTTCATGAAAATAAGATTTTAAATTACCTACCGGTAAATCCTTTTCTCGTAGTCCATAAGGGATACTGGGGTCACTTAGTACGATGGGGTATAGATGGGGTTCAAAGGAGCAGGTGCATTTTAAATTCTTCAAACAGAGTGTGCCGGCTCCTCTCCTCTATGCCCTCCCCCACAGCCCAGTCTAAAAAAACTGTGCCCGAAGGAGATGGACATACTTGAGAGGAGGAAACATGACAAGACAACGAGTGGTGAGAGTAAAGAACCAGCACACAGCAAAACAAACAAACTAGCAACAGCCAGTGAAAACAGAAACAGCAACAGCAGAATCAACTTCACACAAGAACAAAACCTTCAGGAAAAGTCGAAGCACAGAGGCGGGCGCCAAGTATCCCTTATGGGCTACGAGAAAAGGATTTACTGGTAGGTAATTAAAATCCTATTTTCTCTATCATCCATAAGGGATACTGGGGTCACTTAGTACGACGGAGACGTCCCAAAGCTCCCAAAACGGGTGGGAACGTGGTGAGACGTCTGCTACACCGTATGTCCGAATTGGACATCCTCTTTAGCCAGGGTATCAAACCTGTAGAACTTGACAAACGTGTTTGTCCCTGACCAGGTACCGGCCCGGCATAGTTGCAAAGCTGAGACACCATGGGCAGCCGCCCAGGAAGAACCCACCGACCTAGTAAAGTGGGCCTTGACAGACCGAGGAATAGGCAAGGCCGCCGAAGCGTTAACCTGTTGAATAGTAAGGCTAATCCAAGGGGCAATCGACTTCTTTGAAGCAGGACAACCCTTTTTGTAAGCATCATACAGCACAAAGAGGGAATCCGATTTTCGGACAGCAGCTGTTCTACTGACATAAATCTTCAGGGCTCGCACCACATCCAAGGACTCAGGATTGGAAGAAGTGGTTGAAGCCGCCGGAGCCACAATAGGCTGATTCAGGTGGATGCAGAAACCACCTTAGGCAAGAACTGTTGACGAGTCCTGAGCTCCGCTCTGTCCTCATGAAAGACTAAGTAGGGACTCTTGCAGTACAAAGCTTTAAGTTCTGAAACACGCTTAGCTGAAGTCAATGCCAATAGCATAACAGTCTTCCACGTAAGATATTTGTCCTCAACTGACATCAGTGGTTCAAACCAAGAGGATTGCAGAAAGGTCAAAACCACGTTAAGCTCCCAAGGTGCCATGGGCGGCACAAAGGGAGGCTGGATGTGAAGGATACCCTGTAGGAACGTCTGGACTTCAGGCAAAGCAGCCAATTTATTCTGAAAAAAAATGGACAAGGCCGAGATCTGAACTTTTATGAAGCCCAACCTTAGGCCCATATCCACACCAGCCTGCAAGAAACGCAAAACGTGCCCCAAGTTGAAATCAGCAGACGGATACCTTCAGCCCTCACATCAGGATACGTATCGTTTCCAGATATGATGGTAATGCTTTAACGCGACAGCCTTCCTGGCCTGAATCATGGTTGCAATAACCTTATCCGGAATACCCTTCTCATCTAGAAGGTTCAGCTCAACCGCCATGCTGTTAAACACAGCCACCGTAAGTCCGGATAGATGAACGGCCCTTGCTGAAGAAGATCCTCCCACAGAGGAAGAGGCCAGGGGTCTTCGATTGCCATGGCCAGAAGATCTGCGTACCAAACTCTTCGAGGCCAATCGGGGGCAATGAGAATTGTCTGAACTCCCTCCCTCCTGATTCTTTTTAGAACCCTGGGGAGTAACGGAATCAGGGGAAACAGGTAAACCAGCTGGTAAACTCACGGCGTTGTCAGCACGTCCACTGCCGCCACCAGAGGGTCCCTTGTCCTGGAGCAATAGCACAGCAGCTTTTTGTTGAGTCGAGAGGCCATCAGATCGATCTGCAGACTGTTATCAGTCGAAATACCTGCGGATGGAGTCCCCACTCTCCTGGGTGTAGGTCGTGACGACTTAGGAAGTCCGCCTCCCAGTTGTCCACTTCCGGAATGAATATGGCCGATACTGCCCTTGCATTCCTTTCTACACAGAGAAGTATCTTGGATACCTTCCGCATGCAGGCCCTGCTCTTTGTCCCTCCCTGCCGATTGCCGTATGCCACTGCCGAGGCTTTGCCCGACTGAACCTGAATGGCTTGACCTTGAAGCAGAGGAGACGCCTGCAGCAGAGCATTCTCCACTACCGGAATGAATATGGTTGATACTGCCCTTGCATTCCTTTCTACCCACAGGAGTATCTTGGATACCTCCCGCATGCAGGCCCTGCTCTTTGTCTCCCCCTGCCGACTGCCGTGGCGTTGTCTAACTGAACCTGAATGGCTTGACCTTGAAGCAGAGGAGACGCCTGCAGCAGAGCATTGTAGATCGCCGTGAGTTCCAGTATGTTTACTGAAAGAACGGCTTCGTGGCTTGACCACCTACCTGCCCTGGAACTGTGCCCCTTGGGTGACAGCGCCCCAACCTCGAAGGCTCACATCCATGGTTAAGAGAATCTAGTCCTAGATCCCGAAGCTCCGACCCTCCAAAAGGATGGAGGGTTGCAGCCACCACAGGAGAGAAATTCTTGCCTGCGGTGAGACACGTATGACCTGGTGTATCTGTAGACCCGACCATTTCTTCAGGTGATCCAGTTGGAATGTCCTCGCATGGAATCTGCCGAACTGAATGGCCTTGTAGGAGGCCACCATCTTTCCCAACAGGTGGGTGCAAAGATGTACAGAGATCCGGTTCGGCTGCAAAACCGCTCAAATTAACTCCTGAAGCGTCCTTGCCTTGTCTGCAGGAAGATTTTCTGAGCCACCATGTCCAATATCTTCCCTAGGAACTGGAGACGCTGGGTCGGCTCGAGGTGGGATTTTTGTAAGTTTAGAATCCAACCGTGGTGTGTCAGCAGTGTTGTCATGCCACAGATGCTGTCCAACAGTTGTTCCTTTAATCTTACTTTTATCAATAGATCGTCCAGGTAGGGGACAATGGGGGTCATTCCGAGTTGATCACTCGCTAGCTACTTTGAGCAGCCGTGCAAACGCATATTCGCCGCCCACGGGGGAGTGTATTTTCGCTTTGTAAGTGTGCAAAGGCCTGTGCTGCCGAGCAGTACAAAAACATTTTGTGCAGAACAAGACCAGCCCTGTAGTTACTTATCCTGTGCGATGAATCCAGCGACGGAGGTCCCGGAATTGATGTCAGACACCCGCTCTGCAAACGCCTGGACACGCCTGCGTTTTCCAAACACTCCCAGAAAACAGTCAGTTGACACCCATAAACGCCCTCTTTCTGTCAATCTCCTTGCGATCGGCTGTGCAAATAGAGTCTTCGCTAGATCCAGTGCACAAAAACGATGCTCTTTGCACCCGTACGACGCATGTGCGCATTGTGGCGCATATGCATGCGCAGGTTTGCCAAATTTTTACCTGTGTTGCGAAAATCATCAGCGAGCGATCAACTCGGAATGACCCCCAATGTTCACTCCCTGAATCCTGAGTTGGAACATCATTTTCGCCATCACTTTTGTGAAAACCCTTGGAGCCGTGGACAGGCCGAAGGGCAGCGCCTGGAACTGGTAGTGTTCGTCCAGCAGACCTGAGGTAGGCTTGATGAGGCGGCCATATCGGAATATGGAGGTATGTGTCCTTTATGTCCAGAGAGACCAAGAATTCCCCCTCCTCCAGACCTGAGATCACTGCTCTCAGAGACTCCATTTTGAACCGGAAAACCCGCAGATATGTGTTTAAAGATTTGAGGTTCAAAATGAGTCTCACTGAACAGTCTGGTTTTGGTACCACAAACAGGCTGGAGTAATATCCCTTGCCCTGTTGTTGAAGTGGCACTGGAACAATGACTTGAGTGTGAACCAATTTTTGAATGGCCTCCTGTAGCATAAGGCGCATGTCCTCAGAAGCCAGTAAGCCCGATCTGAAAAAAACTGTGAGGCGGAGAACTGTCGAACTCCAGTTTGGTAGCCCTGGGGTATCAGGTCTTTTACCCAAGCATCCTGGCAGGAGCTTCTCTAAATAAGGCTGAAGAACCTCAGACGAGCTCCCACCCTGAGATCCCCCATGAGCAGAGGGACACCGTCATGCTTTTGAGGAGACAGGATCCAGTGGTGGCAGGCTTACGTGACTTACCTCTGGAGCCTCTTTCTGCATTTGAGGCACCTCTGGCATCTCCCTTAAAGCCACCAGCTCAGTGACAGATGGACCTCCGGACACAAGGAGATCATTTGAGACCTGATCCAGTGAGGCAGGCCGTCCCACTTGGCAAGAATCAATTTCTGTAGAGGGCGGGAATGGAATTGAGCGTACTCCACCATCTCGAAGGCCGACACCATGAGACCTAGCACTTGCATCGCCGAATGTATCGACACTTGCGGACGAGATAGGAAGCATCAAATCCTGTCCTGAAGCTTCAGGACCTTCTCCTGAGACAAGATCAACCGCTGGTTGTGAGTGTCTAACAACGCCCCAAGGTGCACCATGCTCTGCGCAGGGACCAGGGAGGATTTCTTCCAGTTGATGAGCCACCCGTGGGCTTGCAGAAACTGGATAGTCAGATCCAGATGGCGTAGGAGAATTTCTGGGGAACCTGACCCCTTGACGGTGGAGTACAGCCGTCATTACCGCCATGACCTTGGTGAAGACTCGCGGGGCCGTGGTCAAACCAAAAGGTAACGCCGAAATTGGTAATGGAGGTTGCCAACAGCGAACCTCAGATATTGCTGATGTGATATTGCAATAGGAATATGCAGGTAAGCATCCTGTATGTCCAGGGAAACCATTTAATCCCCTGGTTCCAAAGCCAGAACAATAGAGCGAATGGTTTCCATATGAAACTTGGAGACTCTCACAAATTTGTTTAAGGACTTGAAGTTGAGAATGGGCCGAGAGGACCCATTCGGTTTCGGGACTAGGAATAGCGGTGAATAGTACCCATTGCCTCTCTCAGCCAGAGGCACCTGTACTACCACTCCTGTGTCCAGGAGGGACTGTACCACCGAATGAAGAGTTTTTGCCTTCACCTGATCTGAAGGGACGTCTGTCAGGCAAAAACGATGAGGGGGACGATTCTTGAAGGATACTGCGTAACCTCGAGTGACGACTTCCCGTACCAATGCATCGGAAAGTGGTCTTCAACCATTCCTGGGTAAACCCTAGAAGTCGGTCCCCCACCCTGGGATCCCCCAGAGGGAGGACCGCCCCGTCATGCAGCAGGCTTGTCCATTTTGGTAGCAGGCTGACGGGCAGCCCAGGCCCGTTTAGGATTGGGCTTAGCGGTTTTGGAAGTGCAAGCCTGTTTCGGGTACGCCTGACCTTTTGCTTTACCTTAAGGACGAAAAGGAGCGAAATGAAGTACTCTTAGCCTTCGGTACCGAAGGAGCAGTACTAGGCAGACACGCTGTTTTAGCCGAGGCTAAGTCAGCCACTATCTTGTTGAGATCCTCCCCAAAAAGAATGTCTCCCTTAAAAGGGAGCACCTCCAGTGTTTTCTTAGAGTCCAGATCCGCAGACCAGGACCGTAACCATAGAATCTGGTGAGCCAAAATGGACGTAGTAGCAGCTTTGGCCGCCAGGATACCGGCATCAGAAGCCGCCTCCTTAATATAATGAGATTATGTGACAATATAGGAGAAACATTGTCTAGCATTATCAGAAAAGTTGGATGGCAGCTCTGTTTCCACCTCTGAGTCCTGAGCCCACGCTTCAATAGCCTCTGCAGCCCATGTTGCTGCAATAGTGGGCCGATGCGCAGCACCTGCTAGGGTGTAAAACGCTTTTAAGCAACCCTCCACACGCTTATCCGTCGGTTCTTACAGAGAAGTGACGGTAGTTACAGGCAGAGCCGAGGACACCACCAGCCGCGCCACTTGCGAATCCACTGGCGGGGGTGTTTCCCAATTTTTACTTAGCTCCGCGGCGAGAGGATATCTTCTTGTGAGGTGTGAATTTCTTTCCTGGATTTTCCCAGGATTCCTGACGTATTTCAACTAAATGGTCAGAATGAGGTAAAACCTGTTTAATAACCTTCTGACGTTTAAATCTATACGGTTTCTTGGAGGTAGCATCAGGCTCTGGGTCATCAGTAATTTGAAGAATTAGCCTGATAGCCTCCAATAAGTCAGGAACATCCACTTGAGAGACCAATTCCCCATCAGAATTATCTGGATCAGTGTCTGTGGGATCAGTATATACGCCTTCTTCATCAGACGAGGTGTCTGGGATGTGGGTGGATTGTGAGGAAGTAATGGCCCGCTTAGAGGACCCCTTGGTCTTAGGCGGGCGAGGGTTAGACGTCTGTTAAGTCAGTGAGTGGTTCAATTGCTGTAACTGAGCGGACAGTTGATCTGCCCAAGGCGGATTAACCGCAGGGACCATAAGCGGTTGTACCGGCACAGGAGGTCCCATAGGGGGCGCAAGTTTAGCTACCAACGTGCTTAATAACATGGAGAAAGTAGCCCAAGGTGGGTCATTATGAACCCCCGTTGCTACAGTTCCACTGGGGGGTAGGGAACACCCAGAACCTGAACCCTCTGCTGCTATGTTTTCCTCTAATTTGTCTGCAGCATCACCACCACGCAATGTGGGATCAGCTCCAGCTCCATCGCCCCATGTAGCTGACATGTCCGAAAGCTCAAATCACGGGCAACCCAGTACAATATCAGCAGCCTAATACCTTAACAAGAACCCCCTGTGCAGTGTATGAGCACAGAGAATTCAAGAGGTATATGGTGACTGAAAATCACAGAGAAAAATACACAGTAAGTATATCCTGTGAAACACCTATATTAAACAATAATCCTGACGCACGTAGCCCTCTCAGGTTACAGAATATAGGGATAGCAATCTGAATGAGATACACGAAATGGAAGTCACACAGCAGCTATATGCACACACACAGTCACATGTACAATGCAGAAATCATGACATGCAATAAAACTGCACTGGACTAGCAATACAAAGTAATACTAAGTACAGCTATATATAGTCAATAGATGTAACAATGCACAGTAAAGACTGGATGTATATCACAGGGTACTTGTACGAAATAACCCTGACTAAATGCACTATTTCTTAACTAACACTGTCAGCAGACATGTAGAATATTTAAGTGTCCTGTAAAATGCACAACGCTGACATGCAGAGGAGGATTTGCCCAAACAGTCCCAGGATCAGCTCAGCTTGAGGCAATGGCACCCAAACGCTGACAGGGAGTGAAGGAGAGAGAGAGAGAGAGAGAGAGATGCAGCTCCAGGGCGGGAACATTTACTCTAAATGGCGCCCTGGGGCTGGGGGAGGGGCTACAGGTCAAAGCCTTATCCCCTTGCTGGGCTTCACCACTGGGTACTGTGGGCTATGTATAAACGGTTTTTAGTAAAACCGACCTGTGCCCTTGCCCTGGTGGTCTAGTGGGGGCCCTGTACTACCACAGTGTCCAAGCCAGCGCGCGCATCCCTCTTACCTCCACCCAAAGTGCGGGCACGCGATCCTGGAGAGCTGCGGCGGGGTGTGTGACTGACAGGAGCAAACCGGAGCCTCCGCTGTAAGTACCCGGCAACCAGGGCGTGGGAGTAAACTGCGCCGCTGCGGGAGGTGATGGAGCTGCAGCAGGTTGCAGCAGGGGATGTCTGACTGACAGCTAACACACACAGTGTCTCTGCTGCAGCCCTTGAAGTCATCAGATTTCACTTTAAAAAGCTCTTCTGAGGGCTGCTGGAGCAGCCCACCTGTTGTATGCCTGCACTGCATGGCACCAACTACAAAACTGAGCTCCTGTGCACGGAGGCGGGGTTATAGAGGAGGCGGCGCTGAGCATTCTGGGAACAGTCAAAGCTTTTAGCCTGTTGGTGCCTCGAATCAAGATCCTACTCTACACCCGGATGTTATTCCCTGTGGAGCCCAGTGTACCCCACAGCAGAGCAGCAGAAATTGTATTAAAAAATCAACAAAACAATACTTTTTCCAGTTCACTACATTAGAGGAATGCACATTCCTCTTCAGGTGTGTTTGAGGACGAGATTCTACAGACAGCGCCTACTCCCACTTCTGTGCAGGCGCATAAACGTAAGTGGAAAGATACTCCATGTGGAAAGATACTTCAATTGTGTTAAATAGGGCCGCCTTCTACATTTTTCTGGACCACTACAAGTGGTCCAGGGACAGGATAGGTTTAGGTGGGGATAGTTTTGGGCTTTAAATGGTGAAGAAAAGCCCATTGGTCACTAAGTTAAGCCCACCCAAACCTAACCTGCCCCTGGCCCATTTGTGTCACATTTGAAAATGCGGAGTGTATAAGACTGGGAGAATGTATGCTGGGAGCAGGGAGGAACAGCAACTTGGACAATGGGTGCTAATAGGAAGAGACAGAGCAGACTGGGATCAACACTATGGGCCTAATTCAGATCTGTTCACTCGCTAGCTATCTTTTGCAGCGCTGAGATCAGATAGTCGCCGCCTATAGGGGAGTGTATTTTAGTTTTGCAAGTGTGCGAACACATGTGCAGCCGAGCGAGTACAAAAACAGTTTGTGCAGTTTCTGAGTAGCTCTGACCTTACTCAGCCACTGCGATCACTTCAGCCTATTCGAGCCCGGAATTGACGTCAGACACCCGCCCTGCAAACGCCTCGACATGCCTGCGTTTTTCCAAACACTCTAAAAAAATGGTCAGTTGCCAACCACAAACGCCCTCTGTCAATCATCTTGCGTTCGGCTGTATGAATGGATTCTTCGCTAGAACCAGTGCACAGCAACGATCCGCTTTGTACAAGTACGACGCGCCTGTGCATTGCGGTGCATACGCAGTAGTTACCTGATCGCTGCGCAGCAAAAAACGCTAGCGAGCAAACAGATCTGAATTAGGCCCTATACTCACAAAAATAATCCTCAGTCACTCGGCTATCATTGGACCAATGCTCAAGCTACTGTTCAATTCTCCCATTTGTGGTTTATTACAAGGGAAAACCAAAAACTGAGCATTTTAGCTACAGTATGTTGTTATTTCAGACTGTCTGGAACACAACACAGTGACAGTCTACTGCTTCCAGAGGAAACTCAAACTTCTTGTAGAATAAATTTGAAAAATCACAAAAAAGATTTTCTACTTCTCCGATGGGTCATCCGCACAATTTAAGAACACATAAAACGTTGCCAACTTCATGGCAAAGGGCCTTGCGATAGTGTAGGTGGCACAGTGAAGGGGTTAGCATCCTGAGCAAGCCTGCAACATCCATATGATAATCAGATTCTAAAACCACAACAACTTTTTGACTGGTCAGAGAAAAACATTACGGGAATGCATGCTACTTTATGTTACTTTCAAAAATTTTCTTGTTCTTAAGGCAATGCACAAGTAAGGCAATGCAGTGATATATACAAAAGAGAATGAACAAAATTGGATTTACCATATAAAAAAATTACAGAACACCTGAGTCTGCATTTTTCTTGCAAATGACAAATAATGCAAATAGATGGAAGTAACTTAATATAAAATAGTCACATTAGTAATGTTTTTATTGCTATTAAGAGGAGAGATCATTCTACAATCAGCCAGAAAGAAGTGGCAACATAGTACTGCGCACAGTCATTAGATTATACAGAGTACAGTACTGTGCATAAGTTTTAGGCAGGTGTGGAAAAAATAAGTTAGAATGCTTTCAAAAATAGAAGTGTTGATAGTTTATTTTTATCAATTAACAAAATGCAAAGTGAAGGAACAAAAGAGACATCTATATCAAATCAATATTTGGTGTGACCACCCTTTGCCTTGAAGACAGTATCAATTCAGTTACTGACAGCCTGCTGCCGTTTGGGGGCGGTAATGGCCTCAATTTGTGAAAAGGTAGATGTTACAACCAAGTTGGAGAAAGGACATCTGACGTCAGGGGGAGGAGCTAGGCAAGCGGGATCGTTTATTTATTTTTTTACTATCCACGCCACTAACTACTCCCTTTAGTAACCTGGTGGCAAGCGAAGCAAATCACCAAGCCCGCGAGTGTACATTTCGGGTACCCTGTTCGGGCATGGCTCCTTCCCCTGGTGATGTCGCTACTCCCGCAAGTGATGTCAGAGGTCCTTTCTCCAACTTGGTTTTAGCCATAACCTTTGTGAAAACAGAGGCATGTTGTCGCTGTTTGGGGTGTGGGAAGAGGTCAGGGATCTCCATTGTAGAATGGAGAATTCCGGTCCTCTGCGATAGGTGTAAGCTGCCCGATGGTGGGAGAGCGATCCAATGCTGAGTCCTAGACTGCAGCTCGGATCACTATTGCAGCACTGTGATAGCACCTCCGACCACATCTGAATAGGCCTCTATATGCAAACTAATCCTAAGTACATAGGGGGTCATTCCAACCTGATCGCACGCTGCAAATTTTCGCAGTGCAGCGATCAGGTCAGAACTGTGCATGCACTGCAATGCAGAGGCGTGTCGCATGAGTGCAAAGCAGATCGGCGGCCAGTGATGGATTCTATGACGAATCCGTTCGCACGGCCATTCGCAAGGAGATTGACAGGAAGGAAGAGTTTCTGGGTGTCAACTGACTGTTTTTCGGGAGTGGTTGGAGAAACGTAGGCGTGTCCAGTCGTTTGCAGGGCGGGTGTCTGACGTCAATTCCGGGACTGAACAGGCAGAAGTGATCGCAGCGGCTGAGTAGGTTCTGAGCTACTCAGAAACTGCAGAAATTGTGTGTGCATCTCCCGGCTGCAAAAGCGATCGCACTCTTGCACAGCAAATATACACTCCCCGGTGGGCGGCAACTATGCGTTCGCACAGCTGCTAAAAACAGCTAGCGAGCGATCACCTCGGAATGACCCCCCTAGTACACTACATGCAAACTAATGCTAAGTACCTAGTACACTACATGCAAACTAATGCAAAGTATCTAGCACACTACATGCAAACTAATGCTAAGTATCTAGGTCCTGATTCAGGTTTATTAGCAAAGCAAATAAGCACACAACTGGGCAAAGCCATGTTGCACTGCAGGTAAGGCAGATGTAATGTGTTACACCACCAGGTCTTACTACCAGCCCTGGAACCGCTTCACTGCTCAGGCTCCTCCCACCGGCACCTGAATACCGCTTACTGCTGTGTATGCGTAGTCATGCTGCTGACACATCTCCGAACAAGCATCAGTGATCCCCAACTGGTTACTTACCATTGACCAGGCCCTGCATTGGTAGCTGGCAGAGAGCGGAGTTTGGAGACGCTCAGCTCAATCCAGAACAGGTGTAGAATGGGATTGCGTATGTCGCATTCATGTTTGACGCAAGATGAGAAAGCAGTTATCTTCAAGGCAAGATGTTTTTTGCATCAATTGTCTTAAAAAGACTCCTCCCCTTTTGCAAGGGGGATACAGTATACAAGATGTTACAGTAATTCAACCTCTCTTGATGTCACAGAAAGTATACATATTCTGAGGCACGCAGCCTCCTTTTATCCTCATTCAACACAATACCACAGGAAGTAGTTCTGCCCTGTTGTTGCCCAATCACATTAAGTGTATGTGCAATGAATGCCCAAGGCATGATCACTTTTAACATTGTACTCTTTGGACATTGGGGTGTGGTCACTTCTATGTGTCTTGTCTTGTCCCACCCGCCATGGTGCCTAGAGTGAGGAAAAAAGTTCCCTCCAAAAATACTATCGATATCGCACAGTGACGTCATGCTGCTGCCGGCCGCAGCATGCAGCTTTGGATGATGAGTCTAAATAGAGCTGCATGCACGGCCCAAAACCGAGGGTCGTTAACGACCTGCACGGCCGTGCATCGCTCGTCGTCAGCTGTATATCACTAATGGCGCGATTTACTAAAGGAAAAATCCTCGTTTTTGGGGGTTTTACCGCATTTTCCAATGTACTATGACCCGTCCGGCCGCTTATCGACGCAGCGGGTATCACCAGCTTTTTATGCCAATACCCTATAGAAGCCTATGGCCTACTTTCCGCATTCTTCTGCATCCCGCCGCACAGCACCGCTCACGCCATCCCTGCATACCTGACTGCTGGCAGCCTCCCCGTTGCAGTCCTGGGTCCCAGCCTCCTCCTGCCCCAGGTACACAGCCGGAAGTACGGCTGTACAATGTTAGTACATATGCGATTAGTATCAATGCGGAATGTTACCGCTGTCTTAGTACATACTAGTGTGTAAGCACCATAAGATACAAATATATACCATGCTGGGAACACTAGGAGTGCCAACCCATGGGTCATACAAATCTGATACTTTCCCTCGCTATATGAACACATTATGTGGATATGTAGAAACTTGGGCAAATAATATCAGCTATATACCCCTTTCCACTGACATGAAAATCCTGGGATTTTTCACATGAATGTGCACCTACCCGGGATTTTTGTCAGTGGAAACAGCTACAAGTCAAAATTCCTGGGTAAAGTGACCTGGGATTTTTACCCTGGTCACAAGTAGGGTTTTAAATAAGATTTTACTCACCGGTAAATCTATTTCTCGTAGTCCGTAGTGGATGCTGGGAACTCCGTAAGGACCATGGGGGAATAGCGGCTCCGCAGGAGACTGGGCACAACTAAAGAAAGCTTTAGGTCACCTGGTGTGCACTGGCTCCTCCCACTATGACCCTCCTCCAAGCCTCAGTTAGGACACTGTGCCCGGACGAGCTGACATAATAAGGAAGGATTTTGAATCCCGGGTAAGACTCATACCAGCCACACCAATCACACCGTATAACTCGTGATACTATACCCAGTTAACAGTATGAATATAACTGAGCCTCTCAACAGATGGCTCAACAATAACCATTTAGTTAGGCAATAACTATATACAAGTATTGCAGACAATCCGCACTTGGGATGGGCGCCCAGCATCCACTACGGACTACGAGAAATAGAATTACCGGTGAGTAAATTCTTATTTTCTCTGACGTCCTAGTGGATGCTGGGAACTCCGTAAGGACCATGGGGATTATACCAAAGCTCCCAAACGGGCGGGAGAGTGCGGATGACTCTGCAGCACCGAATGAGAGAACTCCAGGTCCTCCTCAGCCAGGGTATCAATTTTGTAGAATTTAGCAAACGTGTTTGCCCCTGACCAAGTTGCAGCTCGGCAAAGTTGGAAAGCCGAGACCCCTCGGGCAGCTGCCCAAGATGAGCCCACCTTCCTTGTGGAATGGGCTTTTACAGATTTTGGCTGCGGTAGTCCAGCCGCAGAATGCGCCAGCTGAATTGTGCTACAAATCCAGCGAGCAATAGTCTGCTTAGAAGCAGGAGCACCCAGTTTGCTGGGTGCATACAGGATAAACAGCGAGTCAGTTCTCCTGACTCTAGCCGTCCTGGAAACAAAATTTTTCAAGGCCCTGACTACGTCCAGTAACTTGGAATCCTCCAAGTCCCTAGTAGCCGCAGGCACTACAATAGGTTGGTTCAAGTGAAAAGCTGATATCACCTTAGGGAGAAACTGGGGACGAGTCCTCAATTCTGCCCTATCCATATGGAAAATCAGATAAGGACTTTTATATGACAAAGCCGCCAATTCTGATACACGCCTGGCCGAAGCCAAGGCCAATAACATGACCACTTTCCGCGTGAGATATTTTAGATCCACGGTTTTTAGTGGCTCACACCAATGTGATTTTAAGAAACTCAACACCACGTTGAGAACCCAAGGTGCCACTGGAGGCACAACCGGGGGCTGAATATGCAGCACTCCTTTTACAATGTCTGAACTTCAGGTACTGAAGCTAGTTCTTTCTGGAAGAAAATCGACAGAGCCGAGATCTGTACCTTAATGGAGCCTAATTTTAGGCCCATAGACACTCCTGCTTGTAGGAAATGCAGAAATCGACCTAGTTGAAATTCCTCTGTTGGGGCCTTTTTTGGCCTCACACCAAGCAACATATTTTCGCCATATGCGGTGATAATGTTTTGCAGTTACATCTTTCCTGGCTTGAATCAGCGTAGGAATGACTTCCTCCGGAATGCCCTTTTCCTTTAGGATCCGGCGTTCAACCGCCATGCCGTCAAAACGTAGCCGCGGTAAGTCTTGGAACAGACAGGGCCCCTGCTGCCGCAGGTCCTGTCTGAGCGGCAGAGGCCATGGGTCCTCTGATATAATTTCTTGAAGTTCTGGGTACCAAGCTCTTCTTGGCCAATCCGGAACCACGAGTATCGTTCTTACTCCTCGCCTTCCTATTATTCTCAGTACCTTTTGTATGAGAGGCAGAGGGGGGAACACATAAACCGACTGGTACACCCACGGTGTTACCAGAGCGTCCACAGCTATCGCCTGAGGGTCCTTTGACCTGGCGCAATATCTTTTATAGCTTTTTGTTGAGGCGGGACGCCATCATGTCCACCTGTGGCCTTTCCCAATGGTGTACAATCCTTTGGAAGACTTCTGGATGAAATCCCCACTCTCCCGGGTGGAGGTCGTGTCTGCTGAGAAGATCTGCTTCCCAGTCGTCCACTCCGGGAATGAACACTGCTGACAGTGTTAACACATGATTTTCCGCCCATCGGAGAATCCTTGTGGCTTCTGCCATCGCCATCCTGCTTCTTGTGCCGCCCCGTTGGTTTACATGGGCGACTGCCGTGATGTTGTCTGATTGGATCAGTACCGGCTGGTTTTGAAGCAGAGGCCTTGCCTGACTCAGGGCATTGTAAATGGCCCTCAGTTCCAGAATATTTATGTGTAGGGAAGTCACCTGACTTGACCAAAGTCCCTGGAAGTTTTTTCCCTGTGTGACTGCCCCCCAGCCTCAAAGGCTGGCATCCATGGTCACTAGGACCTAGTCCTGTATGCCGAACCTGCGGCCGTCTTGAAGATGGGCACTCTGCAGCCACCACAGTAGAGATACCCTGGTCCTTGAAGACAGGGTTATCAGCCGATGCATCTGAAGCTGTGATCCGGACCACTTGTCCTACAGGTCCCACTGAAAAGTTCTTGCATGGAACCTGCCGAATGGGATTGCTTCGTAGGAAGCTACCATTTTTTTTCAGGACTCGCGTGCAATGATGCACCGATACCTGTTTTGGCTTCAGGAGGTCTCTGACTAGAGATGACAGCTCCTTGGCTTTCTCCTCCGGGAGAAACACTTATTTCTGTTCTGTGTCCAGAACCATTCCCAGGAACAGTAGACGTGTCGTAGGAACCAGCTGCGACTTTGGACTGTTTAGAGTCCAACCGTGCCGTTGTAGCACTTTCCAAAATAGTGCTACCCCGACTAGCAACTGCTCCTTGGACCTTGCCCTTATAAGGAGATTGTCCAAGTACGGGATAATTAAAACTCCCTTTTTTCGAAGGAGTATCATCATTTCGGCCATTACCTTGGTAAACACCCTCGGTGCCATGTACAGTCCAAACGGCAGTGTCTGGACTTGGTAATGGTAATCCTGTACCACAAATCTGAGGTACTCCTGGCGAGGATGGTAAATGGGGACATGCAGGTAAGCATCCTTGATGTCCCGGGATCCCATGTAATCCCCCTCGTCCAGGCTTGCAATAACCGCCCTGAGCGATTCCATCTTGAACTTGAATTCAAGGATTTTAAATATAAAATGGGTCACACCGAACCATGCGGTTTCGGTACCCCAAACCGTGTGGAATAGTAACCCCGTCCTTGTTGAAGTAGGGGCACCTTGAGTATTACCTGCTGGGAATATAGCTTATTAATTGCCTCTAGCACAGCCTCCCTGCCTGAGGGAGTTGTCGGCAAGGCATATTTGAGGAAACGGCGGGGGGGAGACATCTCGAATTCCAGCTTGTACCCCTGAAATACTACTTGAATGAAACAGGGATCCACCTGTGAGCGAGCCCACTGATCGCTGAAATTTTTGAGACGGCCCCCCACCGTACCTGGCTACACCTGTGGAGCCCCCGCGTCATGCTGTGGACTCAGAGGAAGCGAGAGAAGAATTTTGATTCTGGGAACAGGCTGACTGGTGCAGCTTTTTCCCTCTTCCCATGTCTCTGTACAGAAAGGAAGCGCCTTTGACCCGCTTGCTTTTCTGAAGCTGAAAGGACTGTACCTGATAATACAGTGCTTTCTTAGTCTGTGAGGAAACCTGAGGTAATGGATACGAGGTCCCAGAGACCATCCCCAAATAATTCCTCACCCTTACAAGGCAGAGTCTCTATGCGCCTTTTAAATTCAGCATCACCTGTCCAGTGACAGGTCTCTAATACCCTCCTGACAGAATGGACATTACATTCATTTTGGATGCCAGCCGGCAAAATATCCCTCTGTGCATCCCTCATATATAAGACGACGTCTTTAATATGTTCTCATGTTTGACAGGGTCACCGACCACGCTGCAGCAGCACGATCTGCAGGTCTCAGTCTAGTACCTGAGTGTGTAAATACAGACTTCAGGATAGCCTCCTGCTTTTTATCAGCAGGTACCTTCAAAGTGGCCGTATCCTAATACGGCAGTGCCACCTTTTTTGACAACCGTGTGAGCGCCTTATCCACCCTAGGGGATATCTCCCAGCGTAACTTATCCTCTGGCGGGAAAGGGTACGCCATCAGTAACTTTTTAGAAATTACCAGTTTCTTATCGGGGGGAACCCACGCTTTTCACACACTTCATTCATTCATCTGATGGGGGAACAAAACACTGCCTGCTTTTTCTCCCCAAACATAAAACCCTTTTTTAGTGGTACTTGGGTTAATGTCAGAAATGTGTAACACATTTTTTAATGCCGGGATCAAGTCACGGATGTTCCTAGTGGATTGTGTATATGTCTCAACCTTGTCGACACTGGAATCAGACTCCGTGTCGACATCTGTGTCTGCCATCTGAGTGAGCGGGCGTTTTTGAGCCCCTGATGGCCTTTGAGACGCCTGGGCAGGCGCGGACTGAGAAGCCGGCTGTCCCACAGCTGTTACGTCATCCACCCTTTTATGTAAGGAGTTGACACTGTCGGTTAATACCTTTCACCTAACCATCCACTCTGGTGTCGGCCCCACAGGGGGCGACATCACATTTATCGGCATCTGCTCCGTCACCATATAAGCCTCCTCATTAAACATGTCGACACAGCTGTACCGACACACTGCACACACACAGGGAATGCTCTGACTGAGGACAGGACCCCACAAAGCCCTTTGGGGAGACAGAGAGAGAGTATGCCAGCACACACCAGAGCGCTATATAATGTGGGGATTAACACTATAACTGAGTGAAATTTCCCCAATAGCTGCTTGTATATATAATATTGCGCCTAAATTTAGTGCCCCCCCTCTCTTTTTAACCCTTTGAGCCTGAAAACTACAGGGGAGAGCCTGGGGAGCTTTCTTCCAGCTGCACTGTGAAGAGAAAATGGCGCCAGTGTGTCTGAGGGAGATAGCTCCGCCCCTTTTTCGCGGACTTTTCTCCCGCTTTTTTCTGGATTCTGGCAGGGGTATTTACCACATATATAGCCTCTGGGGCTATATATTGTGGTATTTTTGCCAGCCAAGGTGTTTTTATTGCTGCTCAGGGCGCCCCCCCCAAGCGCCCTGCACCCTCAGTGACCGGAGTGTGAAGTGTGTATGAGGAGCAATGGCGCACAGCTGCAGTGCTGTGCGCTACCTTGGTGAAGACTGATGTCTTCTGCCGCCGATTTTCCGGACCTCTTCTTGCTTCTGGCTCTGTAAGGGGGACGACGGCGCGGCTCCGGGACCGAACACCAAGGCTGGGCCTGCGGTCGATCCCTCTGGAGCTAATGGTGTCCAGTAGCCTAAGAAGCCCAAGCTGGCTGCAAGCAGGCAGGTTCGCTTCTTCTCCCCTTAGTCCCTCGCTGCAGTGAGCCTGTTGCCAGCAGGTCTCACTGAAAATAAAAAACCTAATTCTATACTTTCTTTCTAGAAGCTCAGGAGAGCCCCTAGTGTGCATCCAACCTCGGCCGGGCACAAAATCTAACTGAGGCTTGGAGGAGGGTCATAGTGGGAGGAGCCAGTGCACACCAGGTGACCTAAAGCTTTCTTTAGTTGTGCCCAGTCTCCTGCGGAGCCGCTATTCCCCCATGGTCCTTACGGAGTTCCCAGCATCCACTAGGACGTCAGAGAAAGTGGGTTTTTCCCAGGTAAGCTGCAGTGGAAACAGCTCTAACACAGGAATTTTGACCCTGTAATTTACAGAAAGCCGCTGATTGGTCCCTCCTGATTGGGGGACCTGTCATCGCCTAGGGAGCAGAAGAGACGCTGGGACACTGTTGGGAGGGCTGGGCACACACAGACTACAGATTGGGCGCTGGGCACAGATGTTAGAGCACAGAGAGGACGCTGGCGAGGCTAATTTACATGATGGTTGCTGTAGGGAGAGCAGGGCACACACAAGCTGCAGATCGGGTGCTGGGCACAGGAGACGGAGAACAGAGAGGGTGCTGGTCACACAGGCCGGGATGTATTAAAATAAAATGCCGCCCACCGCAGCGATGCTAATCACATATGCACTAACATATACAATTAACATCGCAATGCAGTGACAGAGGCCCCCCGTGATACCTGTCAGAAGGTGCGCGGGGGGGTTCTCTGTGGGGTCCATCACCTCCCAGCCCCGGGAAGTGACATGTGCTGGGAGTCCCCGGCTCTTCCTTCTCCCCACTGCAGCCGGAAGCAGAAATGGTTGTACTGCAGGGGAGAAGGAGCTGGGGGACGTGGAGTGGCACCTAGATACAGGTGAGGGGAGGAGGGGGTTGGCGGGGTCTTACTGCATTTTCCCTTTCGTACATCCCGCCCTCAGTGAGAAGGCAGGAGAGTTACTATGACAACACAGGTTTTAGTGTGCTTTCCCGGGTTTTTTCCTTATTCAGTGCAAATGGTGTCGAACCAGGAAAAACCCAGTGGAAACAGGAACAGTGCAGTGGAAACTGGGACACTGGCGAGTGAGACCCGGCAAAATGCCGGGTAAAGAAAGTCAGGTCACACCAGGGATTTTGGTGGAAAAGCAGTAACAGATAATTGAAATGCCAAGATCCAAAGTATAATTCTAGGAAATCTAATATAACAGTGACATAAAGACGAGGCTGAAGTTAGCTTCTTATTCGGCCAGCTTCTTATTCACTACTTATTCGAGCTCCAGCTTCTTATTCAGATCATTCAGTTTTGCAAGGGTTAATGAGTATTGGGCAACACATTTGACACCTGAAATTCACAGAGTAGGGTCCCTTTCATATGACCCACATGTATTTTGGCTTGCCCAACGCTGGTTTGGGCATGAAATACGCTGGCAAAGTGGGCATATACACTATAATTCACCATTTTGAATAAGTAGCTGTAGTTTTGCAAGGGTTAACGAGTCTCGGGCAACAATTTTGACACCTGAAATCAACTGAGTCGGGTCACTTGCATATGACCCACATGTATTTTGCCTTGCCCAACACTGGTTTGGGCATGAAATACGCTGGCAAAGTAGGCACCTTAACACTATCTTTTTCTATTATGAATAAGTAGCTGTAGTTTTGCAAGGGTTAACGAGTCTCGGGCAACAATTTTGACACCAGAAATCAATAGAGTCGGGTCACTTGCATATGACCCACATGGATTTTGCCTTCCCCGACACTGGTTTGGGCATGAAATACGCTGGCAAGGTGGGCATATACACAGTATTATGAATTACTATTTTGAATAAGTAGCTGTAGTTTTGCAGGGGTTAACGAGTCTCGGGCAACAATTTTGACAGCTGAAATCAACTGAGTCGGGTTACTTGCATATGACCCACATGGATTTTGCCTTGCCCAACACTGATTTGGGCATGAAATACGCTGCCCAAGTGGGCACCTTAACACTATCTTTTTCTATTATGAATAAGTAGCTGTAGTTTTGCAAGGGTTAACGAGTCTCGGGCAAAAAATTTGACACCTGAAATCAACTGAGTCAGGTCACTTGCATATGACCCACATGGATTTTTCCTTGCCCAACACTGGTTTGGGCATGAAATACGCTGGCAAAGTAGGCACCTTAACACTATCATTTTCTATTATGAATAAGTAGCTGTAGTTTGGCAAGGGTTAACGAGTCTCGGGCAACAATTTTGACACTAGAAATCAATAGAGTCGGGTCACTTGCATATGACCCACATGGATTTTGCCTTGCCCGACACTGGTTTGGGCATGAAATACGCTGGCAAGGTGGGCATATACACAGTATTATGAATTACTATTTTGAATAAGTGACCTGACTCAGTTGATTTCAGGTGTCAAATTTTTTGCCCGAGACTCGTTAACCCTTGCAAAACTACAGCTACTTATTCATAATGGAAAATGATAGTGTTAAGGTGCCCACTTGGGCAGCGTATTTCATGCCCAAACCAGTGTTGGGCAAGGCAAAATTCATGTGGGTCATATGCAAGTGACCCGACTCAGTTGATTTCAGGTGTCAAAATTGTTGCCCGAGACTCGTTAACCCTAGCAAAACTACAGCTACTTATTCATAATGGAAAATGATAGTGTTAAGGTGCCCACTTGGGCAGCGTATTTCATGCCCAAACCAGTGTTGGTGTTGGGCAAGGCAGAATACACGTGGGTCATATGCAAGTGACCCGACTCAGTTGATTTCAGGTGTCAAAATTGTTGCCCGAGACTCGTTAACCCTTGCCAAACTACAGCTACTTATTCATAATAGAAAATGATAGTGTTAAGGTGCCTACTTTGCCAGCGTATTTCATGCCCAAACCAGTGTTGGGCAAGGAAAAATCCATGTGGGTCATATGCAAGTGACCTGACTCAGTTGATTTCATGTGTCAAATTTGTTGCCGAGACTCGTTAACCCTTGCAAAACTACAGCTACTTATTCATAATAGTAATTCATAATACGGTGTATATGCCCACCTTGCCAGCGTATTTCATGCCCAAACCAGTGTCGGGCAAGGCAAAATCCATGTGGGTCATATGCAAGTGACCCGACTTTATTGATTTCTGGTGTCAAAATTGTTGCCCGAGACTCGTTAACCCTTGCAAAACTACAGCTACTTATTCATAATAGAAAAATATAGTGTTAAGGTGCCCACTTGGGCAGCGTATTTCATGCCCAAATCAGTGTTGGGCAAGGCAAAATACATGTGGGTCATATGCAAGTGACCCGACTCTATTGATTTCAGATGTCAAAATTGTTGCCCGAGACTCGTTAACCCTTGCAAAACTACAGCTACTTATTCAAAATAGTAAATTCATAATACTGTGTATATGCCCACCTTGCCAGCGTATTTTATGCCCAAACCAGTGTCGGGCAAGGCAAAATCCATGTGGGTCATATGCAAGTGACCCGACTCTATTGATTTCAGGTGTCAAAATTGTTGCCCGAGACTCGTTAACCCTTGCAAAACTACAGCTACTTATTCAAAATAAGAATTTACTTACCGATAATTCTATTTCTCGTAGTCCGTAGTGGATGCTGGGGACTCCGTAAGGACCATGGGGAATAGCGGCTCCGCAGGAGACTGGGCACAAAAGTAAAGCTTTAGAACTACCTGGTGAGCACTGGCTCCTCCCCCTATGACCCTCCTCCAAGCCTCAGTTAGGATACTGTGCCCGGACGAGCGTACACAATAAGGAAGGATTTTGAATCCCGGGTAAGACTCATACCAGCCACACCAATCACACCGTATAACTCGTGATCTAAACCCAGTTAACAGCATGATAACAGAGGAGCCTCTAGAAAAGATGGCTCACTACAGCAATAACCCGATTTTTTGGTAACAATAACTATGTACCAGTATTGCAGACAATCCGCACTTGGGATGGGCGCCCAGCATCCACTACGGACTACGAGAAATAGAATTATCGGTAAGTAAATTCTTATTTTCTCTAACGTCCTAAGTGGATGCTGGGGACTCCGTAAGGACCATGGGGATTATACCAAAGCTCCCAAACGGGCGGGAGAGTGCAGATGACTCTGCAGCACCAAATGAGAGAACTCCAGGTCCTCCTCAGCCAGGGTATCAATTTTGTAGAATTTTACAAACGTATTTGCTCCTGACCAAGTAGCTGCTCGGCAAAGTTGTAAAGCCGAGACCCCTCGGGCAGCCGCCCAAGATGAGCCCACCTTCCTTGTGGAGTGGGCATTTACAGATTTTTGGCTGTGGCAGGCCTGCCACAGAATGTGCAAGCTGAATTGTACTACAAATCCAACGAGCAATAGTCTGCTTAGAAGCAGGAGCACCCAGCTTGTTGGGTGCATACAGGATAAACAGCGAGTCAGATTTTCTGACTCCAGCCGTCCTGGAAACATATATTTTCAGGGCCCTGACAACGTCTAGCAACTTGGAGTCCTCCAAGTCCCTAGTAGCCGCAGGCACCACAATAGGTTGGTTCAGGTGAAACGCTGAAACCACCTTAGGGAGAAACTGAGGACGAGTCCTCAATTCCGCCCTGTCCGAATGGAAAATCAGATAAGGGCTTTTACAGGATAAAGCCGCCAATTCTGACACGCGCCTGGCCCAGGCCAGGGCCAACAGCATGACCACTTTCCATGTGAGATATTTTAACTCCACAGATTTAAGTGGTTCAAACCAATGTGACTTTTGGAACCCAAAAAACTACATTGAGATCCCAAAGTGCCACTGGAGGCACAAAAGGAGGCTGTATATGCAGTACCCCTTTTACAAACGTCTGAACTTCAGGGACTGAAGCTAGTTCTTTTTGGAAGAAAATTGACAGGGCCGAAATTTGAACCTTAATGGACCCCAATTTCAGGCCCATAGACACTCCTGTTTGCAGGAAATGTAGGAATCGACCCAGTTGAATTTCCTCCGTCGGGCCTTACTGGCCTCGCACCACGCAACATATTTTCGCCAAATGCGGTGATAATGTTTTGCGGTTACATCCTTCCTGGCTTTGATCAGGATAGGGATGACTTCATCCGGAATGCCTTTTTTCCTTCAGGATCCGGCGTTCAACCGCCATGCCGTCAAACGCAGCCGCGGTAAGTCTTGGAACAGACAGGGTCCTTGCTGGAGCAGGTCCCTTCTTAGAGGTAGAGGCCACGGATCCTCCGTGAGCATCTCTTGAAGTTCCGGTTACCAAGTCCTTCTTGGCCAATCCGGAGCCACGAATATAGTGCTTACTCCTCTCCATCTTATCAATCTCAGTACCTTGGGTATGAGAGGCAGAGGAGGGAACACATACACTGACTGGTACACCCACGGTGTTACCAGAGCGTCTACAGCTATTGCCTGAGGGTCCCTTGACCTGGCGCAATACCTGTCGAGTTTTTCCCAATGGTTTATAATCATGTGGAAGACTTCTGGGTGAAGTCTCCACTCTCCCGGGTGGAGGTCGTGTCTGCTGAGGAAGTCTGCTTCCCAGTTGTCCACTCCCGGAATGAATACTGCTGACAGTGCTATCACATGATTTTCCGCCCAGCGAAGAATCCTTGCAGCTTCTGCCATTGCCCTCCTGCTTCTTGTGCCACCCTGTCTGTTTACGTGGGTGACTGCCGTGATGTTATTCGACTGGATCAACACCGGCTGACCTTGAAGCAGAGGTCTTGCTAAGCTTAGAGCATTGTAAATGGCCCTTAGCTTCAGGATATTTATGTGAAGTGATGTCTCCAGGCTTGACCATAAGCCCTGGAAATTCCTTCCCTGTGTGACTGCTCCCCAGCCTCGCAGGCTGGCATCTGTGGTCACCAGGACCCAGTCCTGAATGCCGAATCTGCGGCCCTCTAGAAGATGAGCACTCTGCAACCACCACAGGAGGGACACCCTTGTCCTTGGTGACAGGGTTATCCGCTGATGCATCTGAAGATGCGACCCGGACCATTTGTCCAGCAGGTCCCACTGGAAAGTTCTTGCGTGGAATCTGCCGAATGGGATTGCTTCGTAGGAAGCCACCATTTTACCCAGAACCCTTGTGCATTGATGCACTGAGAGTTGGCTCGGTTTTAGGAGGTTCCTGACTAGCTCGGATAACTCCCTGGCTTTCTCCTCCGGGAGAAACACCTTTTTCTGGACTGTGTCCAGGATCATCCCTAGGAACAGAAGACGAGTCGTCGGAACCAGCTGCGATTTTGGAATATTGAGAATCCAATCGTGCTGCCGCAACACTACCTGAGATAGTGCTACACCGACCTCCAACTGTTCCCTGGATCTTACCCTTATCAGGGAATCGTCCAAGTAAGGGATAACTAAAATTCCCTTCCTTCGAAGGAATATCATCATTTCGGCCATTACCTTGGTAAAGACTCGGGGTGCCGTGGACCATCCATACGGCAGCGTCTGAACTGATAGTGACAGTTCTGTACCATAAACCTGAGGTACCCTTGGTGAGAAGGGTAAATTGGGACATGAAGGTAAGCATCCTTGATGTCTCGAGACATCATGTAGTCCCCTTCTTCCAGGTTCGCAATCACTGCTCTGAGTGACTCAATCTTGAATTTGAACCTCTGTATGTAAGTGTTCAAAGATTTTAGATTTAGAATCGGTCTCACCGAGCCGTCCGGCTTCGGTACCACAACAGTGTGGAATAATACCCCGTTCCCTGTTGCAAGAGGGGTACCTTGATTATCACCTGCTGGGAATACAGCTTGTGAATGGCTTCCAAAACTGTCTCCCTGTCAGAAGGAGACATCGGTAAAGCCGACTTTAGGAAACGGCGAGGGGGAGACGTCTCGAATTCCAATTTGTACCCCTGAGATATCACCTGAAGGATCCAGGGGTCTACTTGCGAGTGAGCCCACTGCGCGCTGAAATTCATTGAGACGGGCCCCCCACCGTGCCTGATTCTGCTTGTAAAGCCCCAGCGTCATACTGAGGGCTTGGCAGAGGCGGGAGAGGGTTTCTGTTCCTGGGAACTGGCTGATTTCTGCAGCCTTTTTCCTCTCCCTCTGTCACGGGGCAGAAATGAGGAACCTTTTGCCCGCTTGTCCACGAAAAGACTGCGCCTGATAATACGGCGTCTTCTCATGTTGAGAGGCGACCTGGGGTACAAACGTGGATTTCCCAGCTGTTGCCGTGGCCACCAGGTCTGAAAGACCGACCCCAAATAACTCCTCCCCTTAATAAGGCAATACTTTTCACTAAGCAGCTCAGGAGAGCCACCTAGTGTGCACCCTTCTCGTTCGGGCACAAAAATCTAACTGAGGCTTGGAGGAGGGTCATAGAGGGAGGAGCCAGTGCACACCAGGTAGTTCTAAAGCTTTACTTTTGTGCCCAGTCTCCTGCGGAGCCGCTATTCCCCATGGTCCTTACGGAGTCCCCAGCATCCACTTAGGACGTTAGAGAAAATAGTAATTCATAATACTGTGTATGTGCCCACTTTGCCAGCGTATTTCATGCCCAATCCAGTGTTGGGCAAGACAATATCCATGTGGGTCATATGCAAGTGACCCGACTCAGTTGATTTCAGGTGTCAAATTTGTTGCCCGAGACTCGTTACCCCTTGCAAAACTACAGCTACTTATTCAAAATAGTAATTCATAATACTGTGTATGTGCCCACCTTGCCAGCGTATTTCATAGCCAAACCAGTGTTGTGCAATGCAAAATCCATGTGGGTCATATGCAAGTGACCCGACTCTATTGATTTCAGGTGTCAAAATTGTTGCCCGAGACTCGCTAACCCTTGCTAAACTACAGCTACTTATTCATAATGGAAAATAAGATTTTACTCACCGGTAAATCTATTTCTCGTAGTCCGTAGTGGATGCTGGGAACTCCGAAAGGACCATGGGGAATAGCGGCTCCGCAGGAGACTGGGCACAACTAAAAGAAAGCTTTTAGACTACCTGGTGTGCACTGGCTCCTCCCACTATGACCCTCCTCCAAGCCTCAGTTAGGATACTGTGCCCGGAAGAGCTGACACAATAAGGAAGGATTTTGAATCCCGGGTAAGACTCATACCAGCCACACCAATCACACCGTATAACTCGTGATACCATATCCAGTTAACAGTATGAAACATAACTGAGCCTCTCAACAGATGGCTCATAACAATAACCCTTTAGTTAACAATAACTATATACAAGTATTGCAGACAATCCGCACTTGGGATGGGCGCCCAGCATACACTACGGACTACGAGAAATAGATTTACCGGTGAGTAAAATCTTATTTTCTCTAACGTCCTAGTGGATGCTGGGAACTCCGAAAGGACCATGGGGATTATACCAAAGCTCCCAAACGGGCGGGAGAGTGCGGATGACTCTGCAGCACCGAATGAGAGAACTCAAGGTCCTCCTCAGCCACGGTATCAAATTTGTAGAATTTAGCAAACGTGTTTGCCCCTGACCAAGTTGCAGCTCGGCAAAGTTGTAAAGCCGAGACCCCTCGGGCAGCCGCCCAAGATGAGCCCACTTTCCTCGTGGAATGGGCTTTTACTGATTTAGGATGTGGCAATCCAGCCGCAGAATGCTCCAGCTGAATTGTGCTACAAATTCAGCGAGCAATAGTCTGCTTAGAAGCAGGAGCACCTATTTTGTTGGGTGCCTACAGGATAAAAAGCGAGTCAGTTTTCCTGACTCCAGCCGTCCTGGAAATATAATTTTTTAAGGCCCTGACTACGTCCAGTAACTTGGAATCTTCCAAGTCCCTAGTAGCCGCAGGCACTACAATAGGTTGGTTCAAGTGAAAAGCTGATACCACCTTAGGGAGAAACTGGGGACGAGTCCTCAATTCTGCCCTATCCATATGGAAAATCAGATAAGGGCTTTTACATGACAAAGCCGCCCATTCTGACACACGCCTGGCCGAAGCCAAGGCCAATAACATGACCACTTTCCACGTGAGATATTTCAAATCCACAGTTTTAAGTGGCTCAAACCAATGTGATTTTAGGAAACTCAACACCACGTTGAGATCCCAAAGTGCCACAGGAGGCACAAAAGGGGGCTGAATATGAAGCACTCCCTTTACAAATGTCTGAACTCCAGGCAGTGAAGCCAGTTCTTTCTGGAAGAAAATCGACAGAGCCGAAATCTGGACCTTAATGGAACCCAAGTTTAGGCCCATAGTCACTCCTGACTGTAGGAAGTGCAGAAAACGACCCAGCTGAAATTCCTCTGTTGGGGCCTTCCTGGCCTCACACCACGCAACATATTTTCGCCAAATACGGTGATAATGGTTTGCGGTTACTTCTTTCCTGGCTTTTATCAGCGTAGGAATGACTTCCTCCGGAATGCCCTTTTCCTTTAGGATCCGGAATTCAACCGCCATGCCGTCAAACGCAGCCGCGGTAAGTCTTGGAACAGACAGGGCCCCTGCTGTAGCAGATCCTGTCTGAGCGGTAGAGGCCATGGGTCCTCTGATATCATTTCTTGAAGTTCTGGGTACCAAGCTCTTCTTGGCCCATCCGGAACCACAAGTATCGTTCTTACTCCTCGTTTTCTTATTATTCTCAGTACCTTTGGTATGAGAGGCAGAGGAGGGAATACATAAACCGACTGGTACACCCACGGTGTCACTAGAGCGTCCACAGCTATTGCCTGAGGGTCCCTTGACCTGGCGCAATATCTAGTTTTTTGTTTAGGCGGGACGCCATCATGTCCACCTGTGGCCTTTCCCAACGGTTTACCAACAGTTGGCAGACTTCTGGATGAAGTCCCCACTCTCCCGGGTGTAGGTTGTGTCTGCTGAGGAAGTCTGCTTCCCAGTTGTCCACTCCCGGAATGAACACTGCTGACAGTGCTAAGACGTGATTTTCCGCCCATCGGAGAATCCTTGTTGCTTCAGCCATCGCCATCCTGCTTCTTGTGCCGCCCTGTCGGTTTATATGGGCGACTGCCGTGATGTTGTCTGATTGGATCAGTACCGGCTGGTTTTGAAGCAGAGGCCTTGCCAGACTTAGGGCATTGTAAATTGCCCTCAGTTCCAGAATATTTATGTGTAGGGACGACTCCTGACTTGACCAAAGTCCTTGGAAATTTCTTCCCTGTGTGACTGCCCCCCAGCCTCGAAGGCTGGCATCCGTGGTTACCAGGACCCAGTCCTGTATGCCGAATCTGCGGCCCTCTTGAAGATGAGCACTCTGCAGCCACCACAGTAGAGATACCCTGGTCCTTGGAGACAGGGTTATCAGCCGATGCATCTGAAGATGCGATCCCGACCACTTGTCCAAGAGGTCCCACTGAAAGGTTCTTGCATGGAACCTGCCGAATGGAATTTTGCTTCGTAAGAAGCTACCATTTTTCCCAGGACTCGTGTGCAGTGATGCACCGATACCTGTTTTTGTTTCAAGAGGTCTCTGACTAGAGATGACAGCTCCTTGGCTTTCTCCCGCGGGAGAAACACTTTTTTCTGCTCTGTGTCCAGAACCATCCCCAGGAACAGTAGGCGTGTGGTAGGAACCAGCTGTGACTTTGGAATGTATAGAATCCATCCGTGCTGTTGTAGCACTTCCCGAGATAGTGCTACTCCGACCAACAACTGCTCCTTGGACCTCGCCTTTATAAGGAGATCGTCCAAGTACGGGATAATTAAAACTCCCTTTTTCGAAGGAGTATCATCATTTCTGCCATTACCTTGGTAAAGACCCTCGGTGCCGTGGACAGTCCAAACGGCAGTGTTTGGAATTGGTAATGGCAATCCTGTACCACAAATCGGAGGTACTCCTGGTGAGGATGGTAAATGGGGACATGTAACTAAGCCTCCTTGATGTCCAGGGATACCATGTAATCCCCCTCCTCCAGGCTTGCAATAACCGCCCTGAGCGATTCCATCTTGAACTTGAATATTTTTATGTATGTGTTCAAGGATTTCAAATTTAAAATAAGAATTTACTTACCGATAATTCTATTTCTCGTAGTCCGTAGTGGATGCTGGGAACTCCGTAAGGACCATGGGGAATAGCGGCTCCGCAGGAGACTGGGCACAAAAGTAAAGCTTTAGGACTACCTGGTGTGCACTGGCTCCTCCCCCTATGACCCTCCTCCAAGCCTCAGTTAGGATACTGTGCCCGGACGAGCGTACACAATAAGGAAGGATTTTGAATCCCGGGTAAGACTCATACCAGCCACACCAATCACACTGTACAACCTGTGATCTGAACCCAGTTAACAGCATGATAACAGAGGAGCCTCTGAAAAGATGGCTCGCAACAATAATAACCCGATTTTTGTAACAATAACTATGTACAAGTATTGCAGACAATTCGCACTTGGGATGGGCGCCCAGCATCCACTACGGACTACGAGAAATAGAATTATCGGTAAGTAAATTCTTATTTTCTCTGACGTCCTAGTGGATGCTGGGAACTCCGTAAGGACCATGGGGATTATACCAAAGCTCCCAAACGGGCGGGAGAGTGCGGATGACTCTGCAGCACCGAATGAGAGAACTCCAGGTCCTCCTCAGCCAGGGTATCAAATTTGTAGAATTTAGCAAACGTGTTTGCCCCTGACCAAGTAGCTGCTCGGCAAAGTTGTAAAGCCGAGACCCCTCGGGCAGCCGCCCAAGATGAGCCCACCTTCCTTGTGGAATGGGCTTTTACAGATTTTGGCTGTGGCAGGCCTGCCACAGAATGTGCAAGCTGAATTGTACTACAAATCCAACGAGCAATAGTCTGCTTAGAAGCAGGAGCACCCAGCTTGTTGGGTGCATACAGGATAAACAGCGAGTCAGATTTTCTGACTCCAGCCGTCCTGGAAACATATATTTTCAGGGCCCTGACTACGTCCAGCAACTTGGAGTCCTCCAAGTCCCTAGTAGCCGCAGGTACCACAATAGGCTGGTTCAAGTGAAACGCTGAAACCACCTTAGGGAGAAATTGAGGACGAGTCCTCAATTCTGCCCTGTCCGTATGAAAAATTAGGTAAGGGCTTTTATAGGATAAAGCCGCCAATTCTGAGACACGCCTGGCTGAAGCAAGGGCCAACAGCATTACCACTTTCCATGTGAGATATTTTAAGTCCACAGTGGTGAGTGGTTCAAACCAATGTGATTTTAGGAACCCCAAAACTACATTGAGATCCCAAGGTGCCACTGGAGGCACAAAAGGAGGCTGTATATGCAGTACCCCCTTGACAAACGTCTGAACTTCAGGTACTGAAGCCAGTTCTTTCTGGAAGAAAATCGACAGGGCCGAAATTTGAACCTTAATGGACCCTAATTTTAGGCCCATAGACAGTCCTGTTTGCAGGAAATGCAGGAAACGACCCAGTTGAAATTCCTCTGTAGGGGCCTTCCTGGCCTCGCACCACGCAACATATTTACGCCAAATACGGTGATAATGCTGTACGGTTACATCCTTCCTGGCTTTGATCAGGGTAGGGATGACTTCATCCGGAATGCCTTTTTCCTTCAGGATCCGGCGTTCAACCGCCATGCCGTCAAACGCAGCCGCGGTAAGTCTTGGAACAGACAGGGTCCCTGCTGGAGCAGGTCCCTTCTTAGAGGTAGAGGCCACGGGTCCTCTGTGAGCATCTCTTGAAGTTCCGGGTACCAAGTCCTTCTTGGCCAATCCGGAGCCACGAGTATAGTCCTGTCTCCTCTCCTTATTATGATTCTCAGTACCTTGGGTATGAGAGGCAGAGGAGGGAACACATACACTGACTGGTACACCCACGGTGTTACCAGAGCGTCCACAGCTATTGCCTGAGGGTCCCTTGACCTGGCGCAATACCTGTCTAGTTTTTTGTTGAGGCGGGACGCCATCATGATCACCTTTGGTTTTTCCCAACGGTTCACAATCATGTGGAAGACTTCTGGGTGAAGTCCCCACTCTCCCGGGTGGAGGTCGTGTCTGCTGAGGAAGTCTGCTTCCCAGTTGTCCACTCCCGGAATGAACACTGCTGACAGTGCTATCACATGATTTTCCGCCCAGCGAAGAATCCTTGCAACTTCTGCCATTGCCCTCCTGCTTCTTGTGCCGCCCTGTCTGTTTACGTGGGCGACTGCCGTGATGTTGTCTGACTGGATCAGCACCGGCTGACCTTGAAGCAGAGGTCTTGCTAGGCTTAGAGCATTGTAGATGGCCCTTAGCTCCAGGATATTTATGTGAAGTGATGTCTCCAGGCTTGACCACAAGCCCTGGAAATTTCTTCCCTGTGTGACTGCTCCCCAGCCTCTCAGGCTGGCATCCGTGGTCACCAGGACCCAGTCCTGAATGCCGAATCTGCGGCCCTCTAGAAGATGAGCACTCTGCAACCACTACAGGAGAGACACCCTTGTCCTTGGTGACAAGATTATCCGCTGATGCATCTGAAGATGCGACCCGGACCATTTGTCTAGCAGATCCCACTGGAAGGTTCTTGCGTGGAATCTGCCGAATGGGATTGCTTCGTAAGAAGCCACCATCTTTCCCAGGACCCTTGTGCATTGATGCACTGAGACTTGGCCTGGTTTTAGGAGATTTCTGACTAGTTCGGATAACTCCCTGGCTTTCTCCTCCGGGAGAAACACCTTTTTCTGGACTGTGTCCAGGATCATCCCTAGGAATAGAAGTCGTGTCGTCGGGATCAGCTGCGATTTTGGAATATTGAGAATCCAACCGTGCTGGCGCAGCACTATCTGAGATAGTGCTACTCCGACTTCCAACTGTTCCCTGGATCTTGCCCTTATCAGGAGATCGTCCAAGTAAGGGATAACTAAAACTCCCTTCCTTCGAAGGAGTATCATCATTTCGGCCATTACCTTGGTAAAGACCCGGGGTGCCGTGGACAATCCAAACGGCAGCGTCTGAAACTGATAGTGACAGTTCTGTACCACAAACCTGAGGTACCCTTGGTGAGAAGGGTAAATTGGGACATGTAGGTAAGCATCTTTGATGTCCAGAGACACCATATAGTCCCCTTCTTCCAGGTTTGCAATCACTGCTCTGAGTGACTCCATCTTGAATTTGAACCTTTGTATGTAAGTGTTCAAGGATTTTAGGTTTAAAATTGGTCTCACCGAGCCGTCCGGCTTCGGTACCACAAATAGTGTGGAATAGTACCCCTTTCCGTGTTGTAGGAGGGGTACCTTGATTATCACCTGCTGGGAATATAGCTTGTGAATGGCTTCCAATACTGCCTCCCTGTCTGAGGGAGACGTCGGTAAAGCAGACTTTAGAAAACGGCGAGGGGGAGACGTCTCGAATTCCAATTTGTACCCCTGAGATACCACCTGAAGGATCCAGGGGTCCACTTGCGAGTGGGCCCACTGCGCACTGAACTTCTTGAGACGGGCCCCCACCGTGCCTGAGTCCGCTTGTAAAGCCCCAGCGTCATGCTGAGGACTTTGCGGAGGCGGGAGAGGGCTTTTGTTCCTGGGAACTGGCTGTTTGTTGCAGCCTTTTTCCTCTCCCTCTGCCACGGGGCAGAAATGAGGCGCCTTTTGCCCGCTTGCCCTTATGGGGCCGAAAGGACTGCGCCTGATAATACGGCGTCTTCTTAGGTTGAGAAGCTACCTGGGGTAAAAATGTGGATTTTCCAGCAGTTGCCGTGGCTACCAGGTCTGATAGACCTACCCCAAATAACTCCTCCCCCTTATAAGGCAATACTTCCATGTGCCTTTTAGAATCCGCATCACCTGACCACTGCCGCGTCCATAAACCTCTTCTTGCAGAAATGGACAGCGCGCTAACTCTTGATGCCAGTCGGCAAATATCCCTCTGTGCATCACGCATATATAGAAATGCATCCTTCAAATGCTCTATAGTCAGTAATATACTGTCCCTATCTAGGGTATCAATATTTTCAGTCAGGGAATCCGACCACGCCAGGCCCGCACTGCACATCCAGGCTGAGGCGATTGCTGGTCGCAGTATAACACCCGTGTGAGTGTATATACATTTTAGGATATTCTCCAGCTTTCTATCGGCAGGTTCCTTTAGGGCGGCCGTATCAGGAGAAGGTAGTGCTACCTGTTTAGACAAGCGTGTGAGCGCTTTATCCACCCTAGGGGGTGTTTCCCAACGTGCCCTATCCTCTGGCGGGAAAGGGTACGATGCCAATAACCTTTTAGGAATTATCAGTTTTTTATCGGGGGAAACCCACGCCTCATCACACACTTCATTTAATTCCTCGGATACAGGAAAAACTACAGGCAGTTTTTTCTCACCAAACATAATACCCTTTTTAGTGGTACTTGTATTATCAGAGATATGCAATACATTTTTTATTGCTTCAATCATGTAACGTGTGGCCCTAGTGGAAGTCACGTTTGTCTCCTCATCATCGACACTGGAGTCAGTATCCGTGTCTGTGTCTGCCATTTGAGGTAACGGGCGTTTTAAAGCCCCTGATGGCGTTTGAGACCCCTGGACAGGCACAAGCTGAGTAGCCGGCTGTCTCATGTCATCAACTGTCTGTCGTAAAGAGCTGACACTGTCACGCAATTCCTTCCATAAGCTCATCCACTCAGGTGTCGACTCCCTAGGGGGTGACAACTCTATAATAGGCAATTGCTCCGCCTCCATCTCATTTTCCTCCTCAAACATGTCGACACAATCAGACCGACACACCGCACACACACAGGGAATGCTCTGATAGAGGACAGGACCCCACTAGCCCTTTGGGGAGACAGAGGGAGAGTATGCCAGCACACACCAGAGCGCTATATATAGACAGGAATACCACTATAAAATGTGCTTTTCCCTTTATAGCTGCTGTTAGTATTAAAACTGCGCCAAATTAGTGCCCCCCTCTCTTTTTTACCCTTTTCTGTAGTGCAGGACTGCAGGGGAGAGTCAGGGAGACGTCCTTCCAGCGGAGCTGTGATGGAAAATGGCGCCCGTGTGCTGAGGAGATAGGCTCCGCCCCCTTCTCGGCGGCCTTTTCTCCCGCTTTTTGGTGAGTTCTGGCAGGGGTTAAAATACATCCATATAGCCCTGGGGGTTATATGTGGTGTATTTATGCCAGCCAAGGTGTTTACATTGCTGCTCAGGGCGCCCCCCCCATAGCGCCCTGCACCCTCAGTGACCGAAGTGTGAAGTGTGCCTGAGTAACAATGGCGCACAGCTGCAGTGCTGTGCGCTACTTGTTGAAGACTGATGTCTTCTGCCGCCGATTTTTCCGGACCTCTTCTTGCTTCTGGCTCTGTAAGGGGGCCGGCGGCGCGGCTCTGGGACCGAGCTCCGAGGCTGGGCCTGTGTTCGGTCCCTCTGGAGCTAATGGTGTCCAGTAGCCTAAGAAGCCCAAGCTGGCTGCAAGCAGGCAGGTTCGCTTCTTCTCCCCTTAGTCCCTCGATGCAGTGAGCCTGTTGCCAGCAGGTCTCACTGAAAATAAAAAACCTAAAACTAAACTTTCACTAAGAAGCTCAGGAGAGCCCCTAGTGTGCACCCTTCTCGGCCGGGCACAAAAATCTAACTGAGGCTTGGAGGAGGGTCATAGGGGGAGGAGCCAGTGCACACCAGGTAGTCCTAAAGCTTTACTTTTGTGCCCAGTCTCCTGCGGAGCCGCTATTCCCCATGATCCTTACGGAGTTCCCAGCATCCACTAGGACGTCAGAGAAAATGGGTCTCACCGAACCGTCCGGTTTCGGTACCACAAACAGTGTGGAATAGTAACCCCGTCCTTGTTGAAGTAGGGGCACCTTGACTATCCCCTGCTGGGAATACAGCTTGTGAATTTCCTCTAGCACAGCCTCCCTGCCTGAGGGAGTTGTCGGCAAGGCAGATTTGAGGAAACGGCGGGGGGGAGACACCTCGAATTCCAGCTTGTACCCCTGAGATACTACTTGAAGGATCCAGGGATCCACCTGTGAGCGAGCCCACTGATCGCTGAAATTTTTGAGGCGGCCCCCCACCGTACCTGGCTACGCCTGTGGAGTCCCCGCGTCATGCGGTGGACTCAGAGGAAGCGGGGGAAGAATTTTGATTCTGGGAACTGGCTGACTGGTGCATCTTTTTCCCTCTTCCCTCATCTCTGTGCAGAAAGGAAGCGCCTTTGACCCGCTTGCTTTTCTGAAGCCGAAAGGACTGTACCTGATAATACAGTGCTTTCTTAGGCTGTGAGGAAACCCGAGGAAAAAATGTTTTCTTCCCAGCTGTTGCTGTGGATACGAGGTCCCAGAGACCATCCCTAAACAATTCCTCACCCTTATAAGGCTCTATGTGCCTTTTAAAGTCAGCATCACCTGTCCAGTGTCGGGTCTCTAATACCCTCCTGACAGAATGGACATTGCATTAATTCTGGATGCCAGCCGGCAAAATATCCCTCTGTGCATCCCTCATATATAAGACGACGTCTTATGTTCGCAAAATAGTATCCCTGTTTGACAGGGTTACAGACCACGCTGCAGCAGCACTATCTGCAGGTCTCAGTCTAGTACCTGAGTGTGTAAATACAGACTTCAGGATAGCCTCCTGCTTTTTATCAGCAGGTACCTTCAAAGTGGCCGTATCCTAAGACGGCAGTGCCACCTTTTTTGACAAACGTGTGAGCGCCTTATCCACCCTAGGGGATATCTCCCAGCGTAACTTATCCTCTGGCGGGAAAGGGTACGCCATCAGTAACTTTTTAGAAATTACCAGTTTCTTATCGGGGGAACCCACGCTTTTTCACACTTCATTCACTCATTTGATGGGGGAACAAAACACTGCCTGCTTTTTCTCCCCAAACATAAAACCCTTTTTTTGTGGTACTTGGGTTAATGTCAGAAATGTGTAACACATTTTTTATTGCCGGGATCATGTAACGGATGTTCCTAGTGGATTGTGTATATGTCTCAACCTCGTCGACACTGGAGTCAGACTCCGTGTCGACATCTGTGTCTGCCATCTGAGGGAGCGGGCGTTTTTGAGCCCCTGGTGGCCTTTGAGACGCCTGGGCAGGCGCGGGCTGAGAAGCCGGCTGTCCCATAGCTGTTACGTCATCCAGCCTTTTATGTAAGGAGTTGACACTGTCGGTTTATACCTTCCACCTATCCATCCACTCTGGTGTCGGCCCCACAGGGGGCGACATCACATTTATCGGCATCTGCTCTGCCATCACATAAGCCTCCTCATCAAACGTGTCGACACAGCCGTACCGACACACCGCACACACACAGGGAATGCTCTGACTGAGGACAGGACCCCACACAGCCCTTTGGGGAGACAGAGAGAGAGTATGCCAGAACACACCAGAGCGCTATATAATTTAGGGATTAACACTATATTGAGTGAATTTTTCCCAATAGCTGCTGGTATATACAATATTGCGCCTAAATTTAGTGCCCCCCCTCTCTTTTTAACCCTTTGAGCCTGCAAACTACAGGGGAGAGCCTGGGGAGCTGTCTTCCAGCTGCACTGTGAAGAGAAAATGGCACCAGTGTGCTGAGGGAGATAGCTCCGCCCCTTTTTCGCAGACTTTTCTCCCGCTTTTTTATGGATTCTGGCAGGGGTATTTATCACATATATAGCCTCTGGGGCTATATATTGTGATATATTTGCCAGCCAAGGTGTTTTTATTGCTGCTCAGGGCGCCCCCCCCCAGCGCCCTGCACCCTCAGTGACCGGAGTGTGAAGTGTGCATGAGGAGCAATGGCGCACAGCTGCAGTGCTGTGCGCTACCTTGGTGAAGACTGATGTCTTCTGCCGCCGATTTTCCGGACCTCTTCTTGCTTCTGGCTCTGTAAGGGGGACGGCGGCGCGGCTCCGGGAACGAACACCAAGGCCAGTTCCATGCGGTCGATCCCTCTGGAGCTAATGGTGTCCAGTAGCCTAAGAAGCCCAAGCTAGCTGCAAGCAGGTAGGTTCGCTTCTTCTCCCCTTAGTCCCTCGATGCAGTGAGCCTGTTGCCAGCAGGTCTCACTGTAAAATAAAAAACCTAAAATAAACTTTCTTTCTAGGAGCTCAGGAGAGCCCCTAGTGTGCATCCAGCTCGGCCGGGCACAGAAATCTAACTGAGGCTTGGAGGAGGGTCATAGTGGGAGGAGCCAGTGCACACCAGGTAGTCTAAAAGCTTTCTTTTAGTTGTGCCCAGTCTCCTGCGGAGCCGCTATTCCCCATGGTCCTTTCGGAGTTCCCAGCATCCACTAGGACGTTAGAGAAATGATAGTGTTAAGGTGCCCACTTGGGCAGCGTATTTCATGCCCAAACCAGTGTTGGGCAAGGCAAAATCCATGTGGGTCATATGCAAGTGACCCGACTCTATTGATTTCAGGTGTCAAAATTGTTGCCCGAGACTCGTTAACCCTTGCAAAACTACAGCTACTTATTCAAAATAGTAATTCATAATACTGTGTTTGTGCCCACCTTGCCAGCGTATTTCTTGGCCAAACCAGTGTTGGGCAAGGCAAAATCCATGTGGGTCATATGCAAGTGACCCGACTCTATTGATTTCAGGTGTCAAAATTGTTGCACGAGACTCGTTAACCCTTGCAAAACTACAGCTACTTATTCAAAATAGTAATTCATAATACTGTGTTTGTGCCCACTTGGCCAGCGTATTTCATGCCCAATCCAGTGTTGGGCAAGACAATATCCATGTGGGTCATATGCAAGTGACCCGACTCAGTTGATTTCAGGTGTCAAATTTGTTGCCCGAGACTCGTTAACCCTTGCAAAACTACAGCTACTTATTCAAAATGGTAAATTATAGTGTATGTGCCCACTTTGCCAGCGTATTTCATGCCCAAACCATCGTTGGGCAAGCCAAAATACAGGTGGGTCATATGAAAGGGACCCTACTCTGTGAATTTCAGGTGTCAAATTTGTTGCACAAGACTCATTAACCCTTGCAAAACTGAATGATCTGAATAAGAAGCTGGAGCTCGAATAAGAAGTGAATAAGAAGCTGGAGCTTGAATAAGAAGCTAACTTCAGCCTCGTGACATAAAGTCATATTTTAAAACCACAAAGTGAAAGAAAACACACACACACCTATCTGAACTGAAAGCTTGACATTAATTTGCAACCTAAAGCTGTACTGCTCAGACAGCAATACTAAACAAGTGTAAACTAGTACAGTAGATCTTTACTTCAAGGACTGCAAAAACAACACACATTGCACTACATAATGCATAAAACAAAAGATGTTAGCAGCTATGATTCTGAAACCAACCTGTGTTCACCACTCTCTGCTGCTGCAAGTCCTAATGGAACAAAATAGTTTGCAGGAAACAGGAACTGAATGGAGAGATCACAAGACTGCTGTGTGCACTGTGCACTTCCTATGCTCACATGCATTGCTTTTGTTTTGTGTGATGTTACGTTACACTATGTATCATTACTGCCATCTGCTGTACATTGTATATAATTATACTTATTTAACATGCTTGGAATTCTGTCCTTGGGGAAATCTTGTCATTTACTTATATCAGTGCCGTAACCAGATATTTTAGCGCCGTGTGCAAGAAACAGCATCGGCGCCCCCCCCCCCCCCCCTATATACAAATAAGCGACAGTCCGCAGGTGCACATCAAAAATACAGGTGTGTGGCTTCATGGGGAAGGGGCGTGGCCACAGAGCTCTCTTTTACACATTATGGCAGGCATAGCTCCCTTTTATACATTATAGCAGGCAGAGCCCCCTTTTACACAGTACAGCAGTCAGAGCTCACTTTTACACATTAGGCAAGTAGAGCTCCCTTTTACACATTACGGCAGGCAGAGACCCTTTTTTTTTTTTACACATTACGGCAGGCAGAGACCCTTTTTTTTTTTTTTTTTACACATTACAGCAGCAGAGTCAGGGGTGTATCTAGGGGTCCAAGTTCACCAGGAAAAGTAGGGAACTGACACCCCCCCATATTTTGCCAGGCAGACTAGCCAAGAAATAAAGCATGGGTAGAGAACACTATGTATGTATGTATATCTCCGATTACATTGAACAGCCCTAGGTGCCCTGTACACTTCTAGAAAAGTTTCATATACATCCACACTGGTGGCACTGACAAGTCTTGTCACAGCAATAAACACACTATACTAAGAGTATCCAAACACTATATATATATATATATATATATATATATATATATATATATGATTGGCCCCCCTCTCCTTTACTTTGTCAGGCAGATGTCACTTTCACTCACTCTCTGTCAATGGCAACCTCCTCCTGGCATTGCTGCTCAGCTCCTCCACTGCCCTTCTTCACAGGAAATGAAATGCAGACAGAGTGAGCAAGCGTAGCGTGACATCGTGTACAAAGACCAATTACCCATTGGTCTGAATGCCTGGGAGGCGGAGCTAAAAGGTAGGCTGTCACCTGCTCCCTTCAGAGGCAGAGGCTCCGTCCGGTGGGCGATGGGGGACAGGCGGCAGTGCGGGGGAGAAGACCGGGAAGGGGGAAGGGGAATGCCGCGCGGCAGCTCTGGCAGCAGCGCTGGACTCTTTAGTGATGTATCGACAGTGGCTGCGGCCGTGTATGGGCAGGGGGGTGCTGCCGATGGTGCGCCTTCAGTGCATGTGCGCTGTGGGCAAGGCACAATCGGCACACACCTAGTTACGGCCCTGAGTTATATACATAAACTTTTATGGGGTCAGTTCATTTAGTCATAAGTGCAACTTGTACATCGTAGTTACAGTAGCCCCATACTTGGGGGAGGAGAAGGGGGCAAGATAAGGTGACATTACTGACATTTTCACACCTTTGCAACGACACTTTGCAACACTCACACGCAATTGAATCGAACCCTAATTATTCAGGTTTGAGAGAACAGGCACTTGCTGTACAAACAAATTAGGTGAGATCCTGTCAATTGTTTGAAATATGGTGAAAAACAAATATACAGCATATCTTACAATAGGAATCATTTAACATGGTTCTCTCATTATCCAGATGTTTCAGTACTGAACAAATGCAAATACAAGTCCTCCAATTATATATATATATATATATATATATATATATATGGGGCAAAAAAGTATTTGGACAGCCACCGACTGTGCAAGTTGAACCACTTAAAAAGATGAGAGAGGTCTATAATTTCCATTATAGGTACACTTCAACTGTGAGAGACAGAATCTGAAAAGAAAAAAAAACAGGAAATCACATTGTATGATTTTTAAACAATTTTCTAGTATATTCTTGTGGAAAATAAATATTTGGACACCTACCAAGCAGCAAGATTTCTGGCTCTCACAGACCTGTTACTTCTTCTTTAAGAAGCTCTTCTATCCTCCACTCATTACCTGTATTAATGGCACCTGTTTGAACTGGTTATCTGTATAAAAGACACCTGTCCACACCCTCAAACAGTCAGACTGCTACCTCTTCACCATGGCCATGACCAGAGAGCTGTCTAAGGACACCAGGGACAAAATTGTAGAGCTGCACAAGGCTGGGATGAGCTACTCGGAAATAGGCAAGCAGCTTGGTGAGATCAACTGTTGGCGCAATTATTAAAAAATGGAAGAAATACAAGATCACTGACAATCTCCCTCGACCTGGGGCTCCATGCAAGATCTCACCTCGTGGGGTATCAATGATCTTGAGAACGGTGAGGAATCAGCCCAGAACTACACGGGGGGACCTGGTCAATGACCTCAACAGAGCTGGGACCACAGTCACAAAGGTTACCATTAGTAACACATTACGTCGTCATGGATTGAAATCCTGCAACGCCCGAAAGGTCCCCCTACTTAAGCCAGCACATGTCCAGGCCCGTCTAAAGTTTGCCAGCGACCATCTGGATGATCCAGAGAAGGATTGGGAGAATGTAATGTGGTCAGATGAGAGCAAAATTAAAAATTTTGGTATAAAAACTTCACTCGCTGTGTTTGGAGGGAGAAGAATGATGAATGGCATCCCAAGAACACCATACCCACTGTGAGGCATGGGGGTGGAAACATCATGCTTTGGGGCTGCTTTCCTGCAAAGGGGACAGGACGACTGATCTGTATTAAGGAGAGGATGAATGGGGCCATGTATCGTGAGATTTTGGGCAAAAACCTCCTTCCCTCAGTAAGAGCATTGAAGATGGAACGTGGCTGGGTCTTCCAGCATGACAATGACACCAAACACACCACCCGGGCAACTAAGGAGTGGCTCTGTAAGAAGCATTTCAAGGTCCTGGAGTGGCCTAGCCAGTCTCCAGACCTCAACCCAATAGAAAATCTGTGGAGGGTGTTGAAAGTCCGTGTTGCCCGGCGACAGCCCCAAAACATGACAGATCTAGAGAAGATCTGCATGGAAGAGTGTGCCAAAATACCTGCTACAGTGTGTGCAAACCTGGTCAAGAACTACAGGAAACATTTGACCTCTGTAATTGCCAACCAAGGCCATATTACAAAGTATTGAGTTAATGCCCATACATACTTGCCGATAAAAGGAGCAATGTCGCTCATTTTCCCCCTCCCTGAGCGGCGTCGCTCATTTTATCGGCAAGTGTGTATGCCGCCAGCGATGACCGATGCGCGGCCCCGCAGGTCGGCAACGATCGTCGCTGTCGCCAGTGCATGCATGCAGGATCTGAACTGTCGTCCACGACCTGCATGCAGGGTTGGCGGAGGCGTGACGTTACTGAGCGATATGAACGGTCATATCGCTCAGTGTGTACAGTCGGCCGCCGACCGCCCGTCCCGGGAGGGGAAACATTAGACGACGTCGCTCACAGAGCGACATCGTCTAATGTGTATGGACCTTTAAACGTTTTGATTGTCCAAATATTTATTTTCCGCAAGAATATACAAATAAATTGTTTAAAAATCATACAATGTGATTTCATGTTTTTTTTTCTTTCAGATTCTGTACATATATAATGTACAAAATCCGGCACTCACAGAGGACAGCGTGACCTCACAGTAACTTGCTGGTGTCCCTTCCTAGGGGTGATGAGTCCCAGATGCAGAGCAGAACAAAAAAGGCGGCACTCCCAGACTTGTAAAGATTAAAGAACTTTAGTCAACGTTTCGCGGGGTCTCACCCCATCATCAGGATAACATGTGTCATACAAACTGAACAAATTTATACTCACCGTCCGTTCGTTCTCCCGCCCGTCACCGGCCGCTGCCCTGGGACCCGTCCGTGTACTTCCGGCTTCAGGTCGCTGACGTCAGCGGAAACAGGGAACCCACGGGACCTGCGCCGGGAGGGTCTGGGGGAAACAAACAGAACGAAGATGAGTCACCATGGCAACACATAACAACAATCATACAGTGCAAAAAATCAAAATAAGATGCAAGGACACACCTCGCAATTACAACATAGTGACAAAAAACATAGTGTACATCATGACTACATTAGTTTAAAAGCAACCTAATAGACATAAACAAATAAACACTGGAACAGAAATAGCAACAGCATAGACTTGTAAAAATCCGTAGCCTCCAATTCTTTTTTATTGTTTCTCTATCGTCCTAAGTGGATGCTGGGGTTCCTGAAAGGACCATGGGGAATAGCGGCTCCGCAGGAGACAGGGCACAAAAAAGTAAAGCTTTACTAGGTCAGGTGGTGTGCACTGGCTCCTCCCCCTATGACCCTCCTCCAGACTCCAGTTAGATTTTGTGCCCGAACGAGAAGGGTGCAATCTAGGTGGCTCTCCTAAAGAGCTGCTTAGAGAAAGTTTAGTTTAGGTTTTTTTCTTTACAGTGAGTCCTGCTGGCAACAGGATCACTGCAAGAGACGTTACATTTAGCTGATACTACAGATACCGTAAAACAGGGTATTATGTATGGTGTGAAAAAACTACAAACAGTTTTTCCTGAATCAGAAGAATTAAATGACGTGTGTGATGAAGCGTGGGTTGCTCCTGATAAAAAGTTGATAATTTCAAAAAAGTTATTGGCATTATACCCTTTCCCGCCAGAGGTTAGGGCGCGCTGGGAAACACCCCCTAAGGTGGACAAGGCGCTCACACGCTTATCCAAACAAGTGGCGTTACCCTCTCCTGAGACGGCCGCACTTAAGGATCCATCAGATAGAAAGATGGAAGTTATTCAAAAGAATATATACACACATGCAGGTGTTATACTACGACCAGCTATAGCAACTGCCTGGATGTGCAGTGCTGGAGTAGTTTGGTCAGAATCCCTGATTGAAAATATTGATACCCTAGATAGGGACAATGTTTTACTGTCGTTAGAACAAATAAAGGATGCATTTATCTATATGCGTGATGCACAGAGGGATATTTGCACACTGGCATCTCGGGTGAGTGCTATGTCCATTTCAGCCAGAAGAGCCTTATGGACACGACAGTGGACAGGCGATGCGGATTCAAAACGTCACATGGAGGTTTTGCCGTATAAAGGGGAGGAGTTATTTGGAGTTGGTCTATCAGACTTGGTGGCCACGGCTACTGCCGGGAAATCCACTTTTTTACCTCAAGTCACTCCCCAACAGAGAAAGGCACCGACCTTTCAACCGCAGCCTTTTCGCTCCTACAAAAATAAGAGAGCAAAGGGCTTGTCGTACCTGCCACGAGGCAGAGGAAGAGGGAAGAGACACCAACAGGCAGCTCCTTCCCAGGAACAGAAGCCCTCCCCGGCTCCTGCAAAAACCTCAGCATGACGCTGGGGCCTCTCAAGCGGACTCGGGGACAGTGGGGGGCCGTCTCAAAAATTACAGCGCGCAGTGGGCTCACTCGCAGGTAGACCCCTGGATCCTGCAGATAATATCTCAGGGGTACAGGTTGGAATTAGAGACGGATCCTCCTCATCGTTTCCTGAAGTCTGCCTTACCAACCGTCTCTTCCGAAAGGGAGAGGGTGTTGGAAGCCATTCACAAGCTGTACGCTCAGCAGGTGATAGTCAAAGTACCCCTATTACAACAAGGAAAGGGGTATTATTCCACTCTATTTGTGGTACCGAAGCCGGATGGCTCGGTAAGGCCTATTCTAAATCTGAAGTCCTTGAACCTCTACATAAAAAAGTTCAAGTTCAAGATGGAGTCACTCAGAGCAGTGATAGCGAACCTGGAAGAAGGGGACTTTATGGTATCCTTGGACATCAAGGATGCGTATCTACACGTTCCGATTTACCCCGCACACCAGGGGTACCTCAGGTTCATTGTTCAAAACTGTCACTATCAGTTTCAGACGCTGCCGTTCGGATTGTCCACGGCGCCTCGGGTCTTTACCAAGGTAATGGCCGAGATGATGATTCTTCTTCGAAGAAAAGGCGTATTAGTTATCCCATACTTGGACGATCTCCTAATAAGGGCAAGGTCCAGAGAACAGCTGGAGACAGCTTTAGCACTATCTCAAGAGGTGCTAAGACAACACGGGTGGATTCTGAATATTCCAAAATCCCATTTAATCCCGACAACTCGTCTGCTGTTCCTAGGAATGATTCTGGACACGGTTCAGAAAAAGGTTTTCCTTCCAGAGGAAAAAGCCAAGGAGTTATCCGATCTGGTCAGGAACCTCCTAAAACCAGGAAAAGTGTCAGTACATCAATGCACAAGAGTCCTGGGAAAAATGGTGGCTTCTTACGAAGCAATTCCATTCGGCAGATTCCATGCAAGAATATTCCAAAGGGATCTGTTGGACAAATGGTCAGGGTCGCATCTGCAGATGCACCTGCGAATAACCCTGTCACCAAAGACAAGGGTGTCACTTCTGTGGTGGTTGCAGAAGGCTCACCTATTAGAAGGCCGCAGATTCGGCATTCAGGATTGGATCCTGGTGACCACGGACGCCAGCCTGAGAGGCTGGGGAGCAGTCACACAAGGAAGAAACTTCCAGGGAGTATGGACGAGTCTGGAAAAGTCTCTTCACATAAACATTCTGGAACTAAGAGCAATCTACAATGCTCTAAGCCAGGCGGAACTTCTCCTGCAAGGAAAGCCGGTGTTGATTCAGTCGGACAACATCACGGCGGTCGCCCATGTAAACAGGCAGGGCGGCACAAGAAGCAGGAGTGCAATGGCAGAAGCTGCCAAGATTCTTCGCTGGGCGGAGAATCACGTGATAGCACTGTCAGCAGTGTTCATCCCGGGCGTGGACAACTGGGAAGCAGACTTCCTCAGCAGACACGATCTTCATCCGGGAGAGTGGGGTCTACATCCAGAAGTCTTCAACATGTTAATAGACCGTTGGGAAAGACCAATTGTAGACATGATGGCGTCTCGCCTCAACAAGAAACTGGACAAATATTGCGCCAGGTCAAGAGATCCACAGGCAATAGCTGTGGACGCACTGGTAACTCCTTGGGTGTACCAGTCAGTGTATGTGTTTCCTCCTCTGCCGCTCATACCAAAGGTATTGAAGATCATACGGCAAAGAAGAGTAAGAACAATACTAGTGGTTCCGGATTGGCCGAGAAGGACTTGGTATCCGGAACTTCAAGAGATGCTCACGGACGAACCGTGGCCTCTACCTCTGAGAAGGGACCTGCTACAGCAGGGTCCCTGTCTTTTTCAAGACTTACCGCGGCTGCGTTTGACGGCATGGCGGTTGAACGCCAGATCCTAAAAGGGAAAGGCATTCCAGAAGAAGTCATTCCTACCTTGATTAAGGCACGGAAGGAAGTCACCGTGAAACATTATCACCGCATTTGGCGAAAATATGTAGCGTGGTGCGAGGATCGGAGGGTTCCGACGGAGGAATTCCAACTGGGTCGTTTCCTACATTTCCTGCAATCAGGATTATCTATGGGTCTCAAATTGGGATCCATTAAGGTTCAAATTTCGGCCCTGTCAATATTCTTCCAAAAAGAATTGGCCTCTGTCCCTGAGGTCCAGACTTTTGTCAAGGGAGTACTGCATATACAGCCTCCTGTGGTGCCTCCGGTGGCACCGTGGGATCTAAATGTAGTTTTAGATTTCCTCAAATCCCATTGGTTTGAACCATTGAAAAAGGTGGATTTGAAATATCTCACATTGAAAGTGACTATGTTACTAGCCCTGGCCTCTGCCAGGAGAGTATCTGAATTGGCGGCTTTATCTTATAAAAGTCCTTATCTAATCTTCCATTCGGATAGGGCAGAACTGCGGACTCGTCCGCATTTTCTCCCTAAAGTGGTATCAGCATTTCATCTGAACCAACCTATTGTGGTGCCTGCGGCCACTAGCGACTTGGAGGACTCCAAGTTGTTGGACGTTGTCAGAGCCTTAAAAATATACATTGCAAGGACGGCTGGAGTCAGAAAATCTGACTCGCTGTTTATATTGTATGCACCCAACAAGTTGGGCGCACCTGCTTCTAAGCAGTCGATTGCTCGTTGGATTTGTAACACAATTCAACTTGCACATTCTGTGGCAGGCCTGCCACAGCCTAAAACTGTAAAAGCCCACTCCACAAGGAAGGTGGGCTCATCTTGGGCGGCTGCCCGAGGGGTCTCGGCATTACAACTCTGCCGAGCAGCTACGTGGTCGGGGGAGAACACGTTTGTAAAATTTTACAAATTTGATACCCTGGCAAAGGAGGACCTGGAGTTCTCTCATTCGGTGCTGCAGAGTCATCCGCACTCTCCCGCCCGTTTGGGAGCTTTGGTATAATCCCCATGGTCCTTTCAGGAACCCCAGCATCCACTTAGGACGATAGAGAAAATAAGAATTTACTTACCGATAATTCTATTTCTCGGAGTCCGTAGTGGATGCTGGGCGCCCATCCCAAGTGCGGATTATCTGCAATACTTGTACATAGTTATTGTTAACTAATTCGGGTTATTGTTAAGGAGCCATCTTTAAGAGGCCCTTTCTGTTGTCATACTGTTAACTGGGTTTAGATCACAAGTTGTACGGTGTGATTGGTGTGGCTGGTATGAGTCTTACCCGGGATTCAAAATGCCTCCCTTATTGTGTATGCTCGTCCGGGCACAGTACCTAACTGGAGTCTGGAGGAGGGTCATAGGGGGAGGAGCCAGTGCACACCACCTGACCTAGTAAAGCTTTACTTTTTTGTGCCCTGTCTCCTGCGGAGCCGCTATTCCCCATGGTCCTTTCAGGAACCCCAGCATCCACTACGGACTCCGAGAAATAGAATTATCGGTAAGTAAATTCTTATTTTTCTAGAGTTTGGGGGGAGTAGGAACCAACTTAATAGAGAGTTAATGGTTCTCTACTTCGCTGACAGGACACTGAGCTCCAGAGGGTACTGATCGCAAGCCCACGAGGCAACCGCTCACTCCCGCAGCACGACCGCCACCCCCTAACAGAGCCAGAAGATAGAAGAGTGGTGAGTACAGCGCCGGTGTCCCGGTTAGCGGGTCACCGGTGGAAAAGGCGGCACAAGGGTTGGAGCACAGCTCTGACAGGCTGCGCTCCTGGAACGCTCAGCAACATGCACATGTAGACACTTGAGGGGCGTCCTGAGCCAGTGCATTAACCCTACACTGGTCACACAGTTAACGGGCTAATCCCGCTGTTAACACACAAAATCCTCAGGCCAGTATAAAGAATAAGTGTGGGAAGCCGCGCGCCATTATAGGGGCGGGGCTTCCTCTCAGAGCGGATCCAGCACTCACCAGCGCCATTTTCTCCCTGTAGATCATAAAACAAGGACGCTGACAGGGAGCACTGCCCTCCACTTAACCTCTGCAGTACCAGGGTGTTATAGATAGGAGGGAGTGTGTTAAATGTAATAGTGTAACCTTACTTCCTTATTGGCGTGCCTCCACCCAAGCATACACACCCGGGCTCGCTTGGGAAAGCCTTCCTTTAGTAGGATAGGGGGTGTGGACGATTATATATCCAGTTGTGTAGTATAAGATAATTATAGATATACAGATTCCTCACCTTTTTTTTTTTTTACATCCAACCTTCATAGGATTCCTCTCTTATCTTCCAGGGCTCTTCCAACAAGAGAGATCGAATACTCAGTACCAGCTATAACAGGTAAGTAGTTTTATTTTAATATAATAATAAACAATTAATCTCTATTCAAAGGGCCTTCTGCAAAGAATATAATGCCCCGTTAAACTCTCCACATTACAATAACTTCGAAATCACATCCATAGATGCATGCAATACACAAAAATTACCTACCACAGTCTATATGACTATGGACCCGGGGTTTTATATAAAAAATTACCATATTACCTTTTACCTTCGGGGAATTTACACATGTATATTATGGTATGATAATATCGTAAGTGATCACTATGGTTAGCTCGCTGGACCGGCCAATATTCAATCAGTTAGCTGTAGTAAATGTTCTTACTAGAAATCCTGTCGTTGCTTTTAACGAGGGGAGTTGTGATGGGCAATCTTCTTCCCCTTTTTTCAATGCTCTCAGCCTAGAGTTGAACAAGCTTTCCTCAATTATTGTCATCTAAATCAAAGGTCAGTCTATGCAGCCTGGGCTCTATTGCTGACTCCTAACGGTGCAGTTAATTCAAAAGGGTAATAGCTTCAAAGATCTGACTCTACAGGCAATAGGTATCTACTGATGTTGACTCCGATATGGTCAGTACTTTCTACACTTGACCTGAGCCACTAGGTTAAATGCTATCAGCTTCTCACTTGTAATCGTATTCTCATCCTCGTTATACAGGATATTTCCTCGAAGTGTCTCCTAAATGTGTTTCAAGAGGAGTAGCGGGGATATAATCTCTTTACACTCTCAGTATATCAAT